>NW_003852544.1:349714-352170 GCF_000181295.1 Otolemur garnettii
TTTTTGCAGTTTCTGGCTGGGGCTGGGTTTGAACCCACCACCTCCTCCAGCATATGGGGCTGGTGCCTTACTCTGGTGCTGGCTTGAGCCACAGCACCACCCTGAATCGGTTTTGTAAAAAAAGACTTAATGGGGTGGTGCCCGTTGCTCACTGGATAGGATGCTGGCTACGTACACTGAGGCTGGTGGGTTCAAACCTGACCCGGGCCAGCTACAACAACGACAACTGCAACAACAATAACAAAAAAATAGTTGGGCATTGTGGCGGGTGCCTGTAGTCCCAGCTACTTGTGAGACTGAGGCAAGAGAATCATTTAAGCGCAATAGTTTGAGGTTGTTGTGAGCTGTGATACCATGGCCCTCTACCCAGAGTCACAGCTTGAGACTGTCTCCAAAAAATAAAAAAGAGTTAATGGGCCAGGTGCAATGGCTCACACCTATAATTCTACCACTCTGGGAGGCTGAGGCAGGTGGATTGCTTAAGCTCAGGAATTTGAGACCAGCCTGACTATCAGGGAGACTCCCATCTCTAAAAAATAGCTAAACATTGTGGTGGGCGCCTATAGTCCCAGCTACTTGGGAGGCTAAGACAAGGGAATTGCTTGAGCCCAAGAGTTTGAGGTTACTGTGAGCTGTGATGCCATGGCGTTCTACTGAGGATGACAAAGTGAGACTCTGTCTTCAAAGGAAACAAAAAAAAGAGTTAATGACACGAATGACCATAAAATTTACTGAATTCTTCTTACCTCAAGATCTTGTAGGCTCAGCGCCTATAGTACAGGGGCTAGGGCGCCACATACACTGGAGCTGGCAGGTTCGAATGCAGCCTGGGCCTGCCAAACAACAATGACAACTACAACCAAAAAATGGCCAGGCATTGTGGCAGGCACCTGTAGTCTCAGCTAGTTGGGAAGGCGGAGACAGGAGAATCACTTAAACCTAAGAGTTTGAGGTTGCTGTGAGCTGTGACGCGACGGCACTCTACCGAGGGGGACACAGTGAAACTCTGTCTCAAAAATAAAAAAAATAAAGGATCTTATAATCTAATTGTGTATCTTTTGCCAATGGCTGGAAGAAATGTGGATATGATCTGAATTCGACCTAGAGATTGTCTACCAATGGCCATACTTTCCTACAAATTGAAATTTTGCCTTGATTTACCTCACTTGTGTGTATGAAATTTTAGCAATTTGAATGCTGTTTTCATTTTAGATTCTATTTTGTGGGTGATGAAGATTTGCTTGAAATCATTGGAAATAGCAAGAATGTAGCTAAATTACAGAAACACTTCAAGAAAATGTTTGCTGGAGTTTCAAGCATCATCTTAAATGAGGATAATTCTGTTGTCTTGGGTATTTCATCTCGGGAAGGAGAAGAGGTAGTGAAATTTATGTTTGTAACTCAGAAAATGTCTCTCATATTTTTATACATCTTAATTCTTAAAATTTTATTTATTTCAGGTTATGTTTAAAACTCCTGTGTCAATTACCGAACATCCCAAAATCAATGAGTGGCTCACACTGGTAGAAAAGGAGATGAGAGTCACCCTGGCTAAACTTCTTGCTGAGTCTGTTACAGAAGTTGAAATTTTTGGTAAAGCAACTTCAATTGACCCAAACACTTACATCACTTGGATTGATAAATATCAGGTAATCTACCGTAGAAATGGATGGGCTAAAGTTGAATGCATTAGACTAATCTGTAAGATGATCCTTTGGGATTTTGTCATGTCTTTCAGGCCCAACTTGTGGTTTTGTCAGCCCAAATAGCCTGGTCTGAAAATGTGGAGACTGCTCTGGGCAACATGGGTGGAGGCGGTGACTCTGCACCCCTGCACTCTGTGCTGAGCAATGTGGAGGTCACTCTCAACGTGTTGGCAGACTCTGTCCTCATGGAGCAGCCCCCACTCCGAAGACGGAAGCTGGAACACTTGGTTAGTCTCATGCCTGCCCCTTCCTCACCAGTTAGGCTTTTACACCTTCCACTCAAGCAGTTAATGGAACTCATGCTTGAAGAGTATTTCAGTTAACATCAAGGGGAAATGTAGATCGCATTTGGGTATCTTCTGAGTACAGGTATTTGACTCTCTGTCCCTGTTGAATGATAATCTTGGTGGCATATAAGAATTACACATCATTGTAGAAAGAAAGGGACCAACCTTGATCAGGGTCTCCTGCTCTTTCTGAGCTTTTTCTCAAAGAGTAGCCATAGCAGTGTGGGCAGCCCCAGCTATAGGCCCCCAGTGGTCACCAGGCAGACTATTATGATAGACATCAGAAAGCCCAATCATCGATCACATCTTATAATAGATGCAGAATTTTTATTTAAAGTGAAGTGTTTGGCTCGGCACCTATGGCTTAAGCAGCTAAGGCGCCAGCCATATACACCTGAGCTGGCGGGTTCAAATCCAGCCCAGGCCTGCCAAACAATGACGGCTGCAACAAAAAAAAAATAGC
>NW_003852544.1:352317-369818 GCF_000181295.1 Otolemur garnettii
AAAAAAAAAAAAGAATCTGAGTTTAAATTTAACAGTGCATGGGCAGCACCTGTGGCTCAAAAGGGTAAGGCACTGGCCCCATATGCCAGAGGTGGTGGGTTCAAGCCCAGCCGCAGCCAAAAAAAAAAAAAATTTAACAGTGCATGAACCCAGAGAATACACCGTATAGGTTTAGCTTCTGATAAACTTTTAAAGTGATTCTCTTTCTTCAGATTACAGAGTTGGTTCACCAGAGAGATGTTACAAGGTCCTTGATCAAAAGCAAGATTGACAATGCCAAATCTTTTGAATGGCTCAGCCAGATGAGATTTTACTTTGACCCAAAGCAAACTGATGTGTTACAGCAATTATCAATTCAAATGGCAAATGCCAAATTTAACTATGGCTTTGAGTACCTGGGTGTTCAGGACAAGCTGGTCCAGACTCCTCTCACCGACCGCTGCTATTTGACAATGACACAGGCTTTGGAGGCCAGGCTGGGGGGTTCCCCATTTGGTAAGATACTCCACAAACTTAGATAAATGGAATCATGTAATAAAAACTCAAAAAAGATTAAGCTAATGATTTGAAATATTACACAGTATTAAATTTACTTTTATTTTTAAAGTAGTTGCTTTTCAGAGTTCTTTTGAAGCTAATGTTCTTAATTAGATAATGGACTCAAACACTCAATTACTTTCCTTAATTAATAGGGCCCGCTGGAACTGGGAAAACAGAGTCTGTCAAAGCCCTTGGCCATCAACTTGGACGGTTTGTTTTAGTTTTCAACTGTGATGAAACATTTGATTTCCAGGTGAGAAGTGTTATGGGCTCTTCCTAAAATATACTGACTTTAAGGGGCCACTTGGGAATATCAAGCTTGCACTTATCCAAGCTTAGCATGGTTTATCTGGCCTTCTAAGTCCTTGCAGGCATTATTGTGAACTGTTGGAGGCATCCAACACGTGTACTTCGAAGTTGACTTTAATTTCATATTTGCAAAGTTAAATCTTTAGTATAATTTGTCATTTTTCTAAAATATCAATATTTTGTTGGAAGTGATGGCTCATGCTTATAATCCTAGTACTTTGAGAGGATGAGGCAGGAGGATTGCTTGAGATCAAGGAACTTGAGACCAGCCTGTGTAACATGGCAAGACCCTATCTTTACAAAAAAGCAAAAATATCAAGGTTGCTGTGATCTCTGATGTCACAGGACTCTACCAAGGAAGACATAGTGAGACTCTGTTTCAAAAAAAAAAGGGCAGTGCCTGTGGCTCAAAGGAGTAGGGTGCTGGCCCCATATGCCAGAGGTGGCAGGTTCAAACCCAGCCCCCAGCCAAAAACTGCAAAAAGAAAAAAAAGGAACTAATTAGGCACAGTGGTACATGCTTGTAGTCCCAGCTACTAGGGAGACTGAGGTCTCTTTAGCCTAGTAGT
This sequence comes from Otolemur garnettii, assembly GCF_000181295.1. Taxonomy (NCBI): domain Eukaryota; kingdom Metazoa; phylum Chordata; class Mammalia; order Primates; family Galagidae; genus Otolemur; species Otolemur garnettii. The sequence continues at coordinate 353,736 of NW_003852544.1, forward strand.
TCCAGTTTGCAGTGAACTTTGATGATACCACTGTGCTTCAACCTTGGAGATAGACCGAGGCCATATCTCTATTTAAAAAAAAGAAAATCAACTCAGTGCCTGTGGCCCAAGCAGCTAAGGCTCCAGCCACATATACCTGAGTTGGTGGGTTCGAATCCAGCGTGGCCCCACCAAACAACGACGGCTACAACCAAAAAATAGCCGGGCATTGTGGCAGTCGCATGTAGTCCCAGCTACTTGGGAGACAGAGACAGGAGAATCGCTTGAGTCCAGGAATTGGAGGTTGCTGTGAGCTGTGATGTCACGGCACTCTACCCAGGGTGACAGCTTGAGGCTCTGTCTCAAAAAAAAAAAAAGAATATTTTAAAGAAATGCTTAATGCCTATGTCTAGGAATAAACATATTATGGAAGAAGTTTTGGGGTTTTTTTCCCCCTCTTTCTTGAGTATTTTTTTGGTTTTTTGTTTTTTTTTAATCAACAAAAATAATAAAATGGCAGTTTTATATTTGATTTTTTTGGCATAGAAGGAAAAATGGTATTTATATGACATCTGTATAATGGTGATAGCTATTGTTTCTGGAGTAACTGTGCCTGGGCACTGACATGTGAATCTGATTTAACCATTATAGCGACCTTTGGCAAGTAAATGGTATTGTTCCCATTTCAAAGATGAGGAAATGTGAGTTTCAAACAAAATATGACTTGCCTAAGGTAAAATGATCAAAGCCAAAATTGGAGTCTTGTAAAACCAACACTGAGGCACATGATGTCTTTCTGCAGGCTACTGTAGTGTAGTAGCAGAGGCTGCATGGCTTAAAGAACAGAAATATATTTTCTTGAGCCAGGTGTGGTGGCTCATGCCTGTACTCCTAGCACCTTGGGAGGCTAGGCAGGGGGATTGCTTGAGGCCAGGCATGGTGGCACATGCCTATAGTTCCAGTTACTCAGGGGGCTGAGGCAAGAGGATTGCGTGAGGCCAGGATTCCAAGACTACAGTGAGCTATGATCGTGCCACTATACTCTAGCCTGGGTGACAGAGTGAGACCTTATCTCAAAAAACACGGGCTGGGACTCGGAGCCAGCCATATACACCTGAGCTGGTGGGTTTAAATCCAGCCCAGGCCCACCAAACAACAATGACAGCTGCAACCAAAAGAAAATAGCTGAGCATTGTGGCCTATAGTCCCAGCTACTTAGGAGGCTGAGGCAGGATAATCGCTTGAGTCCAGGAGTTGGAGGTTGCTGTGAGCTGTGATGCCACAGCACTCTACCCAGGGTGACAGCTGGAGGCTGTGTCTCAAAAAAACAAAACAAAACAGGGGCTGGGGGAAGTATTTTCTTATAGTCCTGGAGGCTGGGAAGTGAAGATTAATGTGCCAGCAGGGTACAATTTCTGGTAGGGGTTTTCTTCCTGGTTGCAGAACCTGCATTGCCCTCACATAGCCTTTCCTGAGAACATGTGGAGAGACAAAGCACTGGGTCTCTCTTATTCTTGTAAGGGCACCAGTTCTATGGGATCAGGGCCCCATGCTTGTGACCTCCTTTAACCTTAATTACCCGGTTATAGTCTCTATCTCCAAATATAGTCCTAGGAGCATTTGGCTGTCAACATAGAATTGGGGCAGGAGGGGATACAATTTAGTCCATAACAAGTGGTTTTAGCTTCTTTTTTCCTCTCCATTTTAGGCAATGGGACGTATCTTTGTGGGGTTATGCCAGGTGGGTGCATGGGGCTGCTTTGACGAGTTTAACCGCCTGGAGGAGCGGATGCTTTCAGCTGTGTCGCAGCAGGTGCAGTGCATACAGGAAGCACTACGTGAACATTCTAACCCCAACTATGACAAGAGTAAGATTGCTTTTTCACTTTAAAAATTACTTAGAGAATGTAGACAGATTGTATCATGAACTTGTTTTCTTTCTTTCTTTCTTTCTTTCTTTCTTTCTTTCTTTCTTTCTTTTTGAGACAGAGTGTCACTTTATGCCCCTGGGTTGAGTGCCATGGTGTCATATCTCACAGCAACCTCCCCCTGGGCTCAAGAAGATCTTGCCTCAACCTCTCAAGTAGCTGAAACAACAGGCGCCTGCCACAACACCCAGCTATTTCTTAGAGACAGAGTCTGCTCAGGCTGGTCTTGAACTCTTGAGCTAAAGTGATCAACCTGAGTGCTAGGATTACAGATGGGAGCCACTACACCCAGCCCATGAACTAATTTTCTATCTTTTTGAGGGAAATGGCAGGTTTAGTGGCTCAGATGCCTATAATCCTAGCTCTCTTGAGAGGCCAAAGTGGCAGGATCAGTAGTTTGAGACCATCCTGAGCAAAAACAAGACCCTATCTCTACTAAAAATAGAAAAATTAGCCGGGCATTGTGGGGGGTACCTATAGTCCCAGCTACCTGGGAGGCTGAGACAGGGCACTTGAGCTTTGGAGTTTGAGGTAGCTATGAGCTATGATGATGCCATGCCACTCTAGCATGGGCAATGGAGTGAATCTCTTTCAAAAAAAAAAGAAAGGGCTGGGTGCAGTGGCCCACGGTTGTAATCCTAGTACTTTCTCTTTAGTCCTTAACCATGACTCAGTATACTGGGTTATGTACTGAGGATTTAGCTCACAGAAGCTCCCTGTTGCAGGCTGTGTACTGAGTTGTGGTAAAAGACTAAAGATAAGAGGCCCAGGGTAAATGTTGCATCAGCATTTGTGAACTTGAGCTCACAGGTTCAAGACCAGCCTGAACAAGAGTGAGATCCCATGTCTAAAAATAGCCTAGTGTTGTAGTAGGTGCCTATAGTTCCAGCTACTTGGGAGGCTGAGGCAAGAGAATCACTTAAGCCCAAGAGTGTGCCCAGGAGTTTAAGGTTGCTGTGAGCTATGACATCACAACACTATACCACCAGCAAAAGTGAGACTCTGTCTTAAAAAAAAAAAAAAAGCAAGAATTTAGTTCACAGGAACTACCTGTTCTAGGCAGTATACTGAGTTGTGATTAAACACTAAAGATAAGGGCAGTGCCTGTGGCTCAGCAAGTAGGGCACCGGCCCCATATACCCAGGGTGGTGGGTTCAAACTTGGCCCCGGCCAAACCGCAACAAAAAAACAGCCAGGCATTGTGTTGGGCGCCTGTAGTCCCAGCTACTTGGAAGGCTGAGGCAAGAGAATCACCTAAGCCCAGGAGTTGGAGGTTGCTGTGAGCTGAGTAACGCCTAGGCATTCTACTGAGAGCGATAAAGTGAGACTCTGTCTCTAAAAAAAAAAATAAACACTAAAGATATGGCTATAGTGGTTATGGCGCCAGCCACATACACTAAGGCTGGTGGGTTCAAAACTGGCCCAGGTCAGCTGAGGCAACAATGACAACTGCAACAAAAAATAGCCGGGTATTGTGGAGGGTGCCCGTAGTCCCAGCTACTTGGGAGGCTGAGGCAAGAGAATCACTTAAGCCCAAGAGTTTTGAGGTTGCTGTGAGCTGTGATGCCACAGCTCTCTACTAAGGGCAACATAGTGAGACCCTGTATCAAAAAAAGAAAAAAAAAAAAAGACTAAAGATAAGAGAGGCCCAGGGTAAATGTTGCATCAGCATTTGTAGTCCTTATTCTAGGGCAGAACTGTGCAGGTTCCTAATGCTTAGAACAGCCAACAGCCTGTGCAGTTCTTCTTCAGCTAGACCAGTAGTTCTCAACCTTCCTCATACCACAATGTATTTTCATTGTTACGAAGGGGTCGTGACCCACAGGTTGAGAACTGCTAAACTACACAAAACCCTGTACTTCCTTATGCTTCTGTGCCCTCCATAGCTTTTGCTTTGTAGTGAGGGTTTCAGCTGGTGTGGGCCCTCAGTACCTGCTTTCCTTCCTGCATCATCAGAGAGCCACCCTCTCCAGCCAGATGTGGCCAGAGTGTTCTGACACCTGGTTTTTGGAAGAAACCCTCTGTCACAATAGGAATAGCTTTTCTGGGAGGCTCCAAGGGCTGTTCTGCCTTGTATAATAACCAGTCCCAGGCATGTGAGGGGGGGCAGCAGTAGGTGCTGGAGGAAATAAATATGTCAGTGTTGCATAGGTGTGAAATTCTGTCTTGTGTGCACACTGTTACTTTTATTTCCTTTTATTCCATAATAGTAGTAATTTGTCTTACTTCAGAGAATTCCCTGTGCTTCCTCAATAAAACCAAAGGAGTATCAAGGAAAGTAGCATCTGTGTCTGTAATAAGTATTTTCTTATAGAATGAATACACTTTGTTCTGAAGTAGTTCAGTGGGAGTTAGTTGAAGGGCTTTTGGGTTTGGTTTTTGCTGTTCCTGGAAAAGATGATTCTCATGATCTAAGCCAGCTATGTGGCACACTTCATTTTATTTTTGTACCATTATTGGACAGCATCTCTGTTTCTGACTTGCCCTAGTGAGTGAATGTTGTATTACACAAATAGAATAGTGGCCCCTGGTTCTGATAGCTTGATCTCTGACACATTTCATGTACATGAGGTTTTTGAGACTAGGTCTGCCTGGTGGGCCCTTTAGAAAGGCCATGGGGCAGCCCCTCCAGGAAACCTTCACTCCCGTTCTCCAGAGGGGAACAGGTATTTTATCTATCATTTTAGACAAATTTTAGGATGTTTTTTCCAACATCTTGAGTTTTAATGCCATTGTCTCATTTTCAGCCTCTGCCCCCATTACTTGTGAGCTGCTAAATAAACAAGTCAAAGTGAGCCCAGACATGGCCATCTTCATCACCATGAACCCTGGCTACGCAGGCAGGTCAAACCTTCCTGACAACTTGAAGAAGCTCTTCCGGAGCTTGGCAATGACCAAGCCTGACCGGCAGTTAATTGCCCAGGTCATGCTGTACTCACAGGGCTTCCGGACTGCCGAAGTGCTTGCCAACAAAATTGTCCCTTTCTTTAAGTAAGTAATAATTTTGTTTGTAGCATATGTTAAATGTGCCCATTTAACCTTTAAATTTTTCATTGTAATGATGATACATCTTCCAAAATACCCATCGTATTTCTTGATGATGCTGTTTACAGCACCTTATTTTTAAAGAAAACCTTTTTTGGCCAGGTGCGGTGGCTCATGTCTATAATACCAGTACTCTGGAAGGAGGCTGAGACGGATGGATTACCTGAGCTCACAAGTTTGAGACCAGCCTGAGCTAGAGGGAGATTCCATCTCTAAAAATAGCCGGGCATTGTGGCAGGCGCCTGTAGTCCCAGCTACTTGGGAGGCTTGGGCAAGAGGATTGCTCAAGCCCAAGAGTTTTGAGGATGCTGTGAGCTATGACGTCACGGCACTCTACTGAGGGTGACCAAAAGAAAAGAAAACCTTTTTTTTTTTCTTTTCTAGACTTTGTGATGAGCAGCTGTCCTCTCAAAGTCATTATGACTTTGGTCTTCGGGCTTTGAAGAGTGTACTTGTAAGTGCAGGCAATGTGAAGAGGGAGAGAATTCAGAAGATCAAGCGGGAGAAAGAAGAACGAGGGGAAGCAGTTGATGAAGGAGAAATTGCTGAAAATCTCCCTGAACAAGAGGTTTGTATATATTCCTTTGATCTTTCAGACCTTTCACATTACTTAAGTTTACCTTTCAACAATGAAGTCATGCCATCTGTGTGCGTTCTCATTGTGTTTATGTGTCCTGAGGTGACTAGAAGAAACTGATAGTAACCCAGTAAGTCACGTGCACGGATGTGGGCGAGTGGTGGATCACACATTCTTGTTCACTAGCAGTTACTGATCATGCCTCCTGGAAATGGGGCAGGAAGTTTGTGAGCTGGGCTCCACCTCCTGCAGCTCAGTCCTCTCCCCTGTAGATTCTCATACAGAGTGTCTGTGAGACAATGGTGCCAAAGCTGGTGGCAGAGGACATCCCACTGCTCTTCAGCCTCCTGTCAGATGTGTTCCCTGGAGTCCAGTATCACCGGGGTGAGATGACTGCCCTTCGAGAAGAGCTGAAAAAAGTATGTCAAGAGATGTACTTGACATATGGTGATGGAGAAGAAGTTGGTGGAATGTGGGTTGAAAAGGTAACTGGATCGTTCTTTTAGCTGCTTCCCTCATAGACCCTGCTGGCATTCATGTTCAGTAAAGATAGCTATGGGCTATTTTATGAAACTTTGTCCACAAAGGCCAGGGCTGCATAATGTGGCTCATGAAGATTTGCTCAAAGCCTAGGCTAATCTTTCCTTTATTTAAAGGTAGAGGTAGCAAAACTTAGCTAAAATTTTTACTTACATAGTAGAGATGATAAATGCTGACTAGGGACAAGGTTATAGTGGACTTGGTTTATGCTGGTAAAACCTCTGCTTACAAGACTTTCCAATACCATAGATTAACAATCTAAATTGACAGTAAGTATATGGTTTATATTTTATATCGGTTTCTTTCCTTTCTCTATGTGATTCATTTAAGAAAATTTATTATGGCTCGGCGCCTGTGGCTCAAGCAGCTGAGGCGCCAGCCATATACACCAGAGCCTGGCGGTTTCGAATCCAGCCCGGGCCCGCCAAACAATGATGGCTGCAACCAAAAAATAGCCAGGCGTTGTGGTGGGCGCCTGTGGTCCCAGCTACTGGGGAAGTAGAGGTAGGAGAATCGCTTGAGCCCAGGAGTTGGAGGTTGCTGTGAGCTCTCATGCCACAGCACTCTACCCAGGGCGACAGTTTGAGGCTCTGTCTCAAAAAAAAAAAAGAAAATTTATTATTTATACGAACTGTGTCCCATTTAGTCTCCTCTTGTCCTTGGAGGGATCTAATATGACTTTTTTTTTGCAGTTTTTGGCCAGGGCTAGGTTTGAACCCGCCACCTCTGGCATATGGGGCTGGCGCCTTACACCATTGAGCCACAGGCACCACCCCTGATGTGTCTTTTTCCTTTTTTTTTTTGGAGCAGAGTCTCACTTTATTACCCTCAGTAGATTGCAGTGGCATCATAGCTCACAGCAACCTCAAACTCTTGAGCTCAAATGATTCTCTTGCCTCAGCCTCCCAGGTATCTGGGACTACAGGTGCCCACCACAATGCCAGGCTATTTTTAGAGATGGGGGTCTCACTTTGATTCAGGCTAGTTTCGGACTCCTGAGCTCAAGCAATCTACCTGCCATGGCCTCACAGAGTGCTGCTAGAATCACAGGTGTGAGCCGCAGCACCCAACCCTAATGTGTCCTTACTGAGGCTGCTCAGTAGCTATTTTCTGCTCCACTGGCTCTAGCTTTCCTGACTTATTGAAGAACTCCCCACAGTTTAGAGATTTTTGTTTTAGGCGTGGCCTATATAATGTCCCTCCAGTTGGAGAATTACAGTATTTACCTGTATGGCTCCATAGAACATATTTCTTTTTCTCCTCATCACAAGATGTAGCTAAAGAGCCTTCTCATTCTTTCTCTGAAATGGTCACTTTGTTGGTCTGTTGCACCCTGCAGGTTCTCCAGCTCTATCAAATCACCCAGATCAATCATGGCCTAATGATGGTGGGGCCCTCAGGAAGTGGGAAGAGCATGGCCTGGCGCGTCCTTTTGAAGGCTTTGGAGAGGCTTGAGGGTGTAGAAGGGGTTGCCCATATCATCGACCCCAAAGCCATCAGCAAAGACCATCTCTACGGAACACTGGACCCCAACACCAGGGAATGGACAGATGGGCTCTTCACACATGTGCTGAGAAAGTATGTTGCTTTGATGAGTGTTTGCATTCTACTGACCATGGGGCCTAGGCACTCTATTCTCACAAGAGCAGGACATGTTATTTTTCTAACCAATATCTAAACAAGTTAGAGGTCAGTTCAGAAACCTTTTTAGGGTGAACATTTTTTAATTTTAAAACCTTGATTTAGTTGATAGTTGTTTTAAAATTCTTCCAAACCAGGATTATAGACAACGTGAGAGGCGAGCTGCAGAAGCGCCAGTGGATTGTCTTTGATGGTGATGTGGATCCTGAGTGGGTTGAGAATTTGAACTCTGTGTTGGATGACAACAAGCTCCTGACTCTACCCAATGGAGAGCGCCTCAGCCTTCCACCCAATGTAAATGCCTAACTTTGTTCCTGGGGGGTTAAATGTTCTGTTCTAGTCAACTAATATTCATATGCTAGCAAAGTGGAGGTCTGGAAAGAGCATCCATATTGTAGCAGTCAGCTGTAACTCTCAGGTAGAATCTCAGCTACTAGATTTTTTTTTTACATTCCCATTGCTAATACGAAATACTTGAATAGGTTTTATTATCCATTAGGCTTTCTGTCATTCGCTGAGTGTTAAGCACACACCATAATTATCAGTTAACCCTTCCTGTAACCCTGTGACGTGGGATTGTAGTTAGGATTTCCTGAGTTACTATTCATCTAGGAGCTGGCAAAATGAAGACTTTAGAATGGAGCTTTCAAGACTTTCCACTGATACAGGTGCCTGAGCACGCCACCTAATAGACCAGTAGGCATGGCCAGGCCTGGTGTGGATTTGCATTCAGCCAGACCCTGTTCTAGAAGCTGAGAACACAACAATAGGCCAACAAAATAGACAAGTCCCTTGCCCTCGGTGGGGCTTATTTACAGTCTGATGTGCAAGATGGTAAAACTGATTAGTGCTTAGGAGGGAAAAATAACCTGGAAGAAAGCTATCAGGTGTTGGTGAGGGGTAGGGGTTGGGATTCCGGAAGGGAAGGGCTTCCCTGAGGTGGTTTGAGCGGAGACTTGAGGGAGCTAAGGAGCAAGCCCGGGGGCTCATGAGTATTCCAGGCAAAGGAACAAACAGCAGGAGTAGGGAAAATGGTGCCTGGTATGCATGAGGAGAGCAGGGGGCAGTTGGCTGGAGTGGAGAGAACTGGAGATAAAAAGTTGAGGGTGAGACCAGAGAGGAAGGGGCCAGGTCCGGGCCTCTGGAGGTCACTGTGAGGGCTGGACTGTGTACACTGCGTGAGCTCAAGCCATAGGAGAATCTCAGATAGGAGTGACATACCCTGATTTCTGTCCACAAAAATCCCTCTGGCTCTAGGTTAGAGAAGGAAGAGGGTAGGGTGGAAGCAAGGAGGCCAGCAATGGGGCTGGGGTGGGAGACCAGCAGCAGCACAGGTACTGAGAAATGGATGATTGTGATTGCAGTTTAAAGGTTCTGTTGGGCGGCACCTTTGGCTCAGTGGGTAGGGCGCCAGCCCCATATACCGAGGGTGGTGGGCTCAAAGCTGGCCCTGGCCAAACTGCAACAAAACAAAGTAGCCAGGCATTGTGGCGGATGCCTGTAGTCCCAGCTACTCGAGAGGCTGAGGCAAGGGAATCGCCTAAGCCCAGGAGTTGAAGGTTGCTGTGAGGTATGATACCACAGCACTCGACCGAGGATGATAAAGTGAGACTCTGTCTCTGAAAAATAAATAAATAAAAATAAAATAAAAGTTGTGTTGATGGGATTTGCTGATGAACTGACTAGATGTGGGTATGAGGGAAAAGATGACAGCAAGCTTTTTGGCCTGAGCAAGTAATAAACAAGAGCCTTTATCATGAAGGGTGATAATTGGTATTTATCATTGCTTTCAGAAACCAGCTGTGTATTCTTAGTACTGTCTGGAAAGTGCACTTACCCAGACTCATCAAGTTCTTTTTTCATAGCTGATTATCCATTACATTCTAACTTTTGTCACATGGAATCGATTGCCTTGTGTAGCAATTAGAGCACCAAGATTAAGGCTTTGGGATCCAACACCTGGTCTGAACCTCTGCCCTAGCACTTACTAGCAGTAGTTTACTGCCACCACCTGTGAAATGGAGATAACAGCATGCCCATTGTGGTGAGACCTGAGTGAGTCCAGGCACGTGAAACATTAGAACATACCTACCCTGTGAGAAGCACCCAGTACATGTTCCCTGCTAATGTCACCTTTGGAAGACACTGTTGCTTCCATCCTCCAAGAGCTCTTCTCAGTGTGGGAATGTGAAACTTCATGGTCTGACCTGCTTTTCTCCTTACCACACACAGTTTTCCTGCCCAGATTCTTGTGAGAGAGGGTAATAGAAATTGTAGTGAAGTAAACTATAGATGGTAGACACAGATTTTTAATGTAAGTGAAGTGCATGAAAATTAAACACTTAATCACCCTTTCAGTATGTATATAGGTAAAAGAATTTTACTATCCATGTTTCTACCAGAACTACTTCATTAAGTATCTTCGTGTTTTCTTTTGAGGTGCGAATAATGTTTGAAGTGCAGGACTTGAAATATGCAACCTTGGCCACAGTGTCACGCTGTGGCATGGTCTGGTTCAGTGAGGATGTGCTGAGCACGGACATGATCTTCAACAACTTCCTGGCCCGGCTGCGCAGCATCCCACTGGACGAGGGGGAGGATGAGGCACAGCGGCGGCGCAAGGGCAAAGAGGATGAGGGCGAAGAGGCTGCGTCCCCAATGCTGCAGGTACCAGGGCTGCACCCCCAAGCAGAACACACCAGTCTCTGTTTAGATGCAGTGCAGTTAGACTGTTCCATTCCATAAAAATATGAGTGGCATAGTGCTGTCCCGTAAGTGGTCAGTCACCACTTGTGTGGTCCAACTGGACACTGGACAGGGTTCTGTATAATCAGTGGTGTTGTCTATAAGCCTCTAAAGAAGCTCAGCTACAGCTGCTGCAAAAGTTAAAAGACACATATGGGAAAATATAAAGAATCCTTTTCATTATTTTTTCTCTGCAAAGTGATGAAAAATTATCCTTTTCCATGTTCAGTGATAAAAACCAAAGTTCCTAGAAAGCAGAGGTTTAGGGAATCACCAGGGTGAAGGAATGAGGGTTAGTTGTTGAAGCGTCATCCAAAATTATTTTTCCACACAAGGTGCAGTGGCTCATGCCTATAATTCTAGCACTCTAGGAAGCTGAGGAGGGACAATTGCTAGAGTTCAGGAGTTCAAGACCCTGTCTCTGCTAAAAATAGAATAATTAGCTGAGCAAGGCTGAGGCAGAAGGTTGCAGTGAGCTATGATGACACTGCACTCTGCTCAGGGTGACAGAGTGAGCCTCTGTCTTTTTAAAAAATAATAATAATTTTTCTGAGGTCACATGATCTTCTCCCAGGGATAGATTAAAATGGGTAAAACTCTCTCAGCTTTTTGAAATAATAGTTAAGCACCACTTAATTCCCTTTTCTAGATCCAAAGAGATGCAGCAACAATCATGCAGCCATACTTCACGTCCAACGGCCTGGTCACAAAGGCCCTTGAGCACGCCTTCCAGCTAGAGCACATCATGGACCTGACACGCCTGCGCTGCCTGGGCTCTCTCTTCTCCATGCTACATCAGGCCTGCCGCAATGTTGCACAATACAACGCCAACCACCCTGACTTTCCCATGCAGATCGAGCAGCTGGAGCGCTACATTCAGGTCAGCACAGGGCTCACGACTAAGGTGGTCCCACATGTGGCCTTGGGGCGTCTATGACCCTCCAACATCATGACCACATGGGCATGTTCTCTTTCCTGGACAAGGGTCAAGCTTTTGTGAGGGTCTGGGAAAACGTGTGGAGGATGTCTGTGATCCAAGAATACTGAAACCACTGTCTTCCAGGTTAACACTGTCAGGTTGTGTCTTCTGTTGAAATTTTGTAAAAATGAAACTTTAATTTCTCTTTTAATAGCGATATCTGGTTTATGCCATACTCTGGTCCTTGTCTGGAGACAGCCGGCTAAAAATGAGAGCAGAGTTGGGTGAATACATCAGAAGAATCACGACTGTACCACTGCCCACTGCCCCCAACATACCAATTATTGACTATGAAGTAAGTGTGTGTGTATTGCGGCCTTTATTTCTTGATACTTGCCATGTTGGTCTAGTTAATTCTGGGGCAGCCTGACTTTGTCTTTGGACTTTCACTTTGTCTCTTCATTTCATAAAGATTTTATGCTTTAAGCTTTATATGATAACAAGGAATGCAGATTAACTTAACCTATCCATCCTTAGTTTGAAAGTTCTGATTTGTGTTAAAGTGAGCAACTCTTGTAAGAAAGGAGATGTTTGGGCCCCTGAATGACCTGTGCCTCCTTTTCCGTGTATAGGTGTCCATCAGTGGGGAATGGTCTCCATGGCAAGCCAAGGTGCCTCAGATTGAAGTGGAGACACACAAGGTGGCAGCCCCTGATGTCGTTGTGCCAACTCTGGACACAGTCCGCCATGAAGCCCTCTTGTACACTTGGCTGGCTGAACATAAGCCATTGGTCTTATGTGGCCCTCCTGGGTCTGGCAAGACCATGACACTCTTCAGTGCCCTCCGGGCCTTGCCTGACATGGAGGTAAAGAGGCTGGGAGGTGGACACAGACCTTTAGGCATTGAAATAAGGGATTTGTCTTAAAACTTTATTTTGTATCTTCCCTTCCAAAGGTGGTGGGTCTTAACTTCTCAAGTGCTACTACCCCAGAGCTCCTTCTGAAGACTTTTGATCACTATTGTGAGTACAGGCGCACACCCAATGGAGTTGTTTTGGCTCCTGTTCAGCTTGGAAAGTGGCTAGTATTGTTCTGTGATGAAATCAACTTGCCAGATATGGACAAGTATGGAACACAGAGGGTCATATCCTTCATCAGACAGGTTTGTTTATATCCAGCAGGTCCCTCCTCCCCCATGTTTCTTATTTGTATTTTGCTCCTAACATGTTACATGTCTTTTCCTTTAGATGGTGGAGCATGGAGGCTTTTACCGTACCTCAGATCAAACATGGGTAAAGCTGGAGAGAATCCAGTTTGTTGGGGCCTGTAATCCCCCCACTGACCCTGGAAGGAAACCCCTCTCACACAGGTAAATGCCACTCTGTAGACTCCTGGCTTCACTCACACACACTCAGTTCTAGGACTGTTGTACTTATATTATAGCACAACAAAAACTTGTTTTAATTATAACGTTACCAAAATACTGCTGATTTTAGGGTTATCCCTGGGCTACTTATTGTGCTGTAATAATAGGAAAACACATTAAAAGCATTGACCTTTTGTGTAGTAATGAATACCTCCAGACCCATCTGTAGGGCCAAGATAAAGTTGAAATAAGCCTAACTTATTTTCCTACTTTTTTTTTTTTAAATAGACAGGGTCTTCTATTGTCACTCAGCAGGCTGGAGTGTAGTGGTGCAGTCACAACTCACTGTAACCTGGAACTGTTGGGCTCAAGCAGTTTTCTGGCTTCAGCTTCCCAAGTAGTTGGAACTACAGGCACACACCACCACTCCCAATTAATTTTTTAAAGTATTTTGTTGCCCAGCCTGGCCTCAAGTGATCCTCCCACATGGGGCTCTCAAAATGCTAGGATTATCAGTGTGAGCCACCATGCCTAGCCTATTGTCTCAGCTTTGCCAGTTGTCTCATCTCATTCTTTTTCAAGTATTTTGAGTCTTCTGTTGTGTATCTGAACACAAGCCTGAGTAGTATGTTGTGATCTCAGTTAATCTTGATGTCAAGTCTGGGTGTTAGGAAATGACCTCCAATTAGAGCCCAGGCCAGAGTGACTGTACAGGCACGCTGCCCCTTCCTGGAGCCACTGTTAGAGAAGAGTTACTGAGCTGGGCTGTCTGTGCACAGGTTCTTGCGTCATGTTCCTGTCGTGTATGTGGATTACCCAGGACCTGCCTCCCTAACACAGATCTATGGCACCTTCAACCGAGCCATGCTGAGGCTCATTCCATCCCTCCGGACATATGCAGAGCCACTCACTGCTGCCATGGTGGAGTTCTATACCATGTCTCAGGTACACAGACTTCATTACGACTGCAGAAATTGTTTTCCCCTAGTAATTGAAGCACTCAGTTGAAAGATTGGGCTATCTTCAGAGCTCTTGAACTAAGAGACTTTTCTCGAAGGTCTCTTATCAAAATCATTTGTCTACTAGGTACTATAGCAACTCACACGCTTATTGCTCTTCCTATTCTATGATCTTATACATATATTATAAAAATAGGACTATGTTACACAGTTTCTGAAACGATGTGTTCACTTTTCACATATCAAGTGTACATTCTTGTGCAACATATATAATTGCTACATATTTGCCAAATTCCTCTTGGTGTGCTTGGACCAGACATACCCACACCAACCAGTACCTCCTTTCCTAGAATCTCAAATCAACATTTAAGAAGTACTCATTAAAAAAAAATCTACGCCCATTAGATGAGAAGTGGTTCCCATAGTTTTGATTTGCATTGCTGTGTTAAACCTCTCCTGTTAGCCCTTTTACTGAGAAAAAATTCCACTTTTTCTTTTGATACATCTGCTGTGCTCTTTGTAAGAATTTGCCTTTCATAGATTGCAAATTTCTTTCCCAGTATTTAATTGTCTTTTCAGTATTTTCAGAGGATTTTTTTGTAGTTTCATTGTTTTAAACATTTAAATCTTTAAATAAAATTTATTTCAGTATAAAATGAACAACTTGGCTTTAACTCTATTCTAGGCAGTTTTTCTAATTTTTGTTTTGTTTTGTTGAGAAAAAGTCTTGCTCTGTCACCTAACCTGGAGTGCAGTGTCAATCATAGCTCACTGCAACCTCAAACTCCTGGGCTCAGGTGATCTTTCCTGCCTCAGCCTCCCAGGTAGTCAGGTCTACAGGCATGGGCCACCACTTATGGCTAATTTTTCTTTTTCTTTCTTTCTTTCTTTTTTTGAAACAGAGTCTCGCTTTGTAGCCCTCAGTAGAGTGCAATGGCCTCACAGCTCACAGCAACCTCAAACTCTTGGGCTTAAGCAAGTCTCTTGCCTCAGCCTCCCAAGTAGCTGGGATGACAGGTACCCGCCACAACGCCCAGCTGTTTTTAGAGATGAGGTCTCGCTCTTGCTCAGGCGGGTCTCGAACCTATGAGCTCAGACAATCCACCCACCTCGGCCTCCCAAGTGCTGAGATTACAGGCTTGAGCCGCCACACCCGGCCTAACTTTTCTTTTTAATTTTTGTAGAGGCAAGGTCCACTGTGTTGCCCAGATCACTGTTGCCTGTGATCCTCCCACCTCAACTTCCCAAAGTGCTGGGATTATAGGCATGAGCCACTGTGTCCAGACCCAACATTGTTTTACTAATTCTTCTTTAAATATTCCAGGGTCTAGACTCTTTAATATAAAAATGTTTTACAGCATTTTACCTCCTAACCACTTTTCTATGTTGTAAAATATTTACATGTAACTTCTACTTTTCCCTTTCCTGCAGGAGAGATTCACTCAGGATACACAACCCCACTATATCTATTCACCCCGTGAAATGACTAGGTGGGTAAGAGGGATCTTTGAAGCACTGAGACCCCTGGAGACTCTGCCTGTTGAAGGCCTCATTCGGATTTGGGCACATGAAGCCCTCCGCCTCTTCCAAGATAGGTAAGAGAAGCCAAGGATCCATTTAGTTGCATTCTTTCCTACTTTGAGATCTTACAAACTCTAAACTAGGATCTGTGCAAGTCTGGGCTGCCCAGATTTGAGCCAGGCCAGGCTGGTAGTAGAAGGTAGTGGAGGCAGTGAGGCAGCCTTGCGTCTTGACATTCATCACAGCCACCCCCAATATGACAGGGCTGCAGTGTGCTGGAAATGGCCACCACTGTCTGGTTCCGTAGGTGTGGCTCTTTACTATCTAGTAGGACAACACAAGGTAACAACCTGTCACAGCCTCATCAGAACACAATTCACTAGTGAATGAAGATACTGTCCAACAATTAGTGTGTGGTTTCCATAACCACCATTCCTCTTCCTTATTTTCAGTCTGTATTCTCATCACAGGGTTTGCAGCTGTATCTCTGGGACACTGGTTTTTTATTTTGTTGGCCACTTGCATCAATTCTTGCCTTGCAAGGTTTGAGTTTTCTACTTAAGTGACAAATCCTTAGGGGAAGGAATTAGTGGTGGCCAAATGATCAGCATCGCTGGAAGGTTTTGTGGTTTTAATCACAGTCTCACAGTAAACAACAGAGTCTTTACTTCTCAAGGAATCTCCAAGATTAATTGACCTTTTTAAAATTAATATCTTTTCTTACATTCTTCATAGTTCAGTACACTCTTTGTTTTACAGTAAATTATTAATTTTTCATTTTTCTTATATATTTAATTTCACCTATTTTAGTATTATAGTCCTTCATTGTATTTTTTTTTTTTTTTTTGAGACGGAGCCTCAAG
>NW_003852544.1:370776-376919 GCF_000181295.1 Otolemur garnettii
CACCCGCCACAACACCCAGTGGGTCTTGCTCTTATTCAGGCTGATTTCAAACTCCCGAGTTCAAGCAATTCACCTGCCTCAGCCTCCCAGAGTGCTAAGATTACTGAGTGAGCCACTAGGCCTGGCCTTAATGCAGCAAGTTATCTGGAGCAATGCTCTGCCTATGAACCAGGTTACTCAGAACAGCAGGAGGAGCTGCAGAGCAGGAGGTGGGCAGGGGAGGACTTGTGATGGCAGGGTAGGGGTCCTCACTCCTGAGGATAGCCCATCTACAGGGGATGTGGTCCTCATGGGACAAATTCCTTTGGCCATTTGTAGTCTCAATTTTAAGTAGTTAGTAAGTTAGTTAATAGATAGTCTCTATTCATCTCCAGAAGATGTTAAGGCAGTAGTTCCCTCCAGGCTAAGAAATATGTATTTGTCAGTTGTGCCTCTGGACCAGTTATTCCAACAACTTTTCTGGTCTGTGCTATACAAAGAATCTCAGAATATTGCCTAGTTGTACATCACTGGTTTTCAAACCAGACTTCTTGGAGTCCCTGGGTTTTACCTAGGTACCGCACAAAGAGCTGCTGTAAGAAATGAATGAGGCTTGACAGACTGTTGATCCCTGTTTTTATTCCATGTTAGTGTTCTGTTTATAAAAGTCCTCTTGGGGGGGTGGGGTTGTGAGCTGCCTTTACTCTTTTTTAATTAAAAAACTGAGCCACAGGGCAGCACTTGTTGCTCAGTGGGTAGGGCATTGGCCCCATGTATCAAGGGTGGCAGGTTCAAACCTGGCCCCTGCCAAACTGCATCAAAAACTAGCCAGACTTTGTGGTGGGCACCTGTAGTCCCACCTACTCAGGAGGCTGAGGCAAGAGAATCACCTAAGCCCAGGAGTTGGAGGTTGCTGTTAGTTGCGACACCATGGCACTTTACCAAGAGTGATAAAGTGAGACTCTGTCTCTACAAAGGAAAACACAAAAAACTGAGCCACAGGCCAGGCACAGTGGCTCACACCTGTAATCCTAGCACTCTGGGAGGCCTAGGCAGGGGGATCGCCCGAGCTCATGAATTCGAGACCAGCCTGAGCAAGAGCAAGATCCCTGTCTCTAAAAATAGCCAGTGTTGTGGCTGCCACTTGTAGTGCCAGCTATTTGGGAGTCTGAGGCAAGAGAATTACTTAAGCCTAGGAGTTTGAGGTTGCTGTGAGCTGTGACACCACAGCACTCTACCAAGGGCTACATAGTGAGACTGTCTCAAAAAAAAAAAAAAAAGCAAAAAAACTGAGCCACAATATACTTTTTACAGATTCCTGTAGTAGCAGAGGAAATTTAGTTTAGATTCAAATGTAGCAATAACAGTTATGCTCGTAAATTCATACTGGCTTCGGGAACCCTGTAGCTGTCTTTACTAGACCTTCACATGGTAGCCTTTATAGTCATTCATTCATATTGTCTGCTTCTCAGAAGATACCCCCATGTGTCAGTACAGTTACAGTCTCATTTATTGCTTTGTGGTTTTCTTTATAAGCCCTGTATCTCCAAAATTTCCATATTGCAGTTCCCTGTTTTTGTTCCCTTAATGCCCCCATAATATTTGGAGCATTTATATTAAGCAAACTTAGAAACCAGAATTATGTTTTCATTTTTTTAAAATCAGTATAATTAAACATTTTTAGAGGACTTTTTAATTATCAAGATGCCATAGTTCTGAGAATTTTCTATATTTAATATCAAAATTTCAGATTGCTTACACTGTTGTGAGTTCAGCTTTTTGGTTCTTCCATTAGTAGAAAAGGAAAGTGTGGGCTCGGCGCCTGTGACTCAACTGGCTAAGGCTCCAGCCACATACACCTAAGGTGGCGGGTTCGTATCCACAGCCTGGGCCCGCCAAACAACAATGATGGCTGCAACCAAAAAATGGCCGGCGCTGTGGCGCGTGCCTGTAGTCCCAGCTACTTGGGAGGCTGAGGCAGGAGACTCGCTTGAGCCCAGGAGTTGGAGGTTGCTGTGAGCTGTGATGCCATGGCACTCTACCCAGGGGGATAGCTTGAGGCTCCGTCTCAAAAAAAAAAAAAAGAAAAGGAAAATGTGTAATAAGACTGACTGAGGCCCTTGGAGTTGCCCCTAACACCCACCAATGTGGTGCTCTCTCCCCATGGCCTGTTTACTCTAACACTTGGCTGCTCTCCTTCCAAACAGACTTGTGGAAGATGAGGAGAGACGTTGGACTGATGAAAATATTGACATGGTTGCTCTGAAGCACTTTCCTAATATAGACAAAGAGAAAGCAATGAGCCGGCCAATCTTGTACAGCAACTGGTTATCAAAGGTAATAACAAATTTGCATTGTTTCAGAAACATTTCCTTTTCTTCTATCCTTTTGTTAGAATTACCTCCTAATTAATAAATCTTTGCCCTAAAGTGCACTGTGAATGAAGCTGTGGTTTCAGCAATGAGGCACTAAACATTTACAGTCAAGGAAATTTAGGGCAGAAAATTCCAGGAGTATAGCTGCCATTACCCTGATTCTTTTTCTGCCCAAGGGCAATGAATGGATTTCTGGCACTGGAAGATGTTACTTTCACATGTCTGCAGAGAAAGATGTTTTGCTTCAGAGATTTGCTTTAACTTTCCTCATGTTGAAAATGAAGCAGGTGGCTCGGCACCTGTGGCTCAAGCAGCTAAGGCACCAGCCACATACACCTGAGCTGGCGGGTTCAAATCCAGCCCAGACCCGCCAAACAACAATGACGGCTGCAACCAAAAATAGCCGGGTGTTGTGGCAGGTGCCTGTAATCCCAGCTACTTGGGAGGCAGAGGCAGGAGAATCACTTGAGCCGAGGACTTGGAGGTTGCTGTGAGCTGTGATGCCTCAGCACTCTACCCAGGGTTTCAGTTTGAGGCTCTTTCTCAAAAAAAAGGGAAATGGAGCAGTTAGGAATAATTGTGTGAAAATATTTATAAACTAAAATACTAGATGTAGCTAACATTGCCAGCATAGCTGTGAGTTGTCCTGTTTCTGAAAAACATGGGGAAGGTTTACTAAGTTAGAATCTTGATAATTTCATTCAGAAGACTTTAGAGATGGGAAGGTACTTGAGGCCAGGCACAGTGACTCACGCCTGTATCCTAGCACTCTGGGAGTCCGAGGCAGACAGATTGCTTGAGCTCAGGAATTTGAGACCAGCCTGAGTAAGAGCCAGACCCTGTTCTAAAAAAAAAAAAAAAAAAAAAGGCATTGTGATGGGTGCCTGTAGTCCCAGCTACTCAGGAAACTGAGACAAGAGGATCACTCGAGCCCAAGAGTTTGAGATTGCTGTGAGCTGTGACACCATGTCACTCTACCAAGCATGATGAAGTAAGACTGTCTCAAAAAGGAAAAAAAGGTACTCAAGAACAAGCTTCCTTTAGGGAGTTCACACTATTGGAGGAAAGGGACAGAGGGAAATAACTCAGTGTGGGGCGAGATCTCAGTGAGATGATTCTTGCCTTGGGTCTTTAAAAGGTTTATTATATCTGAGAGCCTTAGAAACTAGAAATAGCAAGGAAAGTTTGTTCAGTGTTATGAGAATTTTCTGTATGTTCTACACTCTAGCTATCCATACTTTCTCATTTATAGAAAACATCTTCTCGCAGTGGCTTATCTGTTCACTCTCTTTATAGGACTTTTGAAGAACAAATGTTCTTAGTCCATTTCTAATTAGAGTCTATATGGAATGAGCTATGGGTTCGCTTAAAGTTTTTTCCTTGTGGGTATCTATCTCCACAGTGTTTGTTATATATCTCTTTACTTTGCAGTGTTACTTTGTCATTACAGGCTTCCCCATGTGCTTGGGTTCATTTTAGGGCTTTGTCCTATTGATCTATTTGTCACTTTCCATGCCACAGCCATGTGGACCTATGATAAGTCCATTGATTGGACGGGCTCTCACATTGCTTCTTTTTTCCTCTTCCAGATAAAATTTAGAATTGGCTTGTCAAATTGCACCAAGACAATACCCACCATTCACCACTGAGATTTTGATGGGGATTACTTAAACCTATGTCAGTATGGGTAGAACTGACTTTTAATATTAGTGTGGTTTTTTGCTCATTGATCACAATCTATCTCCTCTCATATTTAGGTCTCCTCTGATTTTCAAAGTTCAATTTTCTCTATAAAAGTTTTTTATGCTTTTAGATCATTCTTAACTAATTTATATTTGTGTTGCTATGTTGTAAATGGTATCTTTTTCTGTTGGGTTTTTCAACAGTTTATAGTATATGGAAATATAGTTGATTTATGTGTAATAACTAAGGTCATTTTTTTCCAAGTAATTTGAGTATTACCTTTTTTTTTTTTTTTTGGTAGGATTACATCCCTGTAGACCAAGAAGAGTTAAGAGATTATGTCAAAGCTAGGCTAAAAGTCTTCTATGAAGAAGAACTTGATGTTCCTCTGGTCCTGTTTAATGAAGTACTAGACCATGTGCTCAGGATTGACAGGTGGGCTTTTTTTGTTGTTGTAGCCTAAGCTGCTTTCGAGTTGGCGTGTGATATGTGTATGGGCCTATGCTGTCCTCCTGCTCTTGTACTTTAGTCTTCTCTGCCAAGCAGCTTCCCCTTTCTCTTCAGAGTTCAGCTTAAGTGTCCTAAGCTTTGATCCCAAGCAAAATTTCATTTTTCCTCCCTCAGCACTATCTACCTACCATAGTTACAGCTCTGCTAGAACTGGGTCCATCTTTTTTTTTTCATCTGAGAATTTGGTGGGCAGGACCATACCTTATTGATCTTTGCATTTCCAGTGGATCTGGCAAATAACAGTAGCTCAGCAAATGTTTAATAACAAATTCAAATTAATATATATTCAAAATATAGACATAGTCCTAAAAAACTTTAGCCCTTGAGTGTCAAAAGGGGAATGAGGCATATAAGCCTTAAAATTTATCAGTTCTGGTAATGTTTCAGAATATTTCGTCAGCCTCAAGGCCACTTACTTCTGATTGGTGTTAGTGGAGCAGGAAAAACTACCCTGTCTCGGTTTGTTGCCTGGATGAACGGTTTGAGTGTCTACCAGATTAAGGTAGGTCTGGTCGGTAGCTTCTTAATCTCAGCAATAGATTCTTGATGTGTGCTCATAGCTGACTGATGAGAATGGACCTAACTTGCCCACTGCTTATATAGGTCCACAGAAAGTACACAGGGGAAGACTTTGATGAAGATCTTCGAACAGTATTGAGACGTTCTGGCTGCAAAAATGAAAAGATAGCATTTATAATGGATGAATCCAATGTATTAGATTCTGGATTCTTAGAGCGAATGAATACTCTTCTGGCCAACGGAGAGGTAATTAAGTGACATGTTGCAGCATATTACATGTAATACCAGGATCAGTAAATCACAGCCATATGCTGCTTCCCTAGGTCCCTGGTCTCTTTGAAGGAGATGAGTATGCCACGTTGATGACTCAGTGTAAGGAGGGGGCCCAGAAGGAAGGTCTGATGCTGGACTCGCACGAGGAGCTCTACAAGTGGTTCACCAGCCAGGTCATCCGCAACCTCCACGTCGTGTTCACCATGAACCCATCCTCAGAGGGGCTCAAGGACCGGGCAGCCACTTCACCAGCGCTTTTCAACAGGTACCCTGCCAACCCCTGGGTCAGAACAGTGTCCTCCCAAGGGGGAAAACCCTCCTGATGGTAGCTCTTCTGAAATGTGGCATAATATTTAGGTGTGTGTTGAATTGGTTTGGTGACTGGTCCACTGAAGCACTATATCAAGTTGGCAAAGAATTCACAAGTAAAATGGATCTGGAGAAGCCAAATTATATCGTGCCTGATTACATGCCAGTCGTGTATGATAAACTGCCACAGCCGCCATCGCATCGGGAAGCTATTGTAAACAGCTGTGTGTTTGTTCATCAGACTCTTCACCAGGTGGGTTCAGTTTTAGATGAATATGTAGAAAAGCAAAACTAACCAAAATGCTAATGTAAAAAAATTGATATAAAATTAAACTATGGTACTTTTTATTTGACATTACACCATCACTGCAAAAGAAATTCTTACTTCTCACTAGTTTTCTTTCTTTTTTTTTTTGATACAGAGCCGCAAGCTGTCCCCCTGGGTAGAGTGCTGTGGCATCACAGCTCACAGCAACCTCAAGCAAGTCTCCTGCC
>NW_003852544.1:376973-380452 GCF_000181295.1 Otolemur garnettii
TTTTTTTTTTTTTTTGGTTGCAGCCGTCATTGTTTTGGCGGGCCGGGGCTGGATTTGAACCTGCCACCTTAGGTATATGTGGCTGGCGCCTTAGCCACTTGAGCCACAGGTGCCAAGCCTCTCACTAGTTTTCTTATCTCTTTAACGATTTAATGACATCTCATTCTTATCACTAGTCTGAAGATTTTAGAACCATCTATAACTTTTTTTTGTTTTTTGAAGCAAGGTCTTGTTCTGTTGCCCTGGCTGAAATGCAGTGGTGTGATCATAGCTCACTGCAACCTCAAAATCTTGAGCTCAGGCAATCATCCCTCCTTACTTACTCCTTCCTTACTCAGTAATCGTGAGTAACTGGGACTACAAGCATGTGCCACCATGCCCAACTAATTTTTTCATTTTTTTGGACAGAGAGGTCCCAGTATTTTGCTCAAGTCGACCTCAAACTCCTAACCTGGAGCCTTCCTCCTGCCTCAGCCTTTCAAAGTACTGGGATTATAGGCATAAGCCACCACAGCCAGCTTTCCTTTAAAGTAATATTCTCTGCCTTTCTCTTCCTGCTGCCACTATGTGTTCAGGTCTTTGTTCTGTTCTGTAAACTAGGGATCAGCATACTTTCTCTTTAAAGGGTCAGACTGTGACTGTTTTAAACTTTGCAGACCAGAAAGGTCTTAGTACAACTTCTTAGCACTTCTGTTGTGGTGTAAAACCTTCAAAGACCATATGTAAATGAATGGGTGTGGCTTTTTCCAGTGAAACTTCATTACAGAAACATGCAGCAGGGAGGGTTTGGCTGCTGGTCTATCTACTCCTGCCTCCCAAAAAAGCTTTGTAAAACCCACTTGGAGCTTGTGGGTGTCCTGTTTTCCTTGCTAGTCTGACCATTGCCCTGCTTCTTACATCTCCCTTCTAGCAAGAGAGGACCAGACCAGAGCTTTATCACATAAAGCTGCCCTTGCTCCTCTCCTCTTTGTGTTGTTTCTTATTTTAGTATCCTTTGAAAAAGCAATATGGCTAGGTGTGGTGGCTCACACCTGTAGTCCTAGCACTCTGGGATACTGAGGCAGGAAGATTCCTTATGGCCAGGAGTTCGAGACCAGCCTGAATAAGAGTAAGATCCCATCTCTTCAAAAAATAAAAATAAAAAATTAGCTGGGCATGGTGGCACATGCTTGTAGTTCCAGTTACTCTGGAGACTAAGCTACTGGGGAGGCTGAGGCAAGAGAATTGCTGGAGTCCAGGGTTTGAGGTCTCTGTGAGCTATGGTGATGCTGCTGTATTCAACAGAGTGAGACTGTGGGCCTGGTGCCATGGCTCATGCCTGTAATCCTAGCACTCTGGGAGGACGAGGCAGGTGGATTGCCTAAGCTCACAGGTTTGAGACCAGCCTGAGCAAGAGTGAGAGCCCATCTCTAAAAATAGCTGGGTGTTGTGGCAGGCCTCTGTAGTCCAAGCTATTTGGGAGGCTGTGGCAAGAGAATCACTTGAACCCAGAGTTTGAGGTTGCTGTGAGCTATGATGCCATGGCACTCTACCGAGAGTGACAAAGTGAGACTCTGTCTCAAAAATAAAAATGTGGAACAAAAAAAGGATAGGAACAGGAATAATGTTAGTTACATTTACATAGTAATTAGCAATTTTCAGAGCCTTTTTGTATAAAGTACCTCTCTTAGGTTGGCATAATCACCAACCTCAGTTTAGAGAAGTTTAAGGCTTTAAAGAAGCTTAGAGGCTCAGGGGCTACTTGAGAGTACAGATTGGTTAAACTAAGGCCCAGCTCCAGTGTTCTGGCTTCTGAGGGCTGGGTTCCTTCTACATCACACTGTGGTCTGCCAAGGCAGAATAGGTAAGAGTTTTTTGAGGTTCAGTTGGATTTTCCTAAAGAGTGAAAAGATTTAACTTATTTTCTGTAAGGCTAATGCTCGGCTGGCAAAACGAGGAGGCAGAACAATGGCCATCACACCCCGCCACTACCTGGACTTCATCAACCACTACGCCAACCTATTCCACGAGAAGCGGAGTGAGCTAGAGGAGCAGCAGATGCACTTGAATGTTGGGCTCCGAAAGATCAAGGAGACAGTTGACCAGGTACACCTTGAGCACCCATTCTGTTGCATGAGGGAGGACCCCTTTCCAGGTAATTTCCACACATTTCTACTTTCCTAATGTGGATTTTGCTCTTTAGGTAGAAGAACTGCGCCGTGACCTGAGGATAAAGAGCCAAGAGCTAGAGGTAAAGAATGCAGCAGCCAATGACAAGCTGAAAAAGATGGTGAAAGACCAACAGGAGGCTGAAAAGAAGAAGGTACTGTCTTTATTTGATTTCAGGGAACTGTGGCCTGTATGGACTGAACACTTACAGTCTCTAATGAGAGAGTAGGAAATTTAGTTTGGGTGGTGGTCAGGGTTTAACAGGTGTGGGTATGTGTGTTGGCAGAGTGTTGTTTAGGAGAACACTCTGCCAACACACATAAAGATTGTTGTTTAGGATTCACTTGGCAAATTAACCAGTGTTTAACCATACCTGCATTATCCTTCCTTTCTAGGTCATGAGCCAAGAAATTCAGGAACAGCTGCATAAGCAGCAGGAAGTAATTGCAGACAAGCAAATGAGCGTCAAAGAAGATCTTGATAAAGTGGAACCTGCCGTCATAGAGGCTCAGAATGGTATGAAGGCCTTGTCAGTGGGTTGACTTTCTAGAAGGAATGCATCATTATTAATGCCACATCGTTGTGCTGAATTTCACCAAGAAATACCATAAAGTATTCAGTGTTACCATTGTGTAATTATTTCTAAAAGTATGTGGTTGTGGCCAGTGGTTATTAATGGAAGTATTGAAAACAGTTGTGTCTCTCTCTTTTTCCATTCCTTACATGCCTATGAAATGCTATAGAATGGGGAGGTCACCTGTTATTCTGTTTTAGTTTGTAATTTATTCAGTGACTAAGAGCGCTCTCCTTGCCCACTTGTGTTTAAACTGTTCCATGTAATCTAATTATTTGTAGTTTTTTAACTCACAAGATGAGTTAAAAAGCACCACCCAAGCTATAGATTTTTGTTCAGAGTTTGATTTGGGCCCAGCATGATAGCTTACACCTATAATCCTAACACACTGAGAGGCTGAGGCAGGAGGATTGCTTGAGGTCAGGAGTTTAAGACCAGCCTAAGCAAGAGTAAAGCCCATCTCTACTAAAAATAGAAATACTAGGCAGGCATGATAGCTCACACACATGTAGTTCTGGCTACTTGGGAGGCTAAGGCAAGAGGATCTTTTGAGCCCAAGAGTTTGAGGATGCTATGAGCCATGAAGACGCCATGGCACTCTAGGTTGGTCAACAGAGTGAGACTGCCCCTTAAAAAAAAAGAAAAGAAAAAGGGAGTTGGATTTAGATGAGAATTTAATGTAGTTCTCACCTTCTAAGTAATTACCTAAAAAGTGGTTTACTAAAATTTCAGTTGAGAAAACTTTTTTTTTTTTTTT
>NW_003852544.1:381284-403611 GCF_000181295.1 Otolemur garnettii
TCCCCCTGGGTAGAGTGCTGTGGCATCACAGCTCACAGCAACCTCCAACTCTTGGGCTCAAGTGAGTCTCCTGCCTCAGCCTCCCAAGTAGCTGGGATTACAGGTGTCCGCCACAATGCCTGGCTATTTTTTTGGTTGCAGCCGTCATTGTTATTTGGCGGGCCCGGGCTGGATTTGAACTAGCCACCTTAAGTGTATTTGGCTGGTGCCTTAGCCACTTGAGCCACAGGCACCGAGCCATACTGTAAGATTTTTATAGTTATTTAAAATTCTGCTACTTCTGCCACTCTAGAAGGTTAAATACAGAAATCACACATTTCTTAGCTCTGCTGGGCATCTGTCCCTTCTCTCATTAGAGTTGGAGGTTGCAGCTGTTTGGTTCACTCACTACATTTTGCTCTCTCTTCTTCCACCCCTATTTTTGCCCAGCTGTGAAGTCCATCAAGAAACAGCACTTGGTGGAGGTACGGTCCATGGCCAACCCACCTGCCGCCGTGAAGCTGGCACTGGAGTCCATCTGCCTACTGCTGGGGGAGAGTACCACGGACTGGAAGCAAATCCGCTCTATCATCATGCGGGAGAACTTCATCCCAACCATTGTCAACTTCTCCGCGGAAGAGATCAGGTAAGTGAGATCCAGTGAAACCCAAGGCTATTGCCAGGTATGTGAGATCAGGTAAGTGAGATCAGTGAAACCCAAGGCTATTGCCAGGAATGAAAGAAATTGTCCAGTGTTGAAGCCCTGCAAGGTGGCTCATGCCTGTAATCCTAGCACTCTGCGAAGCCGAAGCAGGTGGATTACCTGAGCTCATAGGTTTAAGACCAGCCTGAGGGAGAGCGAGATCTCATCTCTAAAAATAGCCGGGCATTGTAGTGGGTGCCTATAGTCCAGCTCCTAGGGAGGCTGAGGTAAAAGAATCACTTGAGCCCAAGAGCTGGAGGTTGCTGTAAGCTATGACAGCATGGCACTCTACTAAGGGTAACAGTGAGCAGCACTGTTTTTTCTTTAAAAAAAAAAAAAAAAACAAAAACAGTGTTGAGCAGCATTTTCAGCTTTCACCTGAGTCAAGGGTCAGTTTGACTCATCTCTAGGGGCCATTGGGGCCACAAGTGGGGTACTGACTCTAGTCATGTACATTTGTTTCTTCTTTATTCTTATCCTGCACATGCTTACAAGTGTAATTTCTCTTTTCCAGTGATGCCATAAGGGAGAAGATGAAGAAGAACTACATGTCCAACCCAAGTTATAATTACGAAATTGTCAATCGGGCTTCCCTGGCTTGTGGTCCTATGGTGAAATGGGCAATTGCACAGGTGATGAGCATGGCCGGGAGCTCCCCTGTAAAGGGTGACCTCTTTTTCTGTTGCTAACAGCATTGGATTTGCCCTTCCCAGCTTAACTATGCAGACATGTTGAAGAGAGTAGAGCCCCTACGTAATGAGCTGCAGAAGCTGGAGGATGATGCCAAGGACAACCAGCAGAAGGCCAACGAGGTGGAGCAGATGATCCGAGACCTGGAAGCCAGCATTGCTCGCTACAAAGAGGAGTATGCTGTCCTGATCTCAGAGGCCCAGGCCATTAAAGCAGACCTAGCAGCTGTCGAAGCCAAAGTAAGATCATCAAAGACAGTCTGACGTCTGTCCTGCCAGCCCAGAAATCCTGTCCCTCAGAGTCATTTCATATGAGGTGCTTCTTGGCTTCATTTGGTGGAAGCCAAGGTGAACGCACTTTAATGGACTGCATAGACCATGCTGGTCTCAGTGAATTAACTCTCTTTTTCTGTTTTGATACAAGAGTCTTACTCTGTCACCCTCAATAGAGTGCTGTGGCATCACAGCTCACAGCAACCTCAAACTCCTGGGCCCAAGCAACTCTTGCCTCGGCCTCCAAAGCAGCTGGGACAACAAGCGCCTGCCATAATGCCTGGCCATTTTTTTTTTGTTACAGTTGTTTAGCTGGCCAGGGTGGCCCTCCACCCTCGGTGTATGTGGCTGGCGCCGCAACCACTGTGCTGCAGGTGCCGTGCCTGAATTAGTTCTCTTATCTTTTAAGGCCCTAATGACTTTTTTCCTAGAAAATATTAAATACTGAGTGTTTATTAAAAAGTGGGATTAATTAGGATAGCTCAGTGGCAGCTGGACAGCCAGTGAATCTTCCCACCCAACGCCCTGCTGTCTACTCTAAACCTGCTTGTCCTCTGGCTTTGAGGGCCACTGTGTCAGTGCCCTCTGCCCTCTCACTGCTGTCAGGCTCACACAGGCCCACACTCTATCTCATCCTCATGACAGGCTCTTCTATCTTTTGCCACTGGTGTCTCTTCCTTTCAGGCCTCATCCAGATATTCTTCCACCTCAGAGGCCCTTTCTTTCTACTCCCCTCTTTCTGCTTATGCAAATGCCTCAAGGCCAGAAGTGAATTATATGTTCTCAGCTTCTGCCTGATGAGACCCTGAAATGTGTGTGTTCATTAATTGTAGATGATCTGAGTCTCATGCCCTTGTGGTGTGAGCAACTTGAATACATTTCATGCCTACCTCAAACCCTGCAGATGATGTGGATGAACAACTTGGAGCATTCAAAGTGCTGGTCCCTGAGCAACTTGTTTAATGTTCCTTTTAGGTAAATAGGAGTACTGCTCTTCTGAAGAGTTTGTCCGCTGAACGTGAACGATGGGAAAAAACAAGTGAGACTTTCAAAAACCAGATGTCCACCATTGCTGGGGACTGTCTCTTGTCAGCCGCATTTATTGCATATGCAGGTTACTTTGACCAGCAGATGCGTCAGAACTTGTTTACTACCTGGTCCCATCACTTACAGCAAGCCAATATCCAGGTAACAATCCATAGAGAACTTTTAAAATATGCCCTAAAGGTATGAGCCAACTGATGTTTAGTAAACTGTCACAAAGTCTTGTTACCTTGAGAAGAGCCTCCATTGGTAGTTCTGGAGGAGAGGAGAGATAACCAACCTTGCCTTTCAGTTCCGCACAGATATTGCAAGGACAGAGTACCTTTCCAATGCTGATGAGCGCCTTCGCTGGCAAGCCAGCTCATTGCCTGCTGATGACCTGTGCACAGAAAATGCAATCATGCTGAAACGGTTCAATAGGTATGTGCCGGGCACCAAAAAGAGGCAGGGAGGGGGGGTTTATGTGTGGTGATCCCAGCTTACACCTTTGTTTGAATAAAGGAATAGGAAATGGTGGGCATGCAGTGCTGTGGGATAGTGCTTGTCTCCGTGGTAGGGAGTGTGCCATTCTTGTCTGAATTGTTCTGCAGTGAATACTACTTGTTGGAACCTTCTAAAATTGATTGACATAGTCATGGGTAGGGGTGAACATTAAAACAATCCTCTTTTTGTTATCATGCCATATTGCAACTAAAAGAATAGAAGAAAGTCCTCAAAACATCACAAGAACTGAAAATACTTAGCTAGTTATGGGGAAAATTGCTACCTGATTTTCTTTTTTTTAGAGACAGAATCTCACTTTGTCACCCCTTGGTAGAATGCTGTGGCATCACAGCTCACAGCAACCTCCAGCTCTTGGGCTTAGGCTATTCTCTTGCCTCAGCCTCCCGAGTAGCTGGGACCACAGGCGTCAGCCACAACACCTAGCTATTTTTTGTTGCAGTTTGGCCAGGGCCGGCTTTGAACCCCTCAACCTCAGTATATGGGGCACCCTACTCACTGAGTCACAGGTGCCACCCCTGCTACCTGATTTTCTGTTTAAGAAGGCCAGAATAAGAAATGAGATGTGGGCTCGGCGCCTATCGCACAGTGGTTACAGCGCCAGCCACATACATTGAAGTTGGCGGGTTTGAACCCAGCCAGGGTCAGCTAAAACAATGACACCTGTAACAAAAAATAATAGGGTGTTGTAGTGGGCGCCTGTAGTCCCAGCTACTTGGGAAGCTGAGGCAAGGGAATTGCTTAAGCCCAAGAGTTTGAGGTTGCTGTGAGCTGTGACACCACAGCACTGTACTGAGGGCAACATAATAAGACTCTTGTCTCAAGAAAAAAAAAAAAAAGAAATGAGATGTGATGTGATCACCAGTGAAGGTGGGCTAGGTGCTGAGATCTAAGGGGCATCCTCAGGACCTACCCATGTACAAGGCACCTCACTCTGTAGAGCTTAGGATTCCTCTATAGCGCTCTTCAACCTGGGCACCCTAGGTGCTTTTTCCTTTCTCTCTCTTTTTTTGTTAATTGAGACAGTCTCACTTTGTCACCCTTGGTAGAGTGCCATGGCATCATACCACACAGCAACCTCCAACTCTTGGGCTCAAGCAATCCTCTTGCCTTGGCCTCCTGAGTAGCTGGGACTACAGTCACAAAGCCTGGCTATTTTTTTGTTGCAGTTTGACTGGGGCCGGGTTCAAACCCGCCACCCTTGGTATATGGGGCTGACGCCCTACTCACTGAGCCACCGGCATCACCTTTTTTTTGTTTGTTTAGCAGGCCCAGGCTGAGTTTGAACCCATCAGCCCTGGAGCATGTGGCTGGCACCCTAACTACTGAGCTATGGGCATCGAGTCTCCTTTTTGTCTTTTTAAAAACATGTTCCCAATGGGTCAGGCGAGGGAGCTCACTTCTATAATACTAGCACTCTGGGAGGCTGAGGTGGGTGGATTGCTTGAGCTCACGAGTTCAAGACCAGCTTGAGCAAAAGTGAGACCCCATCTCTACTAAAAAATAGGAAAACTAAGACATGAGGATCACTTGAGCCCAAGTTGAAGATTGCTGTGAGCTATGACACCATGGCACTCTACCCAGGGCAACAGCTTGAGACTCTTGTCTCAAAAAAAAAAAAAAAACATGCTCCCAAATTTCTTCCTAAGCTCATCTAAACATCTTGAAACCTTAAGTGTACCCTTACTGTACACCACTGTCTTAGGGACACGAAGATGACAGAGACTTTGCCAGATGCTGTTTGGTGTTTATGGGCAAACCCTCAATCCCACACCTGGACTGAAGGTTCTCAGTGTCTTGCTGGGCAGTACTGACGAGATTGTTGATAAATCAGTACAGTCTGTGTGCAGGGCTAGACCTATCTGAACTAAAAATATACACTCCCTTTAATCTAGGTGTTTAATCAACAGTGGCCTGGGACATGTGAAAAATGGTGACTCCAAAATGAGATGTGTACTAGCAGAAGACTGAGAATAACTCAGATGTACCCCACTAGGAGTCAGCTAACAGACAGGTGCTGGGTCATCTTTGCAGGACATTTAAATAGAAGTGGGCTGCAAATGGCAGGTGCATAGCCGAGGGTAGTGCCCCTCCCCAGCATACTGTGCTCACACACATCCAATAAAACACCTGAACTCTTTCTGCAAAATACACTAGAAACTGGTGAAGGAGAATTTGGAGACCAAGGAATGGGGTCAGGAAGGCAGGGGCCAGGTGATTCTTCTAAGTATGTACCCTTATATAGCTTCTGGAATTTTTAGAAGCTTATATTATTTGTTTTAATTGTTCTTAATCAGTTAGACCCTGGGCAAATCACAGTAGCCTCCTTGTGCCTCCATTTGCTCATTTATAAAATGTATCTGTCTCATAATGTTATTGTGAACATTGAATGAGATATACCTGTACCTTCACAGGGTCCCTGGCAATTCAGACTCTTTATAATGTTCATTCTTGAAGCCACTGTGGTATTGGTATCAGGACTTACTCTCCAGGAGTAGCTGTCTAGAAAGGTCATAACACGTGGAACGATTAATTCTGTCGTAACATCATGTGGTTGGCATGTGGAAAAAAGCACATGCAGAGAGAACATTTGTCCCATAGGGAAACTATGGCCAACTATGGCCTATGTAGGAAAGTATGTGGCCCATTAGCTCTTCACAAAGATGACTTGATGTGAGCGTTGAGTCATATTGTCTTTATTGGTAAATCTGGAAGTGTTTCTCAGAACCACTCTTGGATAGCTGCAGTGACCTTCCCATCTGTCTTGTCAGTGACTTTGCCAAGCATCTTCTTTTGCTTTCCCTGTTGGATATTTCAACTATGGCCTCATCCTCAGGTATCCACTGATCATCGATCCCTCTGGCCAGGCCACAGAGTTCATTATGAATGAATATAAGGATCGTAAGATCACACGGACCAGCTTCCTAGATGATGCCTTCAGGAAGAACTTAGAGAGTGCACTGAGATTTGGGAACCCCCTTCTGGTCCAGGTTTGTCTTTGCCCTTGAATTCTTCAAACACTGTCTATAAGCCAGGCTCACGCCTGTAATCCTAGCACTTTAGGAGGCTGAGATGAGTAGATTGCTTCAGCTCAGGAGTTCGCAACCAGCCTGAGCAAGAGCGAGACCCCAGGTTTACAAAAAATCGAAGAACTAGCTAGGCGTTGTGGTAGATGCCTGTAAGTCCCAGTTATTTGGTAGGCTGAGACGGAAGGTCACTCAAGCCCAAAAGTTTGAGGTTGATGCCACTGTACTTTACCCATGACAATAGAATGAGATTGTATCAAAAAAAAAAAAAAAATACTGCCCATGAGTGAATTCCTTTTAGAATTGCATTTAGTTTTTTTTTTAACATAGTAGACATGAAATAAAACTAATTTACATAATACGAAAAACAACTTTTGGACTTTGTAAGACTTCAGTATCAAAACAAGAATGAAGTTTGAGATTGTTCTAGAACAAATAAATTCAACAAATCAGCATTTGCATTTAGAATTCTAATTAGAGGGTCTAGATCAGCACGATCCACCAGAACTTTCTGCAAGGGTAAGACTGTGTTACAGTTTGCATTGTCCAGTGTAGTAGCCACTAGCCAGGGGTGACC
Source organism: Otolemur garnettii (assembly GCF_000181295.1). Classification (NCBI taxonomy): domain Eukaryota; kingdom Metazoa; phylum Chordata; class Mammalia; order Primates; family Galagidae; genus Otolemur; species Otolemur garnettii. The sequence continues at coordinate 388,077 of NW_003852544.1, forward strand.
ATTGAGCACTTCCTATGACCAGTGTAACTAAGAACTGAATTTGTTTTGTTTTGTTTTGGAGACAGAGTCTTACTTTGTCGCCCTCAGTAGAGTGCTGTGGGGTTACAGCTCACAGCAACCTCAAACTCTTGGGCTCAGGCGATCCCTTTGCCTCAGCCTCCCGAGTACAGATAACCCACCCCAATGCCTGGCTATTTTTAGAGATGGGGTCTCCATCTTGCTCAGACTGGTCTTGAACTTCGGAGCTTAGGCAAACTACCCACCTCAGCCTCCCAGAATGCCAGGATTATGGGCATGAGCCCCTGTACCCTAAGAACTGAATTTTTTATTTGAATTAATTTAAATCCCAGGAGAGGCCAGGTGCAAGAGCTCATATCTATAATCCTTGGCCTCTGGGAGGCCAAGGCAGGAGGATCACTTGAGCTGAGAAATTCAAGACCAGCCTGAGCAAGACCAAGACACTCTATCTTCACTAAAAATAGAAAAACTAGCTAGGCATTGTAGCAAGTGCCTATAAGCCCCAGCGACTTGGGAGGCTGAGGCCAGAGGATCACTTATACCCAAGAGTTTGAGGTTGCTGTGAGCTAAGCTGATCCCACAACATTCTTGCCTTGGGCAGCAGAGTGAAACTCTGTCATAAATAAATGATAAATTTATTCATTCAGGTAGGCAGACATGTGGCTGCCATATTGGACAATGCAGGTCTAAATGGCAAGGTAACTCCCAGGTGTATTTATCTAAAGTAGAACAACAAAAAAGGCAAACAAAAAAAGTAAAGTAGGATGCCAGCATGCTGTTTGGGTGAGGATAAACGTTGGAAAACCCTAACCTTTAGGTTCCACCCATGTGTCATACAGGATGTAGAAAGCTATGATCCAGTTTTGAACCCAGTACTGAACCGTGAAGTTCGGCGAACAGGGGGGAGAGTGCTGATCACTCTTGGCGACCAGGACATAGACCTGTCACCATCATTTGTCATCTTCCTGTCCACTCGGGATCCAACTGTAAGGAATGGGACACTTCCCACAGGGAATTGTGGCACCATTTGGTTTTGTAGCCAAATTAACAAAACAGACTATTCTCTGTTTTGGCAGGTTGAGTTTCCACCAGATCTCTGTTCCCGGGTTACTTTTGTAAACTTCACGGTTACCCGTAGCAGTTTACAAAGCCAGTGTCTAAATGAAGTTCTCAAAGCAGAAAGACCTGATGTGGATGAAAAACGGTCTGATCTTCTTAAACTTCAAGGTACTTATTGTCTGTGGCTCTTAGATTTTAGATGGTTGGTGCAGGTTGAGGCTGAACATCTAAAGGACTAAGAAGTTCCAGGTTCATGGCGAATACTTCACAGAGCTTTCCTTTTGGATCACAGTGAGCATGAGGGCAAACTCTGGATGTTTTGTTCATTTAAGGGGAATTTCAGCTACGTCTACGTCAGCTAGAAAAATCTCTGCTACAAGCTCTGAACGAGGTGAAAGGACGCATTTTGGATGATGACACTATCATAACGACTCTGGAGAACCTGAAGAGAGAGGCTGCTGAGGTCACCAGAAAAGTGGAGGAGACAGACATCGTCATGCAGGAAGTAGAGACCGTGTCCCAACAGTACCTCCCACTCTCCACTGCCTGCAGCAGCATCTACTTCACCATGGAGTCTCTCAAACAGGTGAGCAGCCCTGGCTCCAGGCAGCAGTTCATCGGCTCACTTTTGTTGGGTTTACCTGGGTGATTGCCTAACGGCTACTCACTGTTTCCTTTCAGATACACTTCTTGTATCAGTACTCCCTCCAGTTTTTCCTGGACATTTATCACAATGTCTTATATGAGAACCCAAATCTAAAGGGCATCACTGATCACACGCAGCGCCTCTCCATCATCACGAAGGACCTCTTCCAGGTAGACAGCAAAGCTCTCACTGTTTCTGGGTGCAGGAGGTGGGGGCAGAGTATTTGGGGGGGGAACAATGTTTCCTGCTTTTATCCCAGGTGGCGTTTAACCGAGTGGCTAGAGGCATGCTGCATCAGGACCACATTACCTTTGCTATGCTTTTGGCAAGAATCAAGCTAAAGGGCACAGTGGGGTAAGGTTGCCTCCATATTCTTATCTCTGCAATAAAATGTGATCAATTTGCAGGTTTCCTACTCATGTTGTAGGATAGGATACATTCTATTATTTTCTTTTTTTCTTTAAATTGTGACTGTTATTTTAATGGCAGTGAAAATGAAGATAAGAGACCCTGGCTAACTTATTATACCCTTTTCAGGGAGCCCACCTACGATGCTGAATTCCAGCACTTCTTGAGAGGGAAGGAGATCGTTCTGAGTGCTGGTTCAACCCCCAAAATCCAGGGCCTGACTGTAGAGCAGGCAGAAGCAGTTGTAAGGTTGAGCTGTCTTCCTGCATTTAAAGATCTCATCGCAAAGGTTCAGGCAGATGAGGTAATTATTCTTTTGAATGTTCCCAGTGAAAAATATTGGCCTTATCCCAGGAAACTGGCAATGAGGAATTGCATATTATGGAAAACCCAAAACACTGTATCTGCTGTCATGTCAGATGTGGGTCAGCCTCTGCCCATGAGGCCAGCCCTGCTCCATGGCTCCCACTGTTGTCTCCACAGCAATTTGGCATCTGGCTAGACAGCAGCTCCCCAGAGCAGACAGTGCCTTACCTCTGGAATGAAGAAACACCTGCAAGTAAGCACACATCCAGCCACTCCCCTCCCCTGTTGTTTTCTCTCTGGACCTGAATGTAATGTTGGCTTTTACTGCTTAAAGGGACACTTCCAAAAAATAAAGTTACTAATTCCCAAAATAAGCATTTCACTATTAAAATTTTTTTTCTTTCTTTCTTTTTTTTTTGGTAGAGACAGAGTCTCACTCTGAGGATAAACGTTGGAGGTTTATCGCCCTCAGTAGAGTGCCATGACGTCACACAGCTCACAGCAACCTCCAACTCCTGGGCTTAGGCGATTCTCTTGCCTCAGTCTTCCAAGTAGCTGGAACTACAGGCACCCGCCACAATGCCCAGCTATTTTTTGTTGAAGTTTGGGGCTGGGTTTGAACCCGCCACCCTCCTATATGGGACTGGCGCCCAACCCACTGAGCTACAGGCACTGCCCCAACTTTTTTTTTTTCTTTTTGAGATAGTCTTACTATGCTGCCCTCAGTAGAGTGCTGTGTCACCATAGCTCACAGCAACCTCTAACTCTTGGGCTCAAGAGATTCTCTTGCCTCAGCCTCTCAAGTAGCAGGGACTACAGGCACCCGCCATAACACCTGGCTATTTTTTTATTGCAGTTATCATTGTTTAGCAGGCCCGGGCTAGGTTCGAATCCGCCTGCCTCGGTGTATGTGGCTGGTGTCCTAACCACTGAGCTACAGTTTCTGAGCCTTTTTTTGGAGACAGTCTCACTTTGTTACCCCCAGTAGAGTGCCGTCCTAGTTCACAGCAACCTCAAACTCTTGGGCTGAAGCGATTCTCTTGCCTCAGCCTCCTTGGTAGCTGGAACTACAAGGCCCCCACCACAGTGCCGGCTATTTTTTAGAGACAGGGTCTCGCTATTGTTAATGCTGGTCTCAGACTCATGAGCTCAGGCGATCCACCCACCCCAGCCTCCCAGAGGGTTGCAATTACAGGTGTGAGCCACCTCACCCGGCCTTATTAAAACTTTTTAGAAGGGCAGCACCTGTGGCTCAGTGAGTAGGGTGCCAGCCCGCAGGTTCGAACCCGGCCCCTGCCAAACTGCAACCTGCAACCAGAAAAAAAAAAAAAAAACTTGTTAGAAAACCACTGGCTTTGTCTCAGTGCCTGTGGCTCAGGTGGCTAAGGCACCAGCCGCATACACCTAAGGTGGCAGGTTCAAATCCAGCCTGGGCCGCCAAAGCAATGACGGCTACAACCAAAAAAAATAGCCGGGCATTGTAGCGGGCGCCTGTGGTCCCAGCTACTTGGGAGGCTGAGGCAGGAGACTCACTTGAGCCCAGGAGTTGGAGGTTGCTGTGAGCTGTGATGCCACAGTACTCTACCCAGGAGGATAGTTTTAGGCTCTGTCTCAAAAAAAAAGAAAAAAGAAAACCACTGGCTTCTGGTAGAATTAGCTTTGTAGAAGGTCAAAAAATAATCCTAATTCCTTTTTCAACTCATGCTTAAACACCAGAAGAGAAAGTTTATGCTACAAACATGAATGTAATGCTGCAAAATTTTTGAGTGTATTAGGATAGGCTCTGGGCTAGCCAGACTCTGAGAGGAGAAGCTCAGGCCACAGAGAGAGGGAGGAGCCTTGCTGTGCTCAGCAGGAGGGACTGAGCCACCTACCAAGGTGTTCTCTCCAAGTGTAATAGCCGTGAACAGGTCTTAATAAAGTAAGTCAAAAATCAGGAAATGGGTCCAGCGTGGTGGCTCATGCCTGTAATCCTAGCACTTTGGGAGGCTGAGGAGGGTGGATTGCCCTGAGCTCAGAGGTTGAAGACCAGCCTGAGCCAGAGTGAGACCCTGTCTCTACCAAAAGAAAAGCCGGGTGTTGTGGGCGCCTGTAGTCCCAGAAACTTGGGAGACTGAGACAAGAGGGTTGCTTGAGCCCAAGAGTTTGAGGTTGCTGTGAGCTATGATGCTATGGAACTCTACCGAAGGCCACAAAGTGAGATTCTGTCTCAGTTTAAAAAAAAGGAAAAAAATGAATAAATTAAAAAAAGTTTTTTTTTAAATATTCAAACTAAGACAATTGAAAGCAAAATTCAAAAAACTAAAATAAAAAATAAGGCTCAGCACCTGTGGCTCAAGCCGCTGAGGCACCAGCCACATACACCTGAGCTGGCAGGTTCGAATCTAGCCCAGGCCTGCCAAACAACAATGGCTGCAACCAAAAAAATAGCCAGGTGTTGTGGTGGGCACCTGTAGTCCCAGCTACTTGGGAGGCTGAGGCAAGAGAATAGCTTAAGCCCAGGAGTTGAAGGTTACTATGAGCTGTGATGCCACAGCACTCTACCCAGGGCAATAGCTTGAGGCTGTCTCTAAATAAATAAATAAATAAACAAATAGGTAAAAATCAGGAAATGGCACCTTGTCCTACAGAGATATCCAGGTGGTAAAGGGTTGTCATAGGTATGTCTAGAGAGTTTAAGGGAGGCACAGGAGGGTAGTGGCAGATTCTCCTGGAGCAGAGAGAACCAGAAGGGGCATTGTGATTTCCCAGATGTGGTTTGAGCTGAGCCCTAAACGCTAACTTTTTGCCAAGTGGATGTTGTGGGAAGAATAGTTCAGGCAGGGAAGGGCATTTCCAAGTCTGTCTCTGTTTTGACTAACCATTGTTCCTTTACACACCTCATTTCAGCACCCATTGGGCAGGCCATCCACCGCCTGCTCCTAATCCAGGCTTTCCGGCCTGACCGCCTGCTAGCCATGGCCCACATGTTTGTTTCAACGAACCTCGGAGAGTCCTTCATGTCCATCATGGAGCAGCCACTTGACCTAACCCACATTGTGGGCACAGAGGTAACAAACACTCCTGGTGGCTTGCCGCAGTAGCCCTGGCATCTGCTCTTCCTCCTGGCTATATGACTCTTCTCAGGCTAAGAACTCGCTGTGGATTCTGAATCTGCCCAGCTCCACAGTATCCACATCTCTGGACTAAGAGAGAATGTCTTGTCAGGGCCATCGTTCAGGGCACTCTTAATCTTGACAGGCACAAACTGGCTGCTGGCTGGCATCTGACTTTTCTGCCTTTGCAGGTGAAGCCAAACACCCCTGTCTTGATGTGCTCTGTTCCTGGTTATGATGCCAGTGGGCATGTGGAGGACCTGGCTGCCGAGCAGAACACACAGATCACTTCAATTGCAATCGGTAAGGGAACTTAATGGGTTATATGGGCTGAAGCCTCACAGAATCCTTGGTAGCCATTGTAGTCCAAGGCTGCTTTTGTTCACTCTGGGCTTCCTTGTATTAGGCTCAGCAGAAGGCTTCAACCAAGCAGACAAGGCAATAAACACTGCTGTGAAGTCAGGCAGGTAGGCCTGTTTACTTTTGTTTTTAGAAAGCCTTACTCCCCAAGCATTCAGGCAGGAAGCTTGCCATATTGTGCAGCTTTCACTTTGTGTGTGCAGGTGGGTGATGCTAAAGAACGTGCACCTGGCCCCAGGGTGGCTGATGCAGCTGGAGAAGAAGTTACATTCTCTGCAACCTCATGCCTGCTTCAGACTTTTCCTCACCATGGAGATCAACCCCAAGGTGGGTGGGTAAAGAGGGTGGGCAATGTTAAACGCTGATGTGACTTTTTTTTTTAATAATTATTTTTTATTAAATCATAACTTTGTACATTGATGAATTTATGGGGTTCAGGGTACTGCTGGTATGACTTCTTTTTGTTTAGCTTGTGTATATGTATAGCAGAGCAGACCCAGTGTCTGAACCAGAGCAGTGACAGAAGCCACACTCTCCTTTAGGTGCCTGTGAATCTGCTCCGTGCGGGTCGCATCTTCGTATTTGAGCCACCCCCAGGGGTGAAGGCCAACATGCTAAGGACCTTCAGCAGTATTCCTGTGTCACGGATATGCAAGGTAAAGATCTTGTGCTCAGCTGGGTACAGTGAGACTCACACCTATAATCCTAGCACTGTGGGTGGCCAAGGCAGGAGGATCGCTTGTGGTCAGGAGTTTAAGACTAGTCTGGATAATAATAGCCTGAGCCTTTCTCTATAAAAAATGGAAAAATCAGCCAAATAAGGGGGCGAGCTCCTGTAGTCCCAGCTACTCAGGAGCTGAGACAGGAGGATCCCTTAAGCCTAGGAGTTTGAGGATCCAGTGAGCTATGATGTTGCCATTACACTCCAGTCTGGGTGATAGAGCAAAGGACTCTTGCTCCTGGTGTTCTGTGTATAAATCCATAAGACATCACTGAGGTGGTTTTACTTTTTAGGTGTAGGCAGAATTTCCTTGTGAACAGCTTGAAAGATAAAAGCCCATGTGTGTAGTGTTTGGTCCCAGATGAGCAGATACACCCACAGTGAAGCTCAGAGTTGTGCCCCAAGAACACGGCAATGGCTCAGTGTCTGTGGCTCAAGTGGCTAAGGCGCCAGCCACATACAACTAAGGTGGCGGGTTTGAATCCAGCCTGGGCCCGCCAAACAACAATAACGGCTGTAACCAAAAAATACTCAGGCGTTGTGGCGGGTACCTGTGGTCCCAGCTACTTGGGAGGCTGAGGCAGGAGACTTGCTTGAGCCCAGGAGTTGGAGGTTGCTGTGAGCTGTGATGCCATAGCACTCTACCCAGGGTGACAGCTTGAGGCTCTGTCGCAAAAAAAAAAAAGAACATGGCAAGTTCTCTCCTCCCAAGCACAGCAAGGCCAAGCAGAGCCCTCCCAGGTGCCAAGTGAAGACTAAGGTACTTGGGCAGGAGGAAAGGGATTTTGGCAAGAACTTTGCCTCAGTTCTATCTGTATTTCCTAGGTACTATTTTATAGTGTGCCATAATCCACCTTTTCTTTTCTGACATGTTCAGAAAATCTATCCTCTCCTATTTTACTTTATATTGGCTGAATAAATTTTCTCAACTCTGTCATTGGATAATAATGCTACTAATAGGAAAATCAGCATCCTTCTCTCTCAGCAACGATGTTCACATTAACTTGCTGCCAGCATCAGAGACCTCGTTCTAGGCTTAGACTCTGTCGTGGCATCTATGCTGTTGTCTGAGAGGGAGGGGGTTGCTGCTTCTGATGACACTGTCCTTGTTCACTTTCCTTCCTAGTCTCCCAACGAACGTGCTCGCTTGTACTTCCTGCTGGCCTGGTTCCATGCCATCATCCAGGAACGCTTACGGTATGCACCGCTGGGGTGGTCAAAGAAATATGAGTTTGGAGAATCTGACCTACGGTCAGCCTGCGACACAGTGGACACATGGCTGGATGACACAGCTAAGGCAAGTGTGTGCTATGCCCTGGCAGTGAACGTGTACTTAAGGAGGAAAACTCCAGGTTATGATGATAGGTGATGGACTTGGGAGCAGCCATGGGGCTGTGGACAGTGGGGGATATCTGTGCCTCTTACAAGGAATTGCAAGAAACTGCTAGGGCCTCTCTCTGACTGCACACATGTAACCCAGCCTTTCCTCACCCCAGGGCAGGCAGAACATCTCTCCAGATAAGATCCCGTGGTCCGCACTGAAGACTTTGATGGCTCAGTCCATTTATGGCGGGCGTGTGGACAATGAGTTTGACCAGCGTCTGCTCAACACTTTCCTAGAGCGTCTGTTCACAACGAAGAGTTTTGATAGTGAGTTCAAGCTGGCGTGCAAGGTCGACGGGCATAAAGACATTCAAATGCCAGATGGCATCAGGTATATAGCTCCCTCCCTGCCAGGACTACAGGAGCCCTGACACCTGGGCCAGTCATTCCTAGGACTGCCCCTAATGCCCTTTTCCAAATGTGCTGTTTTCTAGGAGAGAAGAATTTGTGCAGTGGGTGGAGCTGCTCCCTGACACCCAGACGCCCTCCTGGCTGGGCCTGCCCAACAATGCTGAGAGAGTCCTCCTCACCACCCAGGGTGGGTAGTATGTGCCCCCTCGGGAGCCCTTTCTCTGCCCTGTGGCTTAGTGGGCCTCATGTCCATCTCCCCGAGACCACCAGCTTTCTTTGCCACTTACCAGCTGCTCCCAGCTCCACTCCTGGGGTGGGCAGAGAAAATGGGTATCTTCTGCAACATCATCTCAGTTCTGGAGAAAAGTCTTGCTATTTATATATAAGTTTGGAAGTTGTATTTAGATTTTCATCTTCTTTTCAGAAATAGTGACCTTTTTTTATTAGTTGAAAAAGTACCTGGTTTAATTGATATTTTAAAACAATTAATTAGTCTCTTTCCTAGAATATATTTTTAGTAGGTTTTTTTTGTTTGTTTGTTTTACTTATGAGGTTTTTTCTCATCAAGATTACTCATATACTTTGAGCCAGAAGGCAGCTAAGAAATTAATTAATCGGTGGTTCTTCAAATGTGCTTCCCTAGACCAGCAGCATCAGTCTCACCTAGAACTTCTTAGAAATGCAGGTTGTTGGGCCCCACTGCAGTCAGAACTAGGGATGGGCCCAGCAAGCTGTTCAGTCTCATCCACCCAGTGATTGCACCCCTGCAACACATCCCCATATCCCTACAGAACTGTTTCTAAACTAAACTTCTCTTATGGGAAAAAGGCCCAGAAAAGACAAGGGATTTGCTGAAGCCTATATAGCTAGTTAATAAAACAGAATCAAACAAACCATTTCAGGCCGTCTCTTCAATTTAAGTCATTCTTTTCCTCTTTGCTGTCCTACTTGTCCCCTGCCTCCATGCTGTGGATGGCGGCCTAGGCGTGGACATGATAAGCAAAATGCTGAAGATGCAGATGCTGGAGGACGAGGATGACCTGGCCTACGCAGAGACTGAGAAGAAGACAAGGACAGACTCCACATCTGACGGGCGCCCGGCCTGGATGCGCACACTGCACACCACTGCGTCCAACTGGCTCCACCTCATCCCCCAGACACTCAGCCATCTCAAGCGCACCGTGGAGAACATCAAGGTAGCCAGGGAGGGGGGCGGGCAGCAGGCAGCCCAGTGCATCCCCATAAGATAGGTAAATGACTCCAGAAGGAAGCAGCAGGAGCCCTTCCTCTTCAGAGTGCTATTGAGAGCTGTGGGGTCAGGCAGGGCCCTAGGAGGCCTCTGACCAGCTCTGGTTCACACACGGTCTGGTTCCAGATCAGGCTCAGGAGTGTTAATAATTCTGGGCAGGGCATGAATTCTGGGGCTCTCCCCCAAGGCTGAATGCTGAAAAAAGGACCTCTTCCTTAATTCTCACCCTTCACTCTGCCCTTCTCTTCTCTTTGAACGATTTTAGGATCCTTTGTTCAGATTCTTTGAAAGAGAGGTGAAGATGGGAGCTAAACTACTTCAGGATGTTCGCCAGGATCTCGCAGATGTCGTTCAAGTGTGTGAAGGGAAGAAAAAACAGACCAACTACTTGCGTACACTTATCAATGAACTGGTGAAAGGTACTTCAGAAATTAGGACTCCTCTAGGCACCTGAGAGCTCCGGCCAGAGAGGTCAGGTCTTCCTGGGGCCATAATCTATTCCCCAGCTACCCCCAACCCCAGCTGCATCTCCCTCACTGCTTAGAGCAGGACAGGCCCCTGAGCAATGATGAACTCTGTAAACACCATGTGGTAGCAGCCCCTGGCCAGGCCTGGCACTAGTATCCCTGTGAAGGGTTCTCTGTGAGAGCAATTCAGTGCTCTTACCATCAGGATGTGGGGAGGGGTCCTTAGAAATGCCCAAGACTCACTTTCTTTTACACTGGTTCACTGAACATTGACTAAAATCTTTATGCAACTTCTATGATTGTTTAAGGACTTCCAAGACAGTGAATGGGCAATGTGGTTGCCCTTGCCCAGTGAGGTTTACTGTTGGGCCCATAAAGAGCAGGCATGGATCAGGACAGGAGAGGTGAAGGAAGGTTGAATCTAAACCGTGGAGAGCCCTCAGGATCTTCCCATATGCCCCAAGAATCTAAATTGTCAGGAACACTGAACCAATTGTGTGATGGAGTTTTTAGTTTGAGACATGATTATGGACCTCTAAACGTTCACACTCAGGCTAATTTGACCCTAGAAATTGTACTAGGTGGGGCATGGTGGCTCACACCTGTAATCCTGGCACTCAGGGAGGCCAAGGCAAGTAGATTGCTTGAGCTCAGGAATTCGAGACCAGCCTAAGCAAAAGCCAGACCTCATCTCTACTAAAAATAGAAAAACTGAGACAAAGGATTGCTTGAATCCTTTGAATCCAAGATTTAGAGGTTGCTGTGAGCTATGACACCACAGCACTCTTACCCAGGGTGACAGCTTGAGACTGTCTCAAAAAAAAAAAAGAAAAGAAAAGAAAAGAAAAACTAGCTGAGGCGGCCCCTGTCGTTCAAAGGAGTAGGACGCCGGCCGGCCCCATATGCCGAAGGTGGCGGGTTCAAACCCAGCCCCAGCCAAAAACTGCAAAAAGAAAAAATAGCTGGGTGCCATGGCAGGTGCCTATAGTCCCAGCTACTGAGGAAGCTGAGGCATGAGAATCACTTGGGTCCAGGAGTTTGAGGTTGCTGTGAGCTGTGATGGCAACATACTAAGACTCTGTCTTAAAAAAGAAAAAGAAAAGAAACTGCATAGCTGGACACTGTGGTGGGCACCTGTAGTCCCAGTTACTTGGGAGGCTAAGGCAAGAGAATCGCTTAAGCCCAAGAGTTGGAGGTTACTGTGAGCTGTGACGCCACCACACTCTACCCAGGGTGACATAGTGAGACTCTTGTCTCAAAAAAAAGAAAAGAGGCTCGGCGCCTATAGCTCAACCGGCTAAGGCGCCAGCCACATACACCTAAGGTGGCAGGTTTGAATCCCCAGCCCGGACCCGCCAAACAACAATGACGGCTGCAACCAAAAGATAGCCTTGCGTTGTGGCGGGCACCTGTGGTCCCAGCCACTTGGGAGGCAGAGGCAGGAGACTCGCTTGAGCCCAGGAGTTGGAGGTTGCTGTGACCTGTAATGCCATGGCACTCTACCCAGGGGGACAGCTTGAGGCTCTGTCTCAAAAAAAAAAAAAGAAAAGAAATTGCACCATACTGAGACACACTCTGGGCCATCCTGAGGGTAGAACAGATACAGAGGTGACGGCAGCCTGTCCAGGGCATATGGTACAACCAGGGAAGGGCGGTGGGTGGAGCATGCATGTGGGCATGGTTTGGTGTGCACAGGCACTCGCAGATTTGCCCCCCATCTGTGCTGGAGGAATTGTCAGAACTTATGCTGGGCCTCGGATCTCTTTGCCTTGCCTTCAGGAATCTTGCCTCGAAGCTGGTCACACTACACAGTGCCTGCTGGCATGACCGTCATCCAGTGGGTGTCCGACTTCAGTGAGCGGATCAAACAGCTACAGAACATCTCGTTGGCAGCTGCATCTGGTGGTGCCAAGGAGCTAAAGGTAGTGAAAGTCCTGAGAAGCCTGGGGGTGGTTAGCAGCTGTCCTGGGGTTAGGTGGGGCAGCCAGGGGACAACACAAGGACTAGATCTGACCCAAGCTGCCTCCCTGGGGCTGCTGCTGCTTCCCACAGAACATCCATGTGTGTTTGGGTGGCCTGTTTGTGCCCGAGGCCTATATCACTGCCACCAGGCAGTACGTGGCCCAGGCCAACAGCTGGTCCCTGGAAGAGCTCTGCCTGGAAGTTAATGTCACCACCTCACAGAATGCCACCCTCGATGCCTGCAGCTTTGGGGTCACAGGTGAGTTAAAGCCTCACAAAAAAATAGTGGTTCTTCTCTTAAGTTAACCTACCCTGCACCTGGGCCTCTAGCTTGGCCACCCTGCCTACCTGCAGGAGACTTTGGTTGTCTGAGCATGCTCCCAAATGAATGCATTTAAGGTGACCACCTGGTAATGGTAGGGCTATCCAGTTTGCCTGCAATTGCCCCATGACTAGGGATTTATGGAGCTGCTGTGTTCCCATCAGGCTGGGTTTTAACTTCTGCCCCACAGGTCTGAAGCTTCAGGGGGCCACGTGCAATAACAACAAGCTGTCCTTGTCCAGTGCCATCTCCACCATGCTCCCTCTGACTCAGCTGCGCTGGGTCAAACAAACAAACGCAGAGAAAAAGGCCAGTGTGGTGAGTGCTGCCCCTGCCCTGTGTGGTCAGGGGGATATACAGCGGGACTACCATTAGTGGGCAAGGTCATCTCTCCATTTCCATTTCCATACCTTGAGTTCTTCTTATAATCAGAAATCAGCTTCCTAAAAGTAGCCACTTCCTCTTGTATAAACCTTTCTGCTGCTCGAGACACCATCAGTCCTTTACTGCTTTTTTTGCAGGTCACCCTACCTGTCTACCTGAACTTTACCCGTGCAGACCTTATCTTCACTGTCGACTTTGAAATTGCTACAAAGGAAGATCCTCGCAGCTTCTACGAGCGTGGTGTTGCAGTCTTGTGCACAGAATAAAACTGAACTTTTCTAGCTTCCCCTTTCTGTAATAGTAAAAGTCAATATTTAACATTTATTCATTATTAAAACATTTGGAAAGTATGAACTTGTGAAAAGAAAGTGATTGGCGCTAGGTTGGAGGAAATGAATGGACTCTGATGGTTGGGAATGGTAGAAATTAGAAAGATATAAGTATGGGTTTTTAGAGGGCCGACAGCATGGCTTGTTTTATGAAATAAAACACTAAGCATGACCTGGCTCCGCCTCTTCTGTCTCAAGCACTGGAGCTCCTCTGAGGGCTGGGGCAGTGCCCTCTGCAACCAGTGTAGGTCAGGGCTCTAGCTCCTGCAGAGGGCAGCTGGCCTGGCAGTGCCCCAGCCCTCCTCACTATTGTCATGAGCACTTCTAGTACAGAGCGGGTCGTGCTGTAGGGTGACTGAAGTGCCCATGAATCAAGAACTGCTTCACAGACACAGAATAAGGTGTCGACTGGAAAAACTCTGGGCTTTCCCTACTCCTTAAGCAATCGTTCCTAACTCAAGCTGCTCATGTTCTTAGCCGGGGTGTCTGGACTCAGCTCAGTGCAGCCTCTCATACAGTCAAGGGTATGGACTCCATCTCTATGCTGGCACATTCATTCCCTCTCAACCCTAGGATGATAATGAGGGACTGCTGGCAGACTGCTGGCTTTCCATATTCAGGTGGCAGGGGTGATGGCTGTGGTAGCAAGTTTCTGGTCTTCCCAGCATTCCTAGGACCAGTTGGGGATAGGCCAAGGCTCAGCACAGGCCCTGAAGGGCTGCCACAGCCCACCACCACATGAGTAGTCACTAGCAGAGAACCCCAATTCTAACTGGACATTCTGACCCCACCCCAACCTCAGATGGTTTCCATGGAGCTGCCAGATTAGAGTCAGAACCTTCTTCCCACCTGGTGCTGAAACTTACATAGGAGATCCTTGATGGCTTGATCAAAAATTGAGGCCCACCCCTTTGAAATGTTTGCCTCTGAACCAATAAGTAAGGATTCTACAGTATCCACCCAATACATAAGGGAGTGCAGGCTCCTACCTGAGAAGACCTGGAACTGTGCCCTGGTAGCAGCAAGGACAGTTCACAAAAGATGTGACCATGCAAACATGTTTTCACTCAAGCTTAGGTCCCACCCCATTGATAGGTGACAGTCCCAGAACACAGAAGCTAACACAGGGACAGAATGAGGATTCCAGAGTGCTGTCCTTTGAACCCTAAGGCCCTTAACTTCTAGGGCAGTATGGTGAGACAAAGAGCTCCTGAAACAAGGAGGAGTTGACTCCAGCTTACAGGTCAATGAGCAGAAGCAATATTGCCCACCAGACCCCAGCAAGGGACATTTGAGGGGAGGGGGCAGGTCACCCAGACTCAGTACTAAGACTCCTCCAAGATGAGGGCTTCCATGGTGACTCACCAGGGGCACCTGAGGCTTTTCCTCATTGCCTCCCAACCTAGTACCCCACTTAACAGAGCCCTGGTCCTGGGACCTCAGAGCTTGTCTCACAGTCACCCCAGGAGTAAGAGGCTCACCCCACCTCCTTGTCCTATGGTCAGGAGGGTGGGTGGGGTGGGTAGGTCAGTGGGTGTTGCACCACTCTACTTGCCCTGGCCTAGAATGCTGGCAGTGGTGTCTAGGCCCAAAGGGCAATCAAGCAGCCTGAATTGAGCACTTGCCAGGTCCCCATTACCAATCTACCAGGATGAATGAGCGGCTCCTTGTGGTGACGGTCCCTTTTATTGGCAGTCAGGAACAGTGTAGTCCCAGGGACTTGCTGAGGGTACTGGATTCAGAGCAGAGGATATGACCCACCCAGCATGAGTACCAGACTTGCTCTGTGCTCCCGCCTGCTAGGAAATAAAGCTCAGTGAACAAACCCACAGAAATGGGATAAAAATAAAAGAACTGTCACCACCCCATTATTTTTAGGTATTCCTACATTGAGACCATGAGTATCCCAACTGAGCCAAAACTAACTGCTCAGATCTCTGACTTGTAAATAGTATGAATGAAGGATATAAATAAAAATATAGTGGGAGGAAGCTGCTTCGAATCAGCTGTAAATGGGAAGCCAGTTATGTGCCCTGCCCATACCTCCCATCAAGTAGGGGAACCCAGGGGAGACCTCTCCTCTGGCTCCTGTTTGGTTTCAAATACTCCCTTACAGACTCAGTCTTGTCATCAACACCCAGAGCTGGACCCCGCCAGAACGTGACTGTGTAAAGCGTGGGTGCAAAGGTTATAGCAATGAGTCAAGTTAGTTGGAGAATAACAGACCCCAGTGGTCAGAGTTCCCCAAAAGAACACTAGTTTAAGGATAAATAAATGTAGGGGATTTACTGGGATTTGGGGAAGGTAGGGTCAGTGAGGGCCGTACAGGACCTGCCCTGAATTGGAAACCCATGTCAAGCTCAGCGGTGAGTCTTTATTATTAAGACATATAATAATGTTCAATAAAGTATTTCCTTTAGGGTGGTGCCTGTGGCTCAAAGGAGTAGGGCGCCAGCCCCATATACCGGAGGTGGC
>NW_003852544.1:404576-412798 GCF_000181295.1 Otolemur garnettii
TCTCACTTTGTCACCCTCAGTAGAGTGCTGTGGCATCACAGCTCACAGGAACCTCCAGCACTTGGGCTTAGGTGATTCTCTTGCCTCAGCCTCCCAAGTAGCTGGGACTAAGGTGCCTGCCACAATGCCTGGCTATTTTTTTGCTGCAGTTTGGCTGGGGCCAGGTTCGAACCTGCCGCCCTCCATATGTGTGGCAGGCGCCCTACTCACTGAGCCACAGGCGCCACCCCACCCATTAGCAATTTCTAGCAGTGGGATTTAACAACACACGCGCAATTTCTCTCAATCACCAATGTTGGGAAAGTTTGCATGATCTGCCTTGCAAATATATTTTTTAATGCATTAGATCAATACTCCAGACAACACACGTGCAATTTCTCTCAATCACCAATGTTGGGAAAGTTTGCATGATCTGCCTTGCAAATATATTTTTTAATGCATTAGATCAATACTCCAGAGAACCCAAAAAAGCCTGAGAGTCCACTGTTGCTGGAATGCAGCCAGACCTTGTATTGGAAGGTCCTGGCCCCAGGGGTTCTAGCAGAAAACATCTCCAGAACAAATTGAAGTCCCCTGGGACTAGTAAAAGTTGTTTCATCAGTTTCATTTCCTGAGGTTAAAGGCAGGGGGAACTGCACTCTTAGGAACGTACAGTGCTGTGTGGGAACATCCTTGTGAATATGCTAAGAGTCCCCCCCACCCACCCCATGAAGACTCACTAACCAAATTAGAGTACTTAGTGTACACTACATGCACCTCCAATTACCCTCCGCAGTGAACACAGTGGCTGGGATCAGATACACTTATGGGTGTAGTAGGAGAGGCTTCCCCTGCCTCCAGTGTTTCACTTGGACAGTGAAAACCTCAGAGAGCTCGTTTCCTCTTTAGACAGTTGACACTGTTACTTATTCCAAAAACAGGAAAAAGTTATGCAAATGACAGTAGCTGCTGGTCTGGTCTATCACATACCTCTCTCCAGATTCCTTCAACAAAGTCCATGTGATTCTTTTTGGGATTGACCTGGAAAAAAGCAAGCTTGGATGCACGTTTGTAACAGGGCAGGTGGACAGAAGCATAATATTCAAAGGCAAGGAATCCGGGGCGCCCATGGTTCCTGCCATACCAGGTATGTGAGGATAGTGGCCCTAGCAAGAGGGGCAGATGACACAAAAGCACCTCTAGGCCTCCCACCCCTCCCAAACCCTGCCCCACCGTGCACTCTGAGGGAAAGGGCAGCCAGCAGGAAAGCACCTTGAGATGGTAGCGCATGTTTCTCTGCCTCCTCTTGAAACTAGCCCTGACGCTAGTGGCGCTGAATGCTGCCCTGATGCAGTGGGGTCGGCTGTGCCTCAGGCCGGCCATGGCTCAGGGAGCAAGGTCTGGACTTTTCACTTAACTAAAAAAGATTAAATTTATAGGAGACAAAGCACAGATCAGTGGTTGCCACATGTTGGAGAGGAGCTGGCCACAAAAGGTCAGGGGGGAATTTTCTGGAGCTGTTTCTATCTTGATTGTGTTGGTGGTTGCTCAACAGGATGTGTTTGTCAAAACCCAGAGCCCTGCCCCACAAGGGGTGGATTTTACTGTAACTAAGTTATACCTCTGTAAGATTAATGGAAGGAGTTTTCAAAAACTTTTCTAGGCCGGGCACAATGGCTTACTCTTATAATCCTACACTGTGGGAGGCCGAAGCGGGCGGATTGCCCCAGCTCAGGAATTCGAGGAGACCAGTCTGAGCAAGAGCCAGACCCCATCCCTAAAAATAATTAGGCATTGTGGCAGGTGCCAGCTACTTGGGAAGCTGAGGCAGGAAAATTGCTTGAGCCCAAGAGTTTGAGGTTGCTGTGAACTATGACACCCGGGCACTCTACCAAGGGCAACAAAGTGAGACTCTGTCTCAAAAAATATGTATTTTATTTTGGTATTAACCAAAGTCCATATTTTATTCAGATTTTATTAGTTTTTTAGTTTTCACCTAATATCTTTTTTTTTTTCCTGCAATTTTTGGCCAGGCCTGGGTTTGAACCCGCCACCTCCAGCATATGAGGCCGGCACCCTACTCCTTGAGCCCCAGGCGCTGCCCTCACCTAATATCTTTTTTGTCTCAGGATCCCATCCAGGTTCCTACATGATGTTTAGTTCTCATGTCCCCTTAGGCTCTTCTTGATTGTGACAAATTCTCAGATTTTGTTTTTGATGACCTTGACAGTTTTAAGGAGTTTGGCTAAGTATTTTATTTTATTTATTTTTTACAGTTTTTGGCCAGGGCTGGGTTTGAACCCGCCACCTCTGGTATATGGTGCCGGCACCCTACTCCTTTGAGCCACAGGCGCTGCCCTGGCTAAGTATTTTATAAGATGTCCCTCACCTGGGATTTCTCTGATGTTTTCCTCCTGAATAAATTGGGACTTTGGGTCTGGAAGACCACAGAGCTGAAGAGCCATCCTCATACCATCAGGGAGAGGATGAGTCCTGGCAACATGATTTCTCACTGTTGCTGGAGATTGTGATCTCCTGGCCAAGGCAGTGTCTGTCTGGTTTCTCCACTCTAATGTGACCCAAGACTATTCTCTTTGGATGGGTATCACTAAGACAGTCCACACTTGAGCAGGAGTTATGTCCCTGGAGGATGGAGCATCTACATAAATTCTTCTGCCTAGTGGGTTCTCTCTTCCCATCATTTTTTTTTTTCTTGTTTTGAGACAGTCTCAAGTTGTTGCCCTGGGTAGAGTGCTGTGGCATCATAGTTCACAGCAACCTCCAACTCTTGGGCTCAAGCAATCCTTTTGCCTCAGTTTTTCTATGTTTAATAGAAGTAGGTCTCACTTTTGCTCAGGCTGGCCTCGAGCCCATGAGCTCAAGCAATCCACCTGCCTCCACCTCCCAAAGTGTTAGGAATATAGGCATGAGCCACCACACATGGCATCCATCTTTTTTTTTTTTTAAGACAAAGTCTCACTCTGTTGCCCTGGGTAGAGTGCAGTGTCATCAAAGCTCACAGCAATCTCAAATTCTTGGATTTGAGTGATCCTCTTCCCTCAGCCTCCCCAGTAGCTGGGACTACAGGCGCCCGCAACTAGTTTTAGAGCTGGGATCTTGCTCTAGCTCAGACGATCCACCCACCTCACTTGACCTCTCAGAGTTCTGGGATTACAGGCATGAGCCACTGAGCCTGGGCTACTTCTCATCTATTTATTTATTCTATCATGCCATTTATGTCAGTATGGACTCATTTATTTCATACTTTGGTTTATAATACAACACTGTGTTATTTTGTTCCAACTTTGGCTTATGTCCCTTGGACATGCTCGAAGGGAACACATCTTTTGAGTTACTTTAGTGCTCTTCCTAGGCTGAGTTTAGACAAAAGTACCCCAAAAAGCAGAAATCTAACAAATATAGGAGCCTGGTCATCCCTCTCCTCATGTCCCCAGGCCTCACTCTTTCTCAGCCGTAGTCAGAGGGTCAGTGCTGGCCCTATGTTTGCTAGATCAGCTGGCTGGATAAAGGACTTCTTATATGTGCTTTGTAATTGAAATATATTTCATGCACCAAGTTAAAAAAATAATATAAAAGTACATGCTCTCCCCACCCTGGCAGTTTGCTGTACAGAAGCTCCACACAGCCCTTCTGTAAACATTCACCTCAGCATTTCACACTCAGACAAGCAGAAAACTATTCTATAAAGTATTCCCAAGATAGGAAATAAGACCTGATGGGGGGGCCAAACTCACACTTATAATCCCAACATTTGGGGAGGCTAAAGTGGGAGGATCTCTTGAGCCCAGGAGTTTGAGATTAGCCTGGGTAACATAGCAAAACCTTATCTCTACAAAAAAATTTTTAAATTAGTCAGTGTAGTGGTATGCTCCTGTAATCCCAGCTACCCAGAGAGGCTGAGGCAAGAGGATTGCTTGAGTCCATGAGTTTGAAGATGCAGCAAGCTATGATCATGCCACTGCACTCCAGCCTAGACAGAATATCCCTAAAAAAGGAAGGAAGGGAAGGGAAGGGAAGAAAGGAAGGAAGGGAGGGAGGGAGGGAGGGAGGGAAAAGAAAAGGAAAAGGAAGGGAAAGGAAAGGAAAAAGGAAAGTAAAAGGAAAGGAAAGGAAAAGAAAAGACTTGAAGGGCACTTGGCCCCTTGGCCCATCTAGAAGCATTTCACTTTCAGAGCTTGGAAGGATGGCCACTGGGTACAGGGTTTGGGGTCACATTGGACTTTGTGCAATCACTCAGAATTATTGCATCAGACCAGTTGTGTGGTGTGTGGTTTGGTGAGATAAACAAAATGATATCAGCTTGGGCTCTAGTATTGTTTTTTTGTTGTTGTTGTTGTTTTTGAGACAGAGTCTCACTATGTCACCCTTGGTAAAGTGCAATGGCATCACAGCTCACAGAAACCTCTAACTCTTGGGCTTAAGCAATTCTCTTGCCTCAGCCTCCCAAGTAGCTGGGACTACAGGCGCCCACCACAACGCCCAGCTATTTTTTGGTTGCAGTTGTCATTGTTGTTCAGCTGGCCCAGACTGGGTTCCAACCCACCAGCCTCGGTGTATGTGGCTGGTGCCTTACCCACTGAGCTATGGACACTGAGCCTGTTTGTTTGTTTTTTTGAGACAGAGTTTCACTTTGTTGCCCTCAGTAGAGTGCAGTGGCATCACAGCTCACAGCAACCTCAAACTCTTGGGCTTAAGCAATTCTCTTCCCTCAGCCTCTCAAGTAACTGGGACTACAGATGCCTGCCATAATGCCTGGCTGTTATTATTTTAATTTATTATTTTTTGGAGACAGAGTCTCACTTTGTTACCGTTGGTAGAGTGCCTTGGCATCACAGCTCATAGCTACCTCAAACTCTTGGGCTCAAGTGATTCTCTTGCCTCAGCCTCCCAAATAGCCAGGACTACAGGCGCCTGCCACAATGCCCACCTATTTTTAGAGATGGGATCTTGCTCTGGCTCAGGCTGGTCTTGAACCTGTGAGCTCAGGCAATCCACCTGCCTCGGCCTCCCAAATGCTGAGATTATAGGTGTG
The DNA here is from genome assembly GCF_000181295.1 of Otolemur garnettii. Taxonomy (NCBI): domain Eukaryota; kingdom Metazoa; phylum Chordata; class Mammalia; order Primates; family Galagidae; genus Otolemur; species Otolemur garnettii. The sequence continues at coordinate 409,609 of NW_003852544.1, forward strand.
AGCCACTGCATCCAGTCTTGCCTGGCTGTTTTCAGAAACCTCACTCTGCTTTTAAAGGTCTCACTCTGGCTCAGGCTGGTCTCGAACTTGTAAGCTCAAGTACTCCACCTGCGTTGGCCTCAAAGAGTGCTAGGATTACAGGCATGAGCCACTGTGCCTGGCCTTCTAGTACTGTTTGATGCCTAATAGGCATTCAATTAATGGATAGAAGCTTGTGAAAATGTCAGATGTTCTACAGTGGGGAAACTGAGGCTGAGAATGTTGGCTTTGATCAGAGGCACAGCTCCTTACCTACCCTGTGGCCACCCTCTGTACCAGTCTCTGCCCTTCCACGGGGATAGCCACCCCCCCCAGGCATCATCCTCTCAGCCTCTGCCCTCCCCAGATCTAACTAGGCAGAGATGAGGACCTGCCCTGGCCTCTTCCCCTCCACCCTCTCACTTCCTGCTCACCATCCTCAAAAGTTACCCAAAAAGCCCTTGTCATGCAGATTTGTTGGAGGATGCTTTGAAATCAACCCTATCATTATTATTATTAGTATTATTATTTGAGACAGAGTCTCAAGCTGTCACCCTGGGTAGAGTGCTGTGGCGTTATTGCTCACAGCAACCTCCAACTCTAGGGCTCAAATGATTCTCTTGCCTCGTTTTTCTATTTTTAGTAGACACAGGGGGGTCTCACTTTTGCTCAGGCTGGTCTTGAACTCCTGAGCTCAAGCAATCCACCTGCCTCGGCCTCCCAGAGTGCTAGGATTACAGGCATGAGCCACAGTGCCTGGCCCTGAAATCAATCCTATAATAATTATTAAAGTCACCGGGGCAGTGCCTTGGGGCTCAAGGAGTAGGGTGCTGGCCTCATATATCAGAGGTGGTGGGTTCAAACCCGACCCCTGCCAAAAGCTGCAAAAAAAAAAAAAAGTCACCTCCAATACACAAAGCACTGACATTCTTCCTGAGCACTCCTACTGGACTTTTCGTTCTAGCCAAGGCCAAGGAGGGTCCCTTTTCCCTCACTCTTTTCTTTTCTTTTTTTTTTTTTTTAGAGACAGAGTCTCACTTTGTCGCCCTTGGTAGAGTGCCATGGTGTCACAGCTCACAGCAACCTCCAATTCCTGTGCTGAGGTGATTCTCTCACCTCAACCTCCCGAGTAGCCGGGACTACAGGCGCCCACCACAGCACCCGGCTATTTTTTGGTTGCAGTTTGGCCAGGGCCGGGTTTGAACCCGCCACCCTCGGTATATGGGGCTGGCACCCTACTCACTGAGCTATAGGCGCAGCCCCTTCTCCCCACTCTTGTCCTCTTCCCTCCACCTCTGGAAGTTGGTTTTCTGACCCTAGAATCTCTTCTGCCCCTCTAGGCTCAGGCCACTAGTCACTTAAGAGACAAATCCAACTTATACTTTGTAACCACTATCTGCCCCTCCTGCCTCTCAGCCCCAGGATGTGCTAAACCATGCCCACACCCAACTGTGGATAATTCCAGGTGAGCACTGAAGGTGGAAGCATGCCCTGCCTATGGTGGAAAAAGCCTTTTAAAGGGACACCCACAAGGTGCAGGCAGGGTGCTGAAACAGAATAGGCTGGGTGGCTGGAAGAATTGTGTAACATTTTCTTCTGGTGCTTGTTTAAAAACAGCCTAATGAAAAATGTAGAAATGTTTCTGTCCCACAGCCACAAAACCTCCACCGCCAAGCAAATCGTGTCTATTAAGCTCTTGATTACCCTGTGTTCCCACTGCCCATGGATGTCTGTCCAGGTACCTACCTAGACTGGCCCCAGAGCCCCACGCCCACACCCCACAGCAGAGCTCCACACCCCAGGCCCTGCTGGGGTCTCTGCAAGGTCCTTCCATTTCCACCTCTCCTGCTGTGGTTGTCAGTGCTCAGTGGAGTTGGGGGAAGCTCCCTGCATGTTGTTGCTCAGGATCAACACTGCATACCACCTGGTTGGTTAGCAAAAGTCAACTCTACCTTCAACACGTGTCCAGAATTTATCCACCCTCTTCTCTCCACTTCCTCTGCATTGCCCTGGGCCTAGCCAATTTCCTCTCTGGCTCCTCACTGCCTTCCCCTCCTGCCCTGAGCCCATCCATCCCGGGATCAAAGTGATACTGTTAAATCCTGCCACATCTCAGGGCTCCCCAGACTCTCAGAGAGAGATGGGGAGAGTTGCATCCTTCCTCTTCACCCAACCCACCTTCCTGCACTTGGTGTCCTCCCACCTCAAGGTGTTTCTGGACAAAGAGGGTCTGGCCACCTTTAACTGTCAGTCGGTATGAAGAGAAGGGGATAGGTCCACCAAAGTTTTGTCAGAAGACCGGGATTCTGCAGAACAGTAGCCTCTCCAAGACTGTTCTGTTATTCCATTTCCAAAATCACAGTTTGTGGGTTTTTTTGGTTTTTTTCTTTTTTGAGACAGTCTCACATTGTGGCCCTCGGTAGAGTGCTATGAAATCATAGCTCACAGCAACCTCAGACTCCTGGGCTCAAGAAATTCTCTTGTCTCAGCCTCCCACGTAGCTAAGTAGCTAGGACTATAGATATCCACCACAACGCCTGGCTATTTCTTTTTTTTAAGAGACGGGGTCTTAGTCAGGCTGGTCTTGAACTTGTGAGCTTAAGCAATCCGCCCACCTCGACCTCCCAGAGTGCTGGGATAGGTGTGAACCACCGCGCCCAGCCCCAAATCACAGCTTTATACATAAAAGTTCAAAGCAAAAACCATGTTAACCCTTATCTTAAACAACAATAATTAGCATAACCCACGACCCAAAACAACATTTCTGTTTTTGTTTTATTTTTCAGTTTTTGGCCGGGGCCAGGTTTGAACCCACCACCTCCAGTATATGAGACCAGCACTCTACTCCTTTGAGCCACAGGCACCATCTTCTTTTTGTGTGTGTGTGACAGTTTTAGTCACCCTTGGTAGAGTGCCATGGTATCATAGCTTACAGAAACCTCAAATTCTTGAGCTCAAGCAATTCTCTTGCCTCAGTCTCCCAAGTACCTGGGACTATAGGCATCTACTACAATGCCCAGCTATTTTTAGAAACAGTGTCTCCCTCTGGCTCAGGCTGGTCTCGAACCTGTGAGCTCAAGGTAATCCATCCGCCCTGGCCTCCCAGAGTGCTAGGATTACAGGCAGTAAACCACTGCCTCTGGTCCCCAAACAACATTTTTTTTTTTTTTTT
>NW_003852544.1:413073-415566 GCF_000181295.1 Otolemur garnettii
CTGGGGATTCGAACCCGCCACCTTAGGTGTACGTGGCTGGCGCCTTAGCCGGTTGAGCTATAGGCGCCGAGCCTCCCAAACAACATTTTAAAACTCCTAAACCAATTGCCCTAAACTACTCAAGATATATACTTTTAGGTTAAAGTCAAATTTACAAAATAGCAAGAATGGATAACATGAGGTGAAAGGTCACATAGGACCTAAACCCCATGTATTCTCAAAGGTCATAACCTCCACCTGCCTGTGCCTCACTTCCATCTGAAAACACATGTAGTGAGAATAAAATGGAGCCAGTCAGGCTAAGGCAACATGACACAGCTGGTCTGGTCGGTTTAGGTCCTAAGTGACCTTTACCTCCTGTCTCCCATTCTTACTATTTTGTAAATTTAGCTCTGACCCTAACCAAAAGAAAGGCAAGATCTTTCTCCCTCTCCTTGTTCCTTATCTGTCCCCAACTCCTGCTACACCCTCCTCTATCATGGTTCTTGTTCAGTCCCTTTCAACTGACTTTGGCTCCATTGCCTGGGGGATGCTACTTTGCCCCTAGCTGTGTCCCCAAAGCCAAGCATCAGGGCTCTAAGCATGCAGTTAATGTTAATATATATTTAATATATATTTGCTGGATAAGTAAATGTATGTATATTCCACAGAGGCCTCTCACCTAGTATGTCCCAAACCAAATACATTTTCCCCTAAAACATGCCCCTCCACTTGCATTATCTATTGTAATTAAAGTAATCCCACCCTCCACTCAGACCCCTGAGGCAGAAACCACAAAGATTCCATTAGAGGCTATAAATAGCCAACAGGTCTAGACCCAGACTTCCTGGGTCCAAACACCAGATCAGCTACCAGCCCCCTTCTATAGTAGCTTCTCTCGCTTCCACTTCCCTCTCAGTAAACTGGGGCAAATGGGTGAGGAGTCCATCATGTGACAAGTGAACAGGGTTATTATTTCATTGGCTACTCCAAGATGGACATTTCTTTTTTTTTTTCTTGTTGCAGTTTGGCTAGGGCCAGGTTCGAACCTGCCACCTTCGGTATATGGGGCTGGCGCCCTATTCACTGAGCCACCGATGCTGCCTGGACCTTTCATCTTAACATCCCACAGCCATAAAAAGCTACCACCCAAGGGAATCACAAGGCTCAGAGACAGTGTGGCCACTGCTAAATCACACTTTTTTTTTTTTTTTTGAGAAAGAATCTCATTCCATCACCCTAGGGCCAATATGACACAGCTGGTCTGGTTGGTTTAGGTCCTAAGTGACCTTTACCTCCTATCTCTTTACCTACTCATCACCCTGGGTAGAGTGCCGTAGCATCATAGCTCATAGCAAGCTCAAACTCCTGAGCTTAAGCGATCCTCATGCCTTAGCCTCCCAAGTAGCTAGGATTACAGCCACCTGCCACATGCCCAGCTAATTTTTCTATCTTCAGTAGAGATGGGGTCTCACTCTTGCTCGGACTCATGAGCTCAGGTGATCCACCTGCCTCAGCCTACCAGAGTGCTAGGATTACAGGCATGAGCCACTCACTGCACCCAGCCTGATAAAACACACTTTAAATAAGAACATCACAGTCCACTAGAATGGTGGAAGTCTGCACACTGTAGCGTACTCTTCTTTGATGGGAAGGTCACATCAAAAATGCTTAAAGGAAGCCCTGTGCAGTGGGTTGGTAACCCCTAAAAATATATATCTACATCCTTCTCCCCAGAACTTGTAAATGTGACCTTTTTTTGAAATAGGATCTTTGCAGATATAATTAAGTTAAGGATCTCAAGAAGAGTTTATCCTGGATTTAGGGCAAACCTAATCCAGTGACAGGTGTCATTATAAGAGACAGGAAGGAGGGAATTTGAAGCACACATACATACAGGGAAGAAAAGGATATGAAAATGAAGGTAAAGAAGAGGGACCTGTCCAGTCCACAAGCCCAGGAGCTTCAAGGATTGCCGGGAACCACCAGAAGCCAGGAGAAGGACGTGTAGCAGATTCTCCTGAGAGGCTCCAGGGGAAACCAGCCTTAGTGACATCTGATGTCAGACTTTCTGCCTCCCGAGCTGTGAAGGAATCTGTTTTTGTTGTAATAAACCACTAGTTGTGGTAATTTGTCATGGGAAGAACTGGTACTCAAGGAAAATAACATCTGAAAGAAACACGGTCCTCCTCATTTTGGACTTCAAAAAAACAAGTGCAGCTCGTGCTGCTGTTTCTCTGTGAGGAATGAGAGACCTCAGTCTGAGCCGCAGACATCCTTAGTCAAACATTAAGTACCAATAATGGACAAAAGACCACGTTAGATACGAAAGCATCATGAATTCAAGTTTGGGGCTTGGCGCCGGTGGCTCAAGCAGCTAAGGCGCCAGCCACATACACCTAAGGTAGCGGGTTTGAATCCCCGGCCCGGGCCTGCCAAACAACAATGATGGCTGCCAACAAAAAATGGCCAGGCGTTGTGGCGGGCACCTGTAGTCCCAGCTACTTGGGAGGC
>NW_003852544.1:416196-416936 GCF_000181295.1 Otolemur garnettii
AAATAAATAAATAAATAAATAATAAAAATATGGGCGGTGCCTATGGCTCAAAGGAGTAGGGCACTGGCCGCACATGCTGGAGGTGGCAGGTTCAAACCTGGCCCCGGCCAAAAAAATAAAAAAATAAAAATAAAAATAAAGTGGTATCATTTCCAATAAGTAGAGAAATACCCCGACTGGTAGGGAACACAGAAAAAGGGTAAGAAAATTTGAGTGTAACTATGATGCCTTTTCCTTGAACATTCAAAAGAAAAAAAGAAAACAATGTAAAGAGTAAAAACAAGGACCACATGATTCTCTCCATTGATGGAGACAAAGCTAGCTTTTAACAGAATTCAGCATCCTTTTTTGTAAGAATACTCAAGAATAGGGCAGTGTCTGTGGCTCAAAAGAGTAGGGCACTGGCCCCATATACCAGAGGTAGTGAGTTCAAACCCAGCCCCAGCCAAAAACTGCAAAAAAAAAAAAAAGAGTACTCAAGAATACAGGCAGAGGCTGGGTGAAATGGCTCACGCTCATAATCCTAGCATTCTGGAAAGCCAAGGTGGGTGGATCACTTGAGTTCAGGAGTTTGAGGTTGCTGTGAGCTATGATATGAGGGCACTCTAGCCTAGGGCAACAGAGTTAGACTCTCTATACAAATATATATATATGGGCACAGATGGGACATTTCTCAAGCTGATAGAAGCCATCTACGATAAACCCATAGCCACCATCACATTGAATGGAGAAAAGTTGAA
>NW_003852544.1:417573-418781 GCF_000181295.1 Otolemur garnettii
AAAAAAAAAAATATATATATATATATATAGAGAGAGAGAGAGAGAGAGAGCGAGCGCGCATGCCACGAGGTGGCTCATGTCTATAATCCTAGCACTCTGGGAAGGTGAGGAGGGTGGATTGCTTGAGATCCAGAGTTTAAGACAAGCCTGAGCAAGAGCGAGACTGTCTCTACTAAAAGATAGGAAAATTAGCCAGGCATTGTGGTGGACACCTATAGTCCCAGCTACATGGGAGGCTGAGGCAGAAGGATCACTTGATCCCAGGAGTTTGAGGTTGCTGTGAGCTATGATGCCATGGCACTCTATCCAGGCCTTGAGCAATCCTCTTACCTCAGGCTCCCAAGTAGCTGGGACTACAGGGGCCTGCCAGGACGCCTGGCTACTTTTTTTTCCCCCTATTGGGCATTGTTGCCCTAGAGAGGTGCCTCCATCTCCATTTTCTTTCTTCCTTTCTTTTTTGTTTTCGAGACAGAGTCTCACTTTCTTGTCCCTGGTAGAATGCCATGGTGTCATAGCTCACGGCAACCTCAAACTTCTCAAGTGATCCTCTTGCCTCAGCCCTCCAAGTAGCTGTGACTATAGGTGCCTGCCACAACTCCTGGCTATTTTTTGAGACGGAATCTCACTCTTGCTCAGGCTGGTCTCAAATTCCTGAGCTCAAGCAATCCACCTGCCTTAGCCCGCCAGAGTGCTTCCTAGGAATATGGGCATGAGCCACTTTGCTGGCCAATTTCTTCATTTCTATTTGTTCATTTGTTTATTTATTTATGCTTGAGACAAGAGTCTTACTTTGTCACCCTTGGTAGAGCACTGTGGCCTCATAGCTCACAGAAACCTCAAACTCTTGGGCTCAAGTGATTCTCTTGCCTCAACCTCCCTTGTAGCTGGGACTTCAGGCACCCACCACAACGTCCGGTTATTATTTTTCTTTTTTGAGACAGAGTCTCGCTTTATCACCCTCGGTAGTGTCATAGCATCACAGTTCACAGTAATCTCAAACTCTTGAAATCAAGCGATTCTCTTGCTTCAGCCTCCCAAGTAGCTTGGACTACAGGTGCCTGCCACAACACCTAGCTATTTTTAGAGATGAGGTCTCGCTATAGCTCAGGCTGGTCTCAGATCTGTGAGCTCAGGCAATCCACTGGCCTTGGCCTCCCGAGTGCTAGGATTACAGGCGTGAGCCACCAAGCCCAGCATTATTTTTTTTT
>NW_003852544.1:419037-420295 GCF_000181295.1 Otolemur garnettii
CCCCCTATTTTTTAGAGACAGATTCCTACTATGTTGCCCAGGCTGGCTCCAAACTCCTAGGCTCAAGCAATCCTCCCTCTTCAGTCTTCCAACTAGTTGGGACTATAGGCAAACCTGAGGTGTTAAAATGGAAACATTGGCTGGGTGCCTGTAGCTCAGTGGTTAAGGCACCAGCCACATGCACTGGGGCTGGTGGGTTCAAACCCAGTCTGGGCCTGCTAAACAAAAATAAAAAATAGCCAGGCATTGTGGCGAGTGCCTGCAGTCCCAGGTAGAGATGCTAAGGAAAGAGAATTGCTTGAGCCTAAGAGCTTGAGGTTGCTAGGAGCTTTGACAACAGGGCACTCTACCAAGGATGACAAAGTGAGACTGTCTCAATAAATAAATAAATAGCCGGGCAGGCTCGGCACCTATAGTTCAGCAGCTAGGGCGCCGGCCACATACACCAGGACTAGAGGGTTCACACCCAGCCTGGGCGTGCCAAACAACAGTGGCAACTACAACAAAAAAATAGCAGGGCATTGTGGTGGGTGCCTATAGTCCCAGCTACTTGGGAGGTGGAGGCAGGAGAATAGCTTGAGCCCAGGAGTTGGAGGTTGCTGTGAGCTGTGAGTCACAGCACTCTACCCAGGGTGACAGCTTAAGGCTCTGTCTCAAAAAAAAAAAAAAAAAATGGAAACATTAGGGAACAGCAAAATCTCTGGTCAGTCCTTACTCCCGCCCTCTGTCCATTCTGGCTCCCACACAACTGTGGCTATTAAATAGGAGGGTGAGAAGACAAATGGGAGACCAGGGGGTACATTCGTCACTGGGCATCTTCTGGAATTTCTTGGTTATTTATATCTGCCTTGCTGGCAAAGGGTCAATATAGTAATTAGAACACTTGACATATTACCCTATGATACTTTTAAAATTTTACTTTGTAGATAGTATGTTATGATGCTTTAGTAACATGCCAAAAGATTAAAAATAATAAAAATTAGGCTCAGCGCCTGTAGCTCAAGCCGCCAGGGTGCCAGCCACATGCATACATGGGAGCTGGCGGGTTTGAATCCAGCCAGGGCCTGCCAAACAACAATGACAACTACAATCAAAAAAATGGCGGGGCGTTGTGGCGGGTGCCTGTGGTCCCAGCTATTTGGGAGGCTGAGGCAAGAAAAGCACTTAAGGCCAAGAGTATGAGGTTGCTAAGAGCTGTGAAGCCACAGCACTCTATCCAGGGTAACAGCTTGAGACTATGTCTCACAAAAAAAAAAAA
>NW_003852544.1:420639-422392 GCF_000181295.1 Otolemur garnettii
AATTAAATGCCTGCCAGTAAGGCAGGAAGTGGGAAGAGATGACAGGCCAACTCCTTCCCCCAATAGTCCAAAGCTCCAAGGAACAGCAGGGAGCAGCCAGCCTTGTGCCTGTCTGGCCAGAGTTTCTGCGCCCACCGTAAGACAGATCAGCTCCTAACCCAGAATGCCCTCCAAACCTCCCCCTGGAGTCCACAGAAGACTGAGGGAAGAGGAGGGGAGAGGCGCTGCTGTGGAGAAAGGGGTGGGAGCAGACCCAAAATGATTTCTAACAAATAGGGGCTTAGCAGACCTCTCCAGACCTGAAAGGAAGGAGCCGAGGGATCCGGAGCTGCCTGCCCCCTCCACAGATCAAAGAACAAAGGGAGAGGTGGCCAGCTGGTCTGGCATGGTGCCCATATGCAGACTCAGAACAGATTACCTCTAGCTGGCCTTAGGTTCAGATCAGTGCTAAATTCAATGTTGCATTTCTGCTCTAAAGGGAAAACGTGTTTTAAAAGCTCTCACTTAACAGGGCAGCATCTGCGGCTTAGTGAGTAGGGCGCCAGCTCCATATACCGAGGGCGGCAGGTTCGAACCCAGTTTCAGCCAAACTGCAACAAAAAATAGCCGGGCATTGTGACAGGCGCGAGTAGTCCCAGCTGTTCAGGAGGCTGAGGCAAGAGAATTGCCTAAGCCCAAGAGCTGGAGGTTGCTGCGAGCTGTAACACCATGGCACTCTAAGAAGGGCAACAAAGTGAGACTCTGTCTCTAAAAATATATATATATATTCATATGTATATTATATATGATATTATATATATATTCATAATTCATCAGCATTTGTAGTTCAAGGCAGACATCCTTTCCCTGCAATATGTTCTGATAGGTTTCTCAAACCCCTTCTCCCCAGCAGTGGTTTCTAAACGGATTAGCTCCATTCGAGTGTAGAGCCAGACTGCAACTCAGAGACCTGTCCTCTCCGGGGGTACTACAGTGGTCTGGCATTTCGCAGGAGGCTGTGTCTTTACTTTTCCAACCACTTGAAACTAAGATTTCGTTCAACACCCAGATATCTGAACCCATTTTCTGGGCCAGGCACCATGGGCAGCAAGAAGCCCGAGGGTCTCCTTTACCAAGATAAACTTGCCTGTGCTTCTATTACTGGACAAAGAGGGTCCAGTCCCCTGTCACTGTCAGCGAATACACAGAGAAGGGGATAGGTTCACCAAACTTTGTCAGAAGGCCAGCAATTCTGGAGAACAGTAAGAGTAGCCTCTCCAAGATGTTCTGTTCTTCCATTTTCAAAATTACAGTTTTATACAAAATAGTAAGAATGAGAGACAAGAGATAAAGGTTATTTAAGACCTAAAAATGGGCAGGGCACAGTGGCTCACGCCTGTAATCCTAGCACTCTGTGAGGCCAGGGTGAGTGGATTGCTTGAGCTCACAAGTTCGAAACCAGCGTGAGCAAAAGAGAGGCCCCCATCTCTACTAAAAACAGAGGCAAGAGGATCACTTGAGCCTGACTTAGAGATTGCTATGAGCTATGACGCCACGGCACTCTATCTAGGGCAACAGCTGGAGACGCTGACTGAAAAAAAAAAAGGCCTAAAATGACCAGACGAACTGTGCCATGTCCGCCCTAGCCTGACAGATTCCATCTTATTCTCACTACATGTGATTTCACTCCCCACTCCAATTACTACATCTCATACCTATGAATAGATTTTCAATGGAAATAACCACTACAAATGTACTGCATTTGTCCAGGGAT
>NW_003852544.1:432535-434883 GCF_000181295.1 Otolemur garnettii
GTGCTATGACATTGTAGCTCACAGCAACCTCTAACTCTTGGGCTCAAGCAGTTCTCTTGCCTCAGCCTCCCAAGTAGCTTAGACTACAGGTGCCTGCCACAACGCCTAGCTATTTTTAGAGGTGAAGGTCTTGCTCTGCCTCAGGCTGGTCTGGAACCTGTGAGCTCAGACAATCCACCAGCCTTGGCCTCCCAGTGTGCTGGGATTACAGGCGTGAGCCACCTCACCCAGTCTGTAGTCAGTGTGATTTTTTTTTTTTTTTGAAACAGAGTCTCAAGCTGTTGCCCTGGGCAGAGTGCTGTGGCACAGAAATTCCAATTCTTGGGCTTAAGTGATTCTCTTGCCTCAGCCTCCCAAGTAGCTAGGACTACAGGTGCCCACCACAATGCCCTATTTTTTTGTTGTTGTTGTTGCATTTGTCATTGTTGTTTTAGCAGGCCCAGGCCGGGTTTGAACCTGCCAGCCTTGGTGTATGTGGCTGGTACCCTACCCCCTGAGCTATAAGGACTGCCTGTACTGTGATTTATTTATTTTTATTTATTTATTTATTTTTGAGACAGAGTCTCACTATGTTGCCCTCAGTAGAGTGCAGTGTTGTCACAGCTCACAGCAACCTCAAACTCTTGAGCTTAAGCCATTCTCTTGCCTTAGCCTCCCAAGAGTCTTGGACTTAGGTGCCCACCACAATGGCCAGCTATTTGTTGTTGTTGTTGTTGCACTTGTCACTGTTGTTTAGCTGGCCTGGGCCAGTTTTGAACTTGCCAGCCTGGGTATATATGGCTGGCGATGTAACCACTGTGCTTCAGGCACCACCTGTAGTGTGATTTTTATTATTATTTATTATTATTATTATTATTTTAGAGACTGAGTCTTATTTTGTCATCCTTGGTAGAGTGCTGTGGCATCATAGCTCACAGCAACCTCCAGCTCTTAGGCTTAGGTGATTCTCCTGCCTCAGCCTCCCAAGTAGATGGGACTACAGGTACCTGCCACAATGCCCAGGTATTTTTTTGTTGCAGTTTAGCTGGGGCTAGTTTCAAACCCACCACTCTCAGTATATGGGCCCAGTGCCCTATTCACTGAGCCACAGGCACCACTCTGTAGTGTGATTTTTAAATTAAAGGAAAAAGATAACTAAATTTTATAAATCATAGCCAACTGGATCACATGCACATTCCTTCACAAATTTCCTTTTATGAGTTCTATTCAACCTGTACAGATAATCTACAAGCATGCTAAAATTTCTGTTTTGCACTTCCTTTCACTTTTCTTTTATTTTTTAAGAGACAGAGTGTCACTTTATCTCCCTCAGTAGAGTGCTGTGACATCACAGCTCACAGCAACCTCCAACTCCTGGGCTTAGGTGATTCTCTTGCCTCAGCCTCCTGAGTAGCCGGAACTACAGACACCCACCACCACGCCTGGGTATTTTTTGTTGCAGTTTGGCCGGGGCCAGGTTCAAACCTGCCACCCTTGGTATATGAGGCCGGTGCCCTACCCATTGAGCCACAGGTGCTGCCCCCCCTTTCACTTTTCTTAAATAACCAGTCATTCTGTTTCAGAACAAAATTTATCACACAATATCCTTTCTTATACAATGCTATTTTCCTTTCTGTTTAATCTTTCTTACCCTCAAAAACCACTTTTCACAAAACAGGATCACAATTTACCATAAAGTTAATTATTCACTTAGCCAAACTGGTAATTAGAAGATTTTAAAGGAAAAAATCTTATTCTTTGAGAAAGACTCAGTTTCTCAATCTAAACAGCTGAAGTATTATATTTGACAAATGACTCAGACATGTTATGAAACATAACATGACTTTAAGATTTTAAGTTACTGAAAAGTATTCTGAAATGAAACATAGGCACTATCCCTGATGTCTTTCCTGCTCCTTCTAAGTCTCACATGGCCATGTGGCATCAAATATGGCTGCAAAGGATAAGACCTGTGTCCTTAATTTATTTACCAGGTACAGAGTTCAAGACAGAAAGAAGGAGCACTTGAGGTTCAACTTCTCCCAGAATAGGCAGTGGGCAAAGTTGGAGCAAGGAATGAGCCATGTGAGCTAGACTGTGCCTTGTAGCTGCTGGTCTAGGCCTAAGTCTCACCACAGCCACCTACCTGACCTCAGAATATAGATGCTCAAAATTAAGAACAAGCTCACAGTCAAATCCAGCACAATTCAGAAATATTACAGAGGTGGAAGTTCTATAATCTTTGAACATCAGAACTGCAATAACAGTTCTAAAACTAGGGCACTGCCCATAGCTCAGTGGGTAGGGTGCTGGCCACATACACTGAGGCTGGTAGGTTCAAACCTGGCCGGGGCCAGCTAAAACAACAA
>NW_003852544.1:435063-436331 GCF_000181295.1 Otolemur garnettii
AAAAAAAAAAAAAAAACAACAGTTCTAAAACTAGTTTTACTTATCAAAAATACCAAAATTAGCCAGGCATTGTGGTGGGCACCTGTAATCCTAGCTACTTAGGAGACTGAGGCAAGAGAATCACCTAAGCCCAGGAGTTGGAGGTTTCTGTGAGCTATGTGACACCACAGCACTCTATTGAAGGTGATAAAGTGAGACTCTGTCTCTAAAAAAAAAAAATCACCTAAACAAAAAAGCATTCGAGTTATTTTCTCATTTACTGCTAAAATACTTGATGTAAGGCCTTTCTTTTTCTTTCTTTTGAAAAGCCTGTTAATCAGAGCTCTTTTGCATTATTTTGATAGCAAAATATCATGGCATATCATAGACATACAGAATTTATGTTTGCCAGCTTTTAAACATATATATATATTTTTTTTTTGAGACAGAGTCTCACTATGTCGCCCTTGGTAGGCGCCATGCCATCACAGCTCACAGCAACCTCCAGCTCTTGGGCTTAGGCAATTCTCTTGCCTCAGCCTGCTGAGTAGCTGGGACTACAGGCGCTCGCCACAATGCCTGGCTACTCTTTAGTTGTTGTTGTTGCAGTTTGGCCACAACGTTTGGCTATTTTTTTTTGTTGTTGTGGTTTGGCCAGGGCCAAGTTTGAACCTACCACCCTTGGTATATGGGGCCAGCGCCCCACTCACTGAGACACAGGCGCCGCCCTACATTAATGCATTTATGGGATTCAGGGTACTGCTTCGATATACAATATGAAATGCTTACATTGAACTAAGTAACACTTCTGTCACAATTATACTCATTTCTTAATAGTTTTGAAAAGCACCATTGCATCATGCACATTAGCATACCCCAAATACCCTCCCTCCTCCCATATGCCCCCTTCCCTCCACTCTCTCTTCTCTTCCCTTCTACTTTCTGGACTATAGCTATATTTTGCCATTTGTATGAGTGTGCAGGTGGTTATTGAGAGGACAAAAGTGACTTCGTTTTGTAAAAAACCTGCCACTGAATAGCCTGTAGAAAGTCTCCGCCTACAGAAAGCCCCCGGTCCTAGGAAATTCCACAAATTCCCTGAAACCCTTAGAATGCCCCTCATGGAACCCAACCAATCAGACCAACCCCTGTGACCTCTAGTAGCAATGTTCACCTGCATTTTATTCTATCCCATAATATGCAACCCTTATAAAGAAAACAGACAATAGCAAGGCGGGGCTCTCAGCCAAGACCTGTCTGCTGTGTTGGGTCTCTGAGAGCCCAGGCTT
>NW_003852544.1:436580-437926 GCF_000181295.1 Otolemur garnettii
AATAATAATAATAAAGACTCTTTGCTTTTGCATTGGACTCGGCTCCCTGGTGGTTTTGGGGGACTTTGCGAGATGGGCATAACATTTGGGGGCTTGTCGGGGATCCCCAAGACCCCCCCCGCAAGGACCTGACCCAAAGAGTCCATAAGTGTAAGTGTCTGTTCCAGTGTGGTCTGTGTCCTTATTGTCTTAGTGGTGTTTTCAGGAACTGAGTAGGGCCAGCAGGAGGCCAAGGCAGATGTGCTGGAGGCTAACCAGCCCGGGTCACCAGAAGGTGTTCCAGCCCCTTTAGTAAGAGACTTGACCCCTCTGAACTGGGATGTGGAATCCCCAGGGTTCAGTGTGGACTCGATCCCTCTGGTAATTTTCAGTGGACGCGGTATGTTGCTCTTGCAAATGGTGAAAGGCCATCGTCCCACCTCAGTTTTTCCTTTGGATGTGGAATCTCAGAGGACTGATTTTCAGTGTAGTGTGTGTTTTGTGTTTCATAGCTGTGTTGGTCTGGCTGTCGGTAATGGGGTGACTCTGACGGAAAACATGGGACAGACTCAAACGACTCCCCTATCCCTCTTTCCTGACCATTTCCAAGACTTTAAGGGCAGAGCTCAGAACCTGGGTCTTGTTGTTAAGAGAAGTAAATTAACCACTCTTTGCAGGAACAAATGGCCGACCTTCAATGTCGGATGGCCTCTGGAAGGAACCTTTCACCTTCCCACTATTTTCCAGGTTAAAGACATTGTATATCAACCACGAACTGGCCACCCTGACCAAGTCCCTTAGATAACCACTTGGCAGGATCTAGTAGAAGACCCTGCTGCGTGGCTAAAGGCAATCTTGCCACCGCCAGAAGTGAAGTCCAGTACGGTCCTCCCAGTGTGTGAAAAATTCCCCAAACCCCCTCCCTCTGCACTGCTCTATCCCATTTTACAGGATAGCATGGACCAAGGTGTTCTCCTCCCCCTCCCTATTGCCCACCCGCCAGACTTCCCCAAGTAGACCAACCTTCTCCTAGGAAGGCGGAAGCAGTGGGGAATCTAATAAGTAGCCCACACACACACTAGAAGTAGGACACTCCAAGGAAAACCTCTGCAAGGCCAGCAATAGCAGACTCTACCATCCTGCCCCTCTGGGCCACAGGCCCCCCTGTTGATGATGGAGAACAGCCCCTCTATTATTGGCCATTTGCCACTAGTGATCTGTACAATTGGAAAATACAAAACCCCAAATTCTCAGAGAAACCCACCGCCTTGATTGACCTTTTAGATTCTGTTCTTTTTACCCATCAGCCCACCTGGGATGATTGTCAGCAACTGTTACAGGTGTTGTTTACTCCTGAAGAAAGGGAG
>NW_003852544.1:438048-440406 GCF_000181295.1 Otolemur garnettii
CCCACATTGGGACTTCAACACAGCAGAAGGTAAGGAGAGACTCTGGGTCTACCACCAGACTCTAATGGGGGGGGGGTCTCAAGAAGATAGCAAGAAAGCCAACCAATTTGGCCAAAGTAATGTGCAGCAAGAGAAAACTGAGTCCCCTACAGCCTTTCTTGAATGGATCATGGAGGCTTTCAGTACTTACACACCCATAGATCCCGAGGCAGAGGAAAACAAAGCTGCCATTATAATGACCTTTGTTAATCAGTCAGCTTCTGATAATCAGGAAAAAGCTCCAGAGAATAGATAGGTTAGCTGAAAAGTCTCTGCAAGATCTACTCACAGTGGCAGAGAAAATCTACAACAATAGAGAAACCCCTGAGGAAAAGCAGGCTCGAGCCCTAAATAAGCAGTCACAGGATCTTGCCGAAATCCTGCTTGCCTCCATGGCAGACTCCCCAGAGGAACAAAAATGACAGTTAAGGAGAATGGCTGCAAGTGAAGGTAAAGAGCAGCCAAGGGGGGAACTGCCCAAGATTGAGAAAAGATCAGTGCACCTGTTGCAAAGTAACAGGACATTGGGCCAGGGACTGCCCCAAGAGGCAGGACAGAGGGCCCTCTTCCCACAACAGGGCCCGCATCCTAGAGCTGGGAAAACCCAGTGACTAGGGAGGTTGGGGTTTGGACCCCCTCCCCAAGCCCAGGGTAACCCTCAAAGTGGAGGAGATTCCAATCTACTAGATTGACTTTCTAGTAGACACAGGAGCACAGCACTCTGTCTTAGTCAGTGATAAAGGCAAATTAGCCTCTAAGAAGTCTTGGGTACAGGGTGCTACTGGAATGAAACAGTACTCATGGACTGCCTAAAGAATGGTGGACATAGGCGTGGGCCAGGTATCCCACACTTTTATGGTCATCCCAGACTGCCCATACCCCCTGCTCGGTAGAGACCTCCTTAGCAAAATTGGGGCACAGATTTCTTTAAGCAAAGGATGCCCCAAGTCACAGACAGACAAGGACACCCAATCCATGTCCTGATCATGCATCTGGATGATGAATACCAGCTCCACCAGCAGCCACCGCTAGACCAGCCTGACATGTCAAAATGGCTGGCATCATACCTGTCCACATGGGGAGAAATGGGAGGTGTGGGGCTGGCCAGACATGGGCCTCCTGTTATAGTAGAACTCAAGATCGGGGTCGAGCCCGTGTGTGTAAAGCAATACCCTATGCCATTGGAGGCTAAAAATGGGATCCTCCCACATATCTGATGCCTCCTGGATGCCAGGATACTAATCCCCTGCCAGCCCTCTTGGAACACTCCCTTGTCGCCAGTTAAGAAGCCCCTTACTAATGACTACAGACCAGTCTAAGACCTCCAAGAAGTCAATAAGTGGGTAATAGATATCCCAGTGCCAAACCCTATACCCTCCTGAGCTCCCTGGCCCCAACCGAGACCTGGTACACAGTGTTGGACTTGAAAGATGCCTTTTTCAGTCTGCCCTTGGCACCAAAGAGCTAGGCCATGTTCTCTTTTGAATGGAGTGATCTGGAAAGAGGCATCAGTGGACAACTGACTTGGACCCACTTGGACCCTCCTGCCCCAAGGCTTCAAAAACTCACCAACTATCTTTGATGAAGCTCTGCATGAAGATTTGGGTGAGTTCCATAGACAACACTCTGGCCTGACCCTCCTCCAATATGTAGATGATATCTTAATAGCAGCTGCCAGTGAGCAGGACTGCCTGCGGGGAACGCAGAACTTGCTCACCATTCTGGGGGACCTAGGATACAGGGCATCAGTGAAAAAAGCCCAGGTTTGCCAACCAACTGTAAGTTACCTGGGATATGTACTCAAAGATGGCCAGAGGTGGCTCACAGAGGCCAGAAAGCAGACTGTATTAGGGATCCTGACACCTACCAGTGCCAGGCAAGTATGGGAGTTCCTGGGATCAGCTGGGTTCTGCCGACTATGGATTCCCAGGTTTGCTGAAATTGCTAAGCCTTTATAGAGGCCACTAAAGCAAGGCAACCATTCCACTGGACAGAAAACAAGGAACAGGCATTCCAGAAATTAAAAGCTGCCCTACTGTCCTCCCCTGCCCTGGGCCCCCCTGACATAATGAAGCCCTTCCACTTGTACATAGATGAACATAAAGGAGTGGATAAAGGAGTATTGACTCAGACTTTAGGACCCTGGGCTCGTCCAGTAGCCTATCTGTCTAAAAGCCTAGACCCAGTGGCAACAGGATGGCCCCCTTGTTTGCTCATCATAGCAGCCACTGCCCTCCAGGTAAAAGATGCAGATAAAATCACCCTTGGACAAGAACTACTAATAACTACACCCCATGCTATCGAGGGAGTCTTAAAGCA
>NW_003852544.1:440596-448085 GCF_000181295.1 Otolemur garnettii
CCCAGGTCCACAGCCTCCACCAGGACCTGACTGACAAGCTGTTGCCAGATGTGGAAGAAACCTGGTTCACTGATGGCAGAAGTTTCATGATAGACAGACACAGGAACACAGGGGTGGCGGTAGTCTCAGAAACAGAGACTCTATGGGCCGGGACACTCCCAGGCGGCACCTCTGCTCAGCAAGCAGAGCTCATCACCCTCACCAAAGCTCTAGTTCTAGGGAGAGACAAGAAGATCAACATCTACACTGACAGTCAATATGCATTTGCCACAGCCCATGTTCATGGAGCCATCTACCAGGAGAGGGGGCTACTAACAGCAGAAGGAAAAACTGTCAAGAACAAACAAGAAATACTGGATCTCCTAACTACCATTTGGCTACAAAAAAAATTAGCCATCATTCACTGCCCTGGGCATCAAAAACCAACCACCCCAGTGGCCAGAGGTAATCACCAAGCAGACGAGGCTGCCAGGAGTGCAGCCTTTAGTGCGGCCCAGACCCTGACCATCAGCCTACCCGACACTGGGCCCCCAGTTCTTCCAAAAAGGCCTAAGTACACTCCAGAAGATCTGGCATGGATCCGCACTATCCCTCAAGCACACAACCCCCTGCAACATGATGGCTGGTGGCGTATGGCAGATGGAAAAACTATCCTCCCGGCACGGCTAAGATTGGAGGTACTATAGCACATGCCCCAGACAACCCACTTGGGCAATAGAAAACTGAAAGATTTGGTCTGCCATGCAAAAATCAAAATTGAGCAACTGGATGCTAAAGTCGATCAGGTAGTCAGCGCTTGCAAGGCCTGCCAACTCACCAATGCCAGGGCCGGACCAACCACTCAAGGAAGCCACAAACGGGGGACCAAACCTGATCTGTACTGGGAAGTAGATTTCACAGAGATTAAGCTAGGAAAATATGAGTATAAGTACCTCTTAGTCTTTGTACATACCTTCTCTGGATGGGTTGAAGCCTTCCCTACAAAACATGAGACTGCCCAGACGGTAGCGAAAAAGCTACTAGAAGACATCCTTCCCAGGTATGAACTGCCAGCCATGATAGGCTCAGATAATGGCCTGGCCTTCATGTCACAGGTAACTCAGGGGGTAGCTACAGCACTGTGGGCTACCTGGAAATTACATTGTGCATACAGGCCCCAGAGTTCAGGCCAGGTAGAATGAATGAACAGAACTTTAAAAGAGACCCTGACTAAATTAACCGTAGAGTCTGGCGAGGACTGGGTGACTCTCCTCCCTTTCGCCCTATATAGAGTTAGAAATTCCCCCTACACCCTAGGGCTCACTCCATATGAAATCCTCTATGGAAGACCACCTCCCATCATTCCCAATACCCATAGACAATTCCTGTAGACATGATAACAGATGCAGATGATGAAAACTTCCTCCTTTCCCTTCGGTGCTATCAGCAGGTGCAAAAGGAAAACTGGGACCTCCTGTGAGCCACCTATGCAGCTGGTCCAGTTCCAGAACCTCACAAGTACGTGAAGAGGCACCCACAAGAAACACTTGAGCCCCAGTGGGAGGGATCCTACATTGTAGTCCTGATGACACCCACTGCTCTCAAAGTAGACAGTATCACCTCCTGGGTACACCACACCCACGTCAGACTTGCAGACCCTTTTGCCATCAAAGAAGACTTCATCCCACAATGGAAAATCTGCCAGGACAAGGACAATCCCTTAAAACTCAAACTGAAGAGCTCATAACCTGCCTCCTACTGCTGCTACCCATATGTACTGCCTCCACTATCCCCCATCAGCCAGTTAATATCACTTGGCAAATTTATTAGAGAGGGTGTAGGAGCCGTACAACTGTTAGTCCTAAAAAGCCAGTACAGAACACCAGCCCCATTATTGGGCCCCAAAAGTAACAAGTTGAGGGGGGAATGAGCGGACAAAAGTGACTCCATTCTGTAAAGAACCCACCACTGAGTAGCCTGTAGAAAGTCTCTGCCTACAGAAAGCCCCCAGTCCTAGGAAATTCCACAAATTCCCTGAAACCCTTAGAATGCCCCTCATGGAACCCAGCCAATCAGACCAACCCCTGCGACCTCTAGTAGCAATGTTCACCTGCATTTTATTCTATCCCATAATATGCAACCCTTATAAAGAAAACAGACAATAGCAAGGCAGGGCTCTCAGCCAAGACCTGCCTGCTGTGTTGGGTCCCTGAGAGCCCAGGCTCGAGCTTCAATAAAGACTCTTTGCTTTTGCATCGGACTCGGCTCCCTGGTGGTTTTTGGGGACTTCGCAATCTGGGCATAACAGTTATATGTTAATTTCATAGTAGTATTGAGTACATTGGATACATTTTTTCCATTCTTGAGATACTTTACTAAGAAGAATATGTTCCAGCTCCATCCAGGTAAACATAAAAGATGTGACGTCTCCATTTTTTTATGGCTGCCTAGTATTACATGGTGTACATATACCACAATTTGTTAATCCATTCATGAGTTGATGGGCACTTGGGCTGTTTTTACATCTTGGCTATTATGAATTAGGCTGCAATAAACATTCTGGTGCAAATGTCTTTGTTGTAAAATAATTTTTGATCATCTGGGTATATACCTCATAGAGGAATTACGGGATCAAATGGTAGGTCTACTTTTAGTTCCTTGAGTGTTCTCCAAACGTCTTTCCAAAAAGGTCGTATTAGCTTGCATTCCCACCAGCAATGTAGAAGTGTTCCCCTCTCTCTGCATCCACACCAACATCTGTAGTTTTGGGATCTGGGGATGTGGGCTAATCTTACTGGAGTTAGATGATATCTCCAAGTGGTTTTGATTTGCATTTCTAGATGTGTATAGTTTTAATTGCTGCTTCTAAGTTTATAAATTCTACCAAGAAGAAGCAAACCTAAGTATTTTAAACAGAATTGTTACTTTAAACAGTGTAACATAATCAAAAAATTCAAGGATCTTGTTTGGCACCTGTTGCACATGGTTCCAGCACCAGCCACATACACCAAGGCTGGTGGGCTCCAATCCGGCTCACCCCAGCTAAAACAACAATGACAACTGCAACAAAGAATAGCCAGATGTTGTGGCAGGTCCTGTAGTCCCTGCTACTGGGAGGCTGAGACAAGAGAATTGCTTAAGCCCAAGAGTTTGAGGTTGCCGTGAGTTGTGATGCTACAGCACTCTACAGAGGGCAACATAATGAGACTCTGTCTCAAAAAAAAAAAAAATTCAAGGATCCGTATAAAGGCCATTTTTCTCCAGAGTCAAGATGATACACCATCCATGCTGTGTTAAAGTCAAATTTCATTACCTTTTAGTTACAGGCAGTTACCCATACTGAGACTAATCAGAAAGAATACACCTCAATGGGCTGTCATTTGAGATTGAGGCCTGAGCTCTATAATATATACTACAGAAATACCAGATTTCTTGAAAACAAAACCAGAATTGATGAAAACTAAAGTTCTCAACACACAGCTAGAATAAAGCAGGTGGACCTTAGTAAGTGATGACAACGGCAGGTGCATGAGAGCAGAGCCCAAATGAAAGAGGATACCTGGAAAGAGTAAGGTCTAAAAGGACAGAGGTCTTCTCAAGGAGACCCCAAGGATACACCTGTGAGGTCCTCCCTACAGTGACTCAGCTCTTAGGAATTTGTCGACTTAACTTCCCAGGACCTGAAAACTAACTCTTGGTTTGGCTTTTGTAAAAGTTGGTGATTCTGTAAGATCTGGAGCCTGCTTCTCCTACTTGATTCAGACTGATCAATGAGAAAGGTACCCATGGGCTAGAACTTTTTTTTTCCTTTTGAGACCAACTCTCAAGCTGTTGTCCTGGGTAGAGTGCCCTGGCGTCACAACTCACAGCAACCTCAAACTCTTGGGCTTAAGTGATTCTTTTTTTTTTTTATTTGAGACAGAACCTCAAGCTGTTGTCCTGGGTAGAGTGACCTGGCATCACAACTCACAGCAAGCTCCAACTCCTGGGCTCAAGGGATTCTCCTGCCTCCGCCTCCCAAGTAGCTGGGACTACAGGTGCCCACCACAATGACAGGCTATTTTTTTGTTGCAGCCGTCATTGTTGTTTGGCAGGCCGGGTCTGGATTCAAACCTGCCAACTCAGGTGTATGTGGCTGGCACCTTAGCTGCCTGAGCCACAAGCGCTGAACCTTAAGTGATTCTTTTGCCTGAGCTGGGACTACAGGTGCCCGCCACAACGCCTGGCTAATTTTTGGTTGCAGTTGTCATTGTTGTTTGGCAGGCCCGGGCTGGATTTGAACCCAGCTCCAGTGTATGTGGCTGGTACCCTATCCCCTAAGCACAGGGACCAAGCCTGGGCTGGAACTTTTTGACTGGAGATAAAAAAAGAGAAAAACCAAGCCAATCAGGGAGCATGGCCATTTGAATTCTTCTTCTTCTTCTTCTTTTTTTTTTTTTGTAGAGACAGAGTCTCACTTTATCACCCTTGGTAGAATGCCATGGCATCGCACAGCTCACAGCAACCTCCAGCTCCTGGGCTTAGGTGATTCTCTTGCCTCAGTCTCCCGAGTAGCTGGGACTACAGGCACCTGCTACAACGCCTGGCTATTTTTTTGTTGTTGCAATTTGGCTGGGGCCGGGTTTGAACCCGCTACCCTGGGTATATAGGGCCAGCGCCCTGCCCACTGAGCCACAGGCGCCTCCTTTTGTTTTTTTGTTTTTTTTGAGGCAGAGTCTCACTTTGTCACTCCCAGTAGAGGGTAGAGTGCTGTAGCATTATAGTTCACAGCAACCTCAGACTCCTGCGCTCAAGCAATCTCTTGCCTCAGCCCAAGTAGCTGGGATTATAGGCACCGCCACAACACATGGCTATTTTTAGAGGTGGGGCTCTTGCTCTGGCTCAGGCTGGTCTTGAACTCCTAAGCTCAGGCGATCCACCCGCCTCAGCGTCCCAGAGTGCTGGGATTACAGGCGTGAGCCACCCCGCCCAGCCCATTTTGAATTCTTTTATGCTATTTACTCTGCTGGCTGAATAAAAGCCTTTTTCCTCTTAAATATGGTGTTTGGGTGTTCCTTCTCTCCACTGGGCCTCGTTTTCCCGAAACATGAAGACTCCCAGGAAAATTCTCCTGGCAGCACTGCTAGGAGTGTTTGATCGCTGCATGTAGCACTTATACAGTACTTACTGGAGCAGTCTAGGGGTCCCTTTGTGGTTGCCAGAAATGTTACCAGAGGAAGAGGGTCCAGCCACCTGCCACTGTCAGCCAATATACAGAGATGGGGATACATGCCCCAAACTGTATTGTCAGAAGGTTGGCAATTCTGGAGAACGGCGACAGTAGTCTCTTCAAGACTGTTCTGTTCTTCCATTTCCATAATAACAGTTTTATTCATAATGGTTCACAGTAAAGACCACAATAACCCTTTTTATTTTGAGACAGAGACCCAAGCAGAAGCCCTGGGTAAAGTGTCGTGGCATCATAGCTCACATAGCTCATAGCTCATAGCCCAACTCGGGCTCAGGAGATCCTCTTACCTCAGTTTTTTAATTTTTATTTATTTATTTTTTTGAGGCAGATTGTTACTATGTCACCCTCGGTAGAGTGCCCTGGTGTCACAGCTCACAGCAACCTCCAACTCTTGGGCTGAAGCAATTCTCTTGCCTCAGCCTCCCAAGTAGCTGGGACTATAAGTGCCCACCACAACGCTTGGCTATTTCTTGGTTGTAGTTGTCATAGTTGTTTGGCAGGCCTGGGTTGGATACAAACCTGCCAGCTCTGGTGTATGTGGCTGGTACAGAAACCAAGCCTCTTTTTTTTTTTTTTGAGACAGAGTCTCATTATGTAGCCCACAGTAGAGAGCTGTAGCGTCATAGCTCACAGCAACCTCAAACTCTTAGGCTTAAGTGATTCTCTTGCTTCAGCCTCCCAAGTAGCTAGGATTATAGATACCTGCCACAATGCCCCACTAAGTTTTGTTTTTTGTTGTTCTTGTCATTGTTGTTTAGCAGTCCTGGGTCAGGTTCCAAACTGCCAGCTCTGGTGTGTGTGGCTGGCACCCTAACTACTGAGCTATGGGCACCAAGTCTCTATTTATTTATTTATTTAGTAGAGATGGGGGTCTTGCTTTTGCTCAGGTTGGTCTTGAACTTATGTGCTCAAGCAATCCACCTGCCTCAGCCTCTCAGAGTGCTAGGATTACACACATGAGCCACTGTGCCAGCCTCACTGTGTTGCCCTGGGTAAAGTACCCTAGCATCGTCATAGCTCACAGCAACCTCAAACTCTTGGGCTCAAGTGATCCTCTTGCCTCAGCCTCCTGAGGAGCTGTAACCACAGGCACCCACCACAACCCCCAGCTAGTTTTTCTATTTTTTTGAAGCAGTCTCAATTTGTCACCCTTGGTAGAGTGCCATGGCATCATAGCTCACAGCAACCTCAAACTCTTGGGCTTAAGTGATTCTCTTGCCTCAGGCTCTCAAGTAGGTGGGAACCCCTATAATCTTTTTTTTTTTTTTTTGAGACAGAGTCTCAAGCTGTCGCCCTGGTAAAGGGCTATGTTGTCACAGCTCACAGCAACCTCCAACTCTTGGGCTTAAGCTATTCTCTTGCCTCAGCCTCCCAAGTAGCTATGACTAGAGGTGCCTGCACAATGCCTGGCTATTTCGTTGTTGTTGTTGTTGCAGTTGTCACTGTTGTTTTAGCTGACCCAGGCTGGGTTTGAACCCGCCAGCCTTGGTGTACGTTGCTGGCTCCCTACCCACTGAGCTATGGGCGCCACTGAACCCTTACAGTCTTGGGAGGGTCATGACTACACTCTCACAGGGCAGGGACCCCCCACCCTTGGAGAGATGTCCTTGTGCCCCAAGACAGAGACACTCCCCCAAGTCTAAGAGAGTAGGAGGGTCCTCACTCAACAGCACAAGGACTCCAGGTAGTACCTGGGCTGGATTGCCTTGGGCCAATCCTAGTAGCTGGGGCCTCTTCCACAGGTGGTGACTACCCTCCCACCTGGCCCTATATTCAAAGTCCCATGCTGCCCACATGGCACCTTGGAGACAGCAGCTCTAGGAGAAGGTGCCGCAGGTGGGAACACCTCCTATGGGCTGGTGCACCTGGCCAACAGCAACTGGACACATCTACATCCCCACGTCCACCTACACAGAGACTCAGGCCGGAGCAGATGTCTCCAGCTTCCTCTGTTTCCAGAAAAGCGGTCCCAAATTCAGCCTGGTGTAGTAAAGAATTGGTCCCTGAGGGGTGATCATGAGCAGGGCTTATTGTTACTCAAGTTAGGGCCCTGGTGAATCCCATTCTCAATAAGCTTGGCCCTGGGTGATATTTTAAATAGCTGAGGCCATCTTGGGACCTGTGGGGCCTCCTAGAAACAGGACTCTATAAGGCAAATATGTCTGGAAGGCTATGCTCCAAGGCCATTTTTGCTGGCTATAAGGGGGTTTCCAGAGGGAGCACACAGGTCTTAAAATTGAAGGTATTGGCTCGGTGCCAGCCACATACACCTAAGGTGGC
>NW_003852544.1:448466-449358 GCF_000181295.1 Otolemur garnettii
AAACCAGAGTAATGTGGGGAAAGGCAACCGGGGAGGGAGAAAGGGTGCAGAGACAATGGCATGGTTTGTGCCAAATTCCAAAGCAACCTTCCTGCTAAAGCCATTGGACACAGAATCTGTATGATACTATACCCCTCAAGGATTAAATTAATGAAAAGTAAATAAATAAAAGTGGATTTATGCTCTTGTAAATAAAATAAAATAGCTGAGGCCAAGGTCCCAGAGTTCAGTTGCTAAGGGCACAGGACTGACACTCCAGACTTACCTCCTGGATGGGATGTCCATTTTGTTTCCAGAGTAATCACCTATGAGTTAGGAAGGGAGGCAGGTGTCCTGCAGTCTGGACCTATGTGATGTCACAGGTATCTCTATGGCAACCCAATGTCTAGAGCTGAGGTCCACGGGCCAGGGCAGCATCTTTGGGAAAAGCCCACAGGCCCTCCTGATCTCACCATCTCTTCCTTTTCCTCATCCCCCTGGGGTCCCAGTCCTCTCTGATTATTCCAGTTTCCTCCTACCAGATCCTGCCAGCCCTGCCCAACAGCCAGGTCCTGGTAGGCCTCCTCAGATTCTTTCCCTATGCATTCTTCATGCTCCACTCACAGCCAGAAAGGTCTTTGTAAGGGTATAATTTTGCCACAAAATCTTGGAGGATTCCCTTGTGTCCCTAGATGACATCCAAACCCTTTAATATGGCCACAAGGTCCCACACCTTCCTCCAGCAGTAAGCAGCCTTTACCGTCCTTCAGAGATCTGTTTTGCCCATGGCTGTAGCCCCTCGCACCTTCTATTATTTCTGATTCCAGGAGGCACCAAGCCACAACCTCTCCCAGACACCCACAGCTCTTTCTTCTGCCATCAGTGCTCCCATCACTTTCACCCTTGCCTCTGG
>NW_003852544.1:452190-454225 GCF_000181295.1 Otolemur garnettii
GCCACTCTTGGTATATGGGGCCAGCGGCCTACTCACTAAGCCACAGGTGCCACCCTATCTTTGATTTATTTCAACAGTTTCCTACAATTTTCAGTGTATAGTATAAGTTTTACATTTCTTTTGTTAAATTTATTTATTTAGTTAGTTATTTAGTTAGTTAATTTTGGAGCCAGAATCTCACTCTGTCACCCTGGGTAGAATGCCATGGCATCATAGCTCACAACAACCTCAAACTCTTGGGCTCAAAATGACCCTCTTGCCTCAGCCTTCCAAGTACCTTGAACTACAGGCACCTGCCACAAGGTCCAGCTAATTTTCCTCTTTTTAGGAGAGGGGATCTCACTCTTGCTGAGGCTGGTCTTGAACTCCTAAGCTCAAGGGATCCACATGCCTAGGCCTCCCAGAGTGCTTGGATTACAGGCGTTAGCCACTGCACTTGGCCAGTAAATTTATTTTTAAGTATTTTATTCTTTCTGAAGCTTGGTATAAATAGAATAGTTAATTTTGCTTTTGGATTATTCATTATTACTGTATATAAATACAGTTGGTTTTTGTATATTAATCTTATATCCTGAAACCTTGCCAGATTCATTTATTAGTTCTAATAAATATATTTTATGTTTGGAATCCTTAGGAGTTTCTATATATAAGTTCTTGTCATCTATAAATAAAGATAGACCTTATTAATTCCTATCCAATCAGGATACCTTTTACTTTTTTTTGTTTTTTTGAGACAGAGACTCAAAAGAGACTTTGTCGCCCTCGGTAGAGTGCTGTGGCATCATAGTTCACAGCAACCTCAAATTCTTGGACTTAAGTGTCCTTAAGTCTCCTTTCTCTGCCTCCCAAGTAGCTGGGACTATAGATGCCCACCACAATGCCCAGCTATTTTTTTTTGCCCTGGGCTGGTCTCGAACCTGTAGGATCAGGCAATCCACCTACCTCTGCCTACCAAGTGCTGGGATTACAGGTGTGAGCTACCTCACCCAGCCCTACTTCTTTTTCTTGATCAAGTGCCCCTGGCTAGAACCTTCGGTACAATGTCAAAGTGATGAGAATAAACATCCTTGTCTCTTGTTCAGTTACTTGTTTAATTGTGCATTTGATTATAGTACCAAGTACATTGACTATGTTTAAATACAGAGATATATTAAGAAAAAGCTGAAATATTTATGGATGAAATAATATAACAAAATACTGGAATTGCCTCAAAATAGCTTGGAGGAAGGGGGAAGATGGCATACAGTATGGATGTGTACATGTCAGCTGGCGGTTGGGGATAGTGATAATCACATGGGGTTCCATACTCTTCTACTTTTTTTTTTTCTCAGAAAGAAACATTTGATAGGTACTTATGAACTGAAGCCATGTCTCAGGCAGCTGTGAGATAAGCTGAGATCAGGCTGTTGGTCCCTGCCCTAGTCTGTCTACTTTTGTCTGCCTTTGAAATTCATGGTAGAAAATGAAAAAGTAAAATAAGAAATATGTAGAGCAAAAAGAAAGAACTAAGGAAATAAGGGGTAGAACATTATGGGAAATAAAAGGTCCACTGAGGAATCTGAGCTCTGGGCAAGGATGCTGGAATGCCTGCAGCTCTGCCAACCAGGTAGAAACACAGCTGGGCCACCCCATACCCCAGCTCCCTTACAGGACCCACAGTGCCCAGAGGCCTTTAAGCTGCAGTGTTGGTTGTTGAGTCTCTTAAATTTCTTTTGAGAAGAGTTGTTGGTTTTAAATAGCATTTATTTGTGAAGAAACCAATCCAAATATCCCACAGATATTCTGTATTTCTCCAGATTTTACCTCACAGTGTTATATAGCATGTCCCTTTATTCCTTGTACTTCCTTTTTATATTCTTCCTTCTTTAGAGACAGACTCTTACTCTGTTGCTCAGGCTGGAGTGTCTAGCATCTTCATAGCTCACAGCCACCTCAAACTCCTGGGCTTAAGTGATCCTCCTGCCTCAGCTCAATGAGTAGCTGGGACTACAGGCTCACACACACCGTGCCAGGCTTTTTTCTTTTTTTTTTTTTT
>NW_003852544.1:454491-461350 GCF_000181295.1 Otolemur garnettii
ACTCACTGAGCTATAGGTGCCAAGCCAGCTTTTTTGTTGTTGTTGTTGTAGTTTTTATGGTTTTATTTAAACACAAATAAAATGTGCATCTGAGCTGTCTATACATTTTCTTCACTGTGCAACCTGGCATTGGGATTGGCAACTCTGATGGCCAGCTGGGCTGCTCTTTCCACAATGGCTTTGAGGCTCTTGGAGGAAACGTTGTGAGCAACCTCTGCACATTAAGATTTGCTGCACCTTCAGCAGAACTTCCAGCTCCTTCACTGTGGATGAGGAACTTCCAGAAACCAATGGGCAGCATATGCTTTGTTTTCTTGTTGTTCCCATGACCAATGTTGGGCATCAAGATCTGGCCCTTGAATATTCTCCAAACCCTGTTGTCAATACCTCTGGGTTTCCACCAGTTACACTTAATTTTGACATATCAGTCTGACTGGTGCCAGATAAATTTCTTGGTCCTCTTTTTGCAGGTTTTATTTTTGGCCGGGGCCAGGTTTGAACCTGCCACCTACAGTATATGGGGCCAGCACCCTACTCCTTTGAGCCACAGGCGCCGCCTTCTTGGTCCTCTTTTTGATGATCTTTGGCTTTACAAGGGGTCTGAGGGTAGCCATGATGCCACATAGAAGATGGCTACCATCTCCATAGGTAGTGTCAAAAAAAATGCTTTTTATATTTATTTATTTTCTTTCTTTCTTTTTTTTTTTTGAGACAAAGTCTCACTTTGTCACCCTGAGTAGAGTTCTGTGGTGTCACAGCTCACAGCAACCTCAAACTGTTGGGCTCAATCAATTCTGTTGCCTCAGCCTCCCAAGTAGCTGGGTCTACAGGCACCCACCACAATGCCTGGCAATTTTTTAGAGACAAGGTCTTGCTCTTGCTCAGACTGGTTTAAACCTGTGAGCTCTGGGCAATCTATCCACCTCAGCCTCTCAGAGTGCCAGAATTTACTTTTGTTTGTTTGTTTGTTTCTTTTATTTATTTATTTTGGAGACAGAGCCTCAACCTGTCGCCCTGGGTAGAGTGCCATGCTGTCACAGCTCACAGCAACAAAAACTCTTGGGCTTATGCAATTCTCTTGCCTCAGCCTCCCAAGTAGCTGGGACTACAGGCACCCGCCACAATGCCTGGCTTTTTTTTTTTTTTTTTTTTTTTTGAGACAGAGTCTCAAGCCGTCACCCTTGGTAGAGTGCTGTAGCATCACAGCTCACAGCAACCTCCATCTCCTGGGCTCAACCTATTCTCCTGCCTCCGCCTCCCACGTAGCTGAGACTACAGACACCTGCCACAACGCCCGGCTATTTTTTGGTTGTAGCCGTCATTGTTTGGTGGGCCTGGACTGTATTCAATCCTGCCAGCTCAGGTGTATGTGGCTGGCACCTTAGCTGCTTGAGCCACAGGCGCTGAGCCCCAGCTATTTTTTGATTGTAGTTGTCACTGTTGTTTGGTGGGCCCGGGCTGGACTCTGGTGTATGTGGCTGGTGCCTTAGCCGCTTGAGCTATAGGCACCAAGCCTATTTATTTGTTTTTGAGATAGAGATTCATTTTGTCTCCTTTGGTTGAGTGCCATGGCATCATAGCTCATAGAAACCTCAAATCCTTGGGCTTAAGCAATCCTCTTGCCTCAGCCTTCCAAGTAGCTGAGATTATAGGTGTAAGCCACTATGCCTGAACTGTGTTAGAAATTACCAGTATATTCTCTTGGGTTTTTTGTTTTGTTTTGTTTTTAGAAGCAGAGTCTCACTTTATCACCTTCAGTAGAATGCTGTGGCTTCACAGTTCACAGCAACCTCCAACTCCTGGGCTTAGGCGATTCTCTTGCCTCAGCTTCACGAGTAGCTGGGACTACAGGTGCCCAGCTGTTTTTTTGTTGCTATTTGGCCAAGGCTGGGTCTGAACCTGCCACCCTTGGTATATGGGACCTGCACCCTACTCACTGAGCCACAGGCACTGCCTGTGTCTTCAAGTTTTCCACACTACAGTATTGTAGAGAACATTCTTGTACATTTCTCCTAGTGCAACTGGGAAGTCTTTCTCTAGTATATACCAGGAAGTAGTTCAGGGTAAGTTCTTCAACTTCATTAGATGTGCCAAATTGCTCTCCAGAGTAAGTGTATTGATTCATGCCTCCATCAGGGGTATAAGACAGTTTCCGTTTTCCAGACACTAGCCAATATTTGGCATTGTTCTACTTAAATTATTGCCACTTGGGTTAGGGGTAAAACACATCTCCTTATGCTTATCATTTTCTTTTCTTTTCTTTTCTTTTTTTTGAGACAGAGTCTCGAGCTGTTGCCCTGGGTAGTGCACTATGGCATCATAGCTCACAGCAATTTCCAATTCTTAGGCTCAAGCCATCTCTTGCCTCAGTTTTTCTATTTTTAGTAGAGACGGGGTCTGGGTATTGCTCTGGTTGATCTTGAACCTGTGAGCTCAAGCAATCCACTCGCCTCAGCCTCCCACAGTGCTAGGATTATAGGCGTGAGCCACTATGCCCAGCCATTTCTTTTTTTTTTTTAAGAGAAAGTCTCACTCTGTCACCCTGGGTAGAGTGCCGTAGTGTTCATCATAGCTCACAGCAAACTCAAACTCTTGGACTCAAGTGACCCTCTTGCCTCAGATTCCCAAGTAGCTGGGACCATAGGCACCCAGCACAGTGCCTGGCCCAATGCTATGCTTTTTGTTTTTTTGAGACAGAACCTCAAGCTGTCGCCCCGGGTAGAGTGCCATGGCATCACAGCTCACAGCAACCTCCAACTCCTTGGCTCAAGCGAGTCTCCTGCCTCCACCTTGCAAGTAGCTGGGACCACAGGTGCCCACCACAATGCCTGGCTATTTTTTTGTTGCAGCCATCATTGTTGTCTGGTGGGCCCAGGCTGGATTTGAACCCGCTGCCTTAGGTGTATGTGGCTGGCACCTTAGCCCCTTGAACCACAGGCGCCGAGCCAATGCTGTTTTTTTAGAGACTGGGTCTTGCTCTGGCTCAGGCTTGTCTTGAATTCATGAGCTCAAGCAATCCACCTACCTCAACCCCTCATTCTGCAGGCAGGAGAAGCAACAGAGTCAGAGTAAGTGAGTCCATGATAGACTGCACACGCTCCTAACTGCCTTCTCCTCCAGCTTAATATAAGGCTGAGCTCATGCCTCTCAACACCATAGGTGTAGAGACTGCCAATACACCAACGCTGTCATCTGGAGAGCTCTCTCCTGCTTATTATGAGAGCTAAATCCCTCCCCATGCCCTTTTCACCAAGGTGTTCCATTATTGAGCTATCTATGCAGGTGTTACCTATAACTCTCACTCCTCCTAGCCATAGGCTATATGGGCTGTGATACCATGGCACTCTACCAAGGGTAGAGTGAGACTGCCTCAGAAAAATAAATAAAAAGGAAGAGCTGGCAGAGTATGGTGGTTCATGCCTGTAATCCTAGCACTCTGGAAGGCCAAGGCGGGAGGATAGCTTGAGCTTCAGAGTTTGTGACCAGCGTGAGCAAAAGCAAGACCCTAGCTTTACCAAACATAGAAAAATTAGCCAGGTGTCATGGCCTATGCCTGTAGTCCCAGCTACTCAGGAGACTGAGGTAAGAGGATCACTTGAAACCTGGAGGTGGAGGTTGCAGTGAGCTATGATAACCCCACTGCACTCTAGCTGGGTGACAGAAGGAGACTGCAAAATAGCATAATTTTCTACACCCACACTGAATGGTATTCAAATGTTGAATGTTTCATTGGTTTTCATTCTGATTTTCTTTTTCAATTTTAATCTGGAATTTAAAAAACAATGTTTTTCAAGCCCTAGAACTTTAACTGGTCAAGTGTTGAGGCTTTAAAGTGCCTTTATAAGATGATGTATGTTCCAAGCAAACAGATACACTTGGCAGACAATATGCATAGCATATTGTCTTGCTGGCTCTGCAATAACATAATGCAATCTTTGTTCAGATTTTGATGGTGCTATTAATATATCATGACTCACTAAAAACCCAGCTTCCTGGAATGTTCTTCCCAGGGAGGTAATGTGATATTCCCTCCTTTGAAATTGCAATCACAATTTCAAAGGTTTGAGCAGATCTTGAAGGTGTAGAAAGGGGAACACAAGCTTCCTAAATTGTACAGAATTATTTCAGTAAATTGCCACGCCCACAGGAAAAGGAAAAATATCAGTTATTCATTCAGTTAACAAATATGGATCAGGGCCTGCTATGTGCACCAAGTTAGACTCAGACTTTCCCTTCCCTCCTGGGCAGAGAGGCACCAGAGACACAGGGAGGCAGACCTGAAACTACAATCATTTTATTACGGTTGTATAATGCTACAAAGCAAGGGCTTAAGTCAAGAAAAGATTTCCTGAAGAGAGAGATATACAAATGGATGCCAGATAGCAGCAGGATTCAGTCTGGTGCAGAGAACATGAGGAGCACCCCAGGTAAGGAATTGCTTAATGGGTACAAGGTTATTTAGGGAAATGACAAAGTTTTGGAAATAGTGGTGATGGTTGCACAACATTTTGAAGGTAGTTAATGCCACTGAATTATGTACTTAGAAATGGTGAAAATGGGGCCAGGCTGGGTGGCACCTGTGGCTCAAAGGAGTAAGGCACCAGCCCCATGTGCTGGAGGTGGTGGGTTCAAACCCAGCCCTGGCCAAAAACTGCAAAATAATAATAATAATAAATTAAAAAAATAAAATGAGGCCAGGCATGGTGGCTCATGCCTGTTATCCTAGCACTCTTGGAGGCCTAAGCAGGAGGATCCTTTCAGCTCAGGAATTCAAGACCAGCCTGAGCAATAGTGAAACCCCTTTTGCACTAAAAATACAAAAAATTAGCCAGGTCTTGTAGCAGGTACCTGAAGCAATGTGGGAGGCTGAGGCAGGAGGATCACTTGAACGCAGGAGTTTGAGGTTGCTGTGAGCTAGGCTGACAACTGTACTCTAGCCTGGGGCAACAAAGTAAGACTCTTCTCTCAACAAAGAAATGGTTAAAATGGCAATTTATTTTTTTTTTGAGACAGAGTCTCACTATGTTGCTCTGCATAGAGTGCCATGGCATCATTGCTCATGGAAACCTCACTCTTTTAGGTTTAAGTGATTCTCCTGCCTCAGCCTCACAAGTAGATGGGACTACAGGCGCCCCCCACAACACCTGGCTATTATTTGGCTGTAGTTATCATTGCTGTTTGGCAGGCCCAGGCTGGGCTCGAACCTGCCATCTCACGTGTATGTGCCTGGTGCCCTAAGCCGCTTGAGCTACAGGCGCCGAGCCTTTTTTTTAAGACAGAGTCTCAAGCTGTTGCCCTGGGTAGAGTGCCATGGTGTCACAGCTCACAGCAACCTCAAACTATTGGGCTTAAGCAATTCTCTTGCCTCAGCCTCCCAAGTAGCTGCCAGAACACCTGGCTGGTTTTTTGTTGTTGTTGTTGTTATTTAGCAGGCCAAACTGAAACAAGAAATAGCCAGGCATTGTGGCGAGCACCTGTAGTCCCAGCTACTTGGAAGGCTGAGACAAGAGATTCCAAATTTGTTGGGCAACGCCTGTGGTCCAATGGGTAGGGCACCAGCCCCATATACTGAGGGTGATGGGTTTGAACCCAGCTCTGGTCAAACTGCAACAAAAAATAGCCAGGCATTCTGGCGGGCACCTATAGTCCCAGGAGGCTGAGGCAAGAGAATAGCTTAAGCCCAGGAGTTGGAGGTTGCTGTGAGCTGTAACACCACAGCACTCTACCGAGAGTGATAAGGTAAGACTCTGTCTCAAAAAAAAAAAAAATTCCAAACTTGCTCTTTCACATCCTCACTGCTGAAGTGACAAGGAAAAGGAACAAGAAGTCATGCCAAAAAGGGCCATGGCCACGTGCAGCCTTTTCACTGCATGAACTGCACCTGATGCATGCCCAAAGTTTCCACTATTCGGAACATAGTGGAGGCTGCAGCTGTTAGGGACATTTCTGAAGCAAGTGTCTTCAATGCCTATGTGCATCTCAAGCTGTATGTGACACTACATTACTGTGTGAGCTGTGCTATTCACAGCAAGGTAGTCAGGAGGTATTCTTTTGAAACCAGTAAAGACCAGACAACCCCACCCCGATTTAAACCTGCAGGTGTCACCTTGTAACTTCCACCAAACCCCACAGAAACCGTTGTGTTCTTGAACACTGAAGAAAAACTATCCTTTGGGAAAACATAAAGTGGAAATACTTAAAAATAAGATTCCAGCCAGGCACAGTGTCTCACGCCTATAAACCTAGCAGTCTAGGTGATAGATAGGAAGTGATGGATATCTTGAGCTCACAGGTTCGAGACCAGCCTGAGCAAAAAGCACGACCCTGTCTCTACTAAAAATATAAAAAATAAAGGAAGAGGATCGCTTGAGCCCAAGAGTTGGAGGTTGCTGTGACCTATGATGCCACAGCATTCTACCCAGGGCGACAGCTTGAGAATCTGTCTTAAACAAAAAAGGCGGCGCCTGTGGCTCAGTGGGTAGGGTACCAGCCCGATATACCGAGGGCAGTGGGTTCAAACCCGGCTCCGGCCAAATTGCAACAAAAAATAGCCAGGCGTTGTGGCAAACACCTATAGTCCCAGCTACTTGGGAAGCTGAGGTAAGAGAATCTCCTAAGTCCAGGAGTTGGAAGTTGCTGTGAGTTGTGTGATGCCATGGCATTCTACCAAGGGCAATAAAGTAAGACTCTGTCTCTACAAAAAAAAAAAAATTCCAAACTCAAATGAGATTCCCTATCAGTTCCTGAAGCTGGCCAATGGGCATGTGTTGGTTTATAAAACAATTCCTTCTACCGTGTACAAAAGACAAAATTTACCATCTTTTGAAATAGCATCACTTCTATAGGAAAAAAACAAACA
>NW_003852544.1:465119-466098 GCF_000181295.1 Otolemur garnettii
CCAAAGGCAACATTGTGAGACTGTCTGAAAAAACAAAAAAACCACCATTCCCTTCCTAGTTCAACATTATAAATCTCAGCTTCTTTATGCATGCAAGTTTTAATATTCTAAACTGTTGATACCCTTAAAACCATTCTAAGTGTTGATACCCTTAAACCATCCACTTCCTTGTGCAACATTATAAAACTTCAGTTGCTAACATTGTCCAGCATCTTGGCAAAGAAATGGGCACTTAAGTTAAATTGCTTAGTTGTTGAACCCAAGTTTATAATTGTTTTCCTTTCTTGAGTCTCACTTTGTCACCCTTTGCAGCTCATAGCAACCTCAAACTCTTGAGCTTAAGTGATTCTCTTGCCTCAGCTGCCCAAGAAACTGGGAGTATAGGCGCCCACTGCAACACCCAGCTATTTTTTTAGAGACAGGGTCTCACTCTGACTCAAACTGGTCTCAAACACGTGAGCTCAGGGAATCCACCCACCTTGGCCTCCCAGAGTGCTAGGATTACAGCTATGAGCTACAGCACCCAGCCCTGAAGCCAAGTTTGTTATATATAGAGAATAAAAACTCAGGATTTGAGATTAAATGTGATTGCCATTTGATGGGCACTTAGCACATTCTTCATAAAACCAAACTTTCTCCCCTTGCCTCCTTCCACACTCCCCACCAGTAAGTCATTGTCACATATTCAACCTCCTGTGACTTTATGCTCGGGGTCAAAATTCTCCATACTATCAGCAGGTTTTCTTTCTAGAATTTCAATTTCAGGATTGAGGACTTTCGCCCTTTCCATCCCCAACTCTAAGAAACTTTACCCAATGGGCTATTGACACCTGCCTACCTTCCAACCAGCTCAGTTATTCCCTCCTGTGCCTACTGGAAAAGAGGGAGCCCAGTTAAGAACTAAAAGTATAGGTCTGGCATGGTGACTCATGCCTGTAATCTTAGCACTCTTGAGAGGCCAAGGCGGGTGTATTGCTTG
>NW_003852544.1:466589-467550 GCF_000181295.1 Otolemur garnettii
AAAAAAAAAAAAAAGAGTATGATCTCAGGTAAGATGACCTTAAGCAGATTTAGTGAAACAATCTTGAGAAGCCTTCCAGTAGTTCTCAACCTTCCTAATGCTGCGACATAATTTCATTGTTACAAAGGGTTGCCAACTCATAGGTTGAGAACCACTGCTTTACACCAAGGAATTAAGGAGCACCATCTATAACATGTAAATATTTAAACCAAAAAGCTCTCAAAAAGTAGTTCGGAAACAAGAACTATAAAGGAATAGCACACAGGTATGCAATA
Source organism: Otolemur garnettii (assembly GCF_000181295.1). Taxonomy (NCBI): domain Eukaryota; kingdom Metazoa; phylum Chordata; class Mammalia; order Primates; family Galagidae; genus Otolemur; species Otolemur garnettii. Next base: position 466,865 of record NW_003852544.1, read on the forward strand.
CAGAAAACTCATGTTGTCTGTGTTCCCATTCTTGTCACATCTGCCATCTGAATATGTAACTGGAAAGACCATGTCAAGATTTAAGGCAGCACAGGTACAGCTCAGTGGTTAGGGTGCCAGCCACATACAACAAAGCTGACAGGTTCAAGGCTGGCCCAGGCCAGCTAAAAACAACTCACAACTGCCACAAAAAAATAGCTGGGCACCGTGACGGGCGCCTGTAGTCCCCGCTACTAGGGAGGCTGAGGCAAGAGAACTGCCTGAGCCCAAGAGTCAGAGGTTGCTGTGAGCTGTGATGCCACAGTGCTCTACCCAGGGCAACAGCTTGAGACTGTCTCAAAAAAAAGGGACAGCTTTCTAAGACTAAAGCTGGTGGGGGGGGGGGGAATTTAGGGCATACAATTGTTAACCATCTTCCTGTACTGAGTTAATCCTCTAGCAAATCCCCATTGCTCCAAATAAGACACTTTCACACAACTTTTAAACTTAAGTATATTTGTTACAACCCTTTTTAAGTAGATTGTGACTTGGACACTACATTTCCATTCACAAGCCTCAATTTTCCAATAGCTTTACAACACGCATGGGTAAGCTTCTAATTTTGCTCCTCTAAACAGTAACTTTTCTTTGGAAAACAAGCCCTGCGTAGTTTCATCAAGTTGCTTCACTTTATATTTCTAAAGTAC
>NW_003852544.1:469951-470625 GCF_000181295.1 Otolemur garnettii
ATTCAGGGATTAGCTCCTCACAGTTATCCATGATAAAAACTCTGCGGACATACAACTTAATGTTGTTCTTTTTCTTTCTGTTTTCAAATAGGTCAAAAGGAGCACGTCTTGGGACAAAAAGCAGAGCTCTGAATTCCAACTGTCCTTCAACTGAAAAGTGCTGTAAAGAAACATACAAAGTGCCAATGGGCAATGCAAACAGTTTTCACAGAAAGCTATTTAATCGGCTAGATTAACACTTGTACCTATGTAATAGCACTTGGGATGGCTGCAGAAGTGGAGTGGAAAGCTGACAGTAACAACTCTCAAAGCTAATCTCTGGACTACCTATGAAGCACTCAGCAGTTACTCACCTTCACTGCCAAGTGATCTTCCCAGTCATTGGTCAAGCTCTTATAGAATTCTCCATACTCCTCATTAGTTATATCATCAGGATTTCTGGTCCAAATAGGCTTTGTTTTGTTGAGCTCTTCATGATCAATGTACTTTTCCTTAATCTTCTTCTTCTTCTTCTTGTCACCATCTTTCTTCTCCTCTTCTTCTTCATCAGAACCAACATCTTCTATTTCAGGTTTGTCATCAGATTCCTTTTCTTCTTTTTCTTTCTCCTCCTCCTTGTCTTCCTTTTCTTCTGCCTCATCATCACTGACTTCTTTATCACGTTCCTTTTCCAC
>NW_003852544.1:472039-475824 GCF_000181295.1 Otolemur garnettii
GAGTAGAAAGTATTGATGATCAATGACATCAACTGGGCAATTTCTGCCTGAAAGGCAAACGTCTCAACCTCCTCCTCCTCCATCGGTTGGTCTTGGGTCTGGGTTTCCTCAGGCATCTACAAACGACACCACACCCGTATAAACACCACATTCTCCAATATTTTTTTGGAGCCGAATTTTATAGAAACGTGCACAATTTTAGTGAACCGAACAGAAAGCGGCTGACAAAGGGATGACCTCATTCCGAGTTGCGGTAACCGCGAGGAGCGCGCACGCTTCCCGAGGCCGCTCCCGACCAGAGCCCGGCGGCCCAGCGCCTTCCTAACGGCCTCCCCCACCCTGTCCCCGCGGCGGGCGGCGGCTGCGCCATGGCGGCCTCCTCCTCCGCTGCGCCCCCCAGGAGGGCCCGGGCCCGGGCGCGGCGGCGCTCCAAGTCCTGGTGCGTCCGGCCCCTCCTGCGCGGTCGCTGCTCGTACAGCCCGGCACACCCCAGACCACCTGGCCCATTTTTAAATGGGGCGAGAGGCCGCCGCAGGCCCGCGGCCCGCAATCTAGCGACCATGGCCGCCCTAGGCCCAGCCGCCCAGGTGGTTCAAGAGCCGACCCCGGGCCCCTCGTTCGTTCTGCGCCCGACCCTGGGACCCCTTGCCTATCAGAGTCCCCCCCAAACAGCTCCCTCACCTTGGCTAATGGATCGCACAGGCTCCACACTACAGCAGCACCAGGACGCTGAAGCAACTGGCGCGCCGCCCCCGCGCCGCCCTTATATAGCGGCGGGCCCGCCCAGCGCGCGGCGCCTTTTCCAGAAGCCTCCCGAACCTTCCGGAAGAACCCTCCCCAACTGCCGCCGCGGCCGCGCGCCTGCGCCTGCGCCCTGGCTGCGGCCCGTTTCCGGGCACGCGCAGATTTCGCGCATAGCTTGGCCGGGACGCCCCTCCCCCAGCAGCAGCCGCGCGTTCCCGTGCCGACCACAGTACGCCTGCGCAGCGCGGAACTCTCGGGAAGGTCTTGACGTCTTCCCGGGCCGCCTCCCCCAGCCCTCCCCTTGCTCCGCACACCCTCCCTCTTCACGCCGATCGCGGGTGGCGGGTTCGCACGGCTTGTGGGTCAAGTACTGGATTTCTAAGCTTGAGTATTGGTGAAACCTGCGAAAGTAAAATTTGAATTCTTGGAAGAGTGTCCGCTTATTGTGGAGGTCTGGGTGCCCCAAAGTCAGGCCCGCTGGGCGGGGGTAGAGGGGCTCGGACACGTGGACGATCAGCAGGAGACCAGGCCGAGCCCAGTTGGGGGGGAGGAGGCCGTGCGAGTGGCGGAGAGCGCGCCAGGGTAGGAACGGGGTAGTTGCCTCTCCACATCCTCAAGCTCCTCCTCCCCCGTCCCCCCTCCCCGGGCGGTGGTCCTGTAATGCACTTTAATGGGCGCGAATTCTCCGCGCTGAGTTGCAATCCCTTGGGGATTTCTCCCTGCCTTTGATTCGCCTTAAGACCATGCCCTTAGCGCTTCCAGGGCCCTTTAGTTTGGGATTCCGGGATTCGTTGAACAAAATTCACGCTTACCGTGCCATATCCACTACGATTTGATAAAGCTCGTTGTTTTTGCTTACTACTACATTTGAAGTTTCGGTATTAAGTATCTAATATTAGGGTGATGAACTTGCCCCCAAAGTCAGTTTCTAAATGGGAATTCTAAGTGTTCTGAACAATGCCACGTCACACCCATGAGAACCGTGGAGGCCTCAGGTTCCTCAGACTACCTCAAGGTTAACACCCGCAGCTCCCCACACCCCTGCCTGGCCCAGATACCCTGCCCCCTTCGCGACTCCTCTTTGTCTCCAGCTCCTCCCACTATTAGCCCTTCTACTTTAGAGACTATCTGCCAGGCCCTCGGGAATAATCTGGAAGAAACAAACTTCATGGAACATTGACGCCACTTCCTAGTCTGGAACATAAACCAGCTTCCCTAGGAACTGGGGTTTTCAAACTGGGTCCTCATGAGCATTTGAAATAACAAAGAGTCTTGACTAGCATTAAAAAGGGGGGAATATAATGGAAAGTATCAGCCCCCAAGGCAAGGGCTGTTCTGCAAGTGTTTGGTCATATTGTAAATATTTAACAACTCAGGTGAATGTTCTGGGCCCAATTTTCCCCTGCATTTTGGAGAGAAAGCGGGTGGAATGGGGAAGGAGGAGGGGCAGGTCCCCTGTTGCTACTTTCTGCAGTGTGAAGAGGTGGGGACTGGCCCTGTTAAGCCCTTGCTCCTAGGTCCTTTTCCGGTTACCTACCAGCCAGCCACTACCTCACCTAACTTGGAGGCCTCTCCCTTCCTACCCCAGTGTCTGCTTTTCCTAGGAGGTTTAGCTTTTCTTATAGATGAGCCATCTGATGCCCTAGCTCTGACGTTCTTTGCCCTCTGTTTTTGAGGCCTTCACGTTCACTCTTCTCAAGTTAATTTACCCCCAGGCCATTTCTTGGATCTGGATGTCACTGAGAAGATTATTCCTGGCCAGGCTCAAATTTAATGTCCCTCTCTCCTTCCCCAACATCCTGTCCTGGCTTTCTCCTGCCTCAGTTACTATCTACAAGGACATTTTGAGTCCTGTTCCCCTTGATCTTTAGGTAACATTCACACTGTCACCTTCCATTCTCCTTAAGCTCTCTGCTACATTTCCACCATCAACATGCTATGATTTTCCTCCTGCTCCCTGATTGTTCCTTCTCTGTCTCCTCTCCAGAGTCATCCCCTTCTCCTTTCCCTATCACTTGAACTCCCTGGAAGTGGGTCTAAGACTTGGAGAATATTTATCTTGTCTAGAACTCTGACTTGCCAATAATACCTATGTGCAGGTGAATCATGAAGAGCCCTGGCCAGGACTCTGAGGTCATGAGCTTCCTCCCCCTGTCTGGCCCTCTTTGAGGGCATGGCATCCAGGTGACCAACTATCCTACAACCTTCCAGAAACAGAAGCTTCTCCGCAGGGGATCTGGCATTGAGTCCTGCCATTTTTTGCCTTTTTTGTGTGTGTGTGAGGTAAGAGTCTCATTATGTGGCTGTCGTAGTGTCACAGCTCACAGCAACCTCCCACTCTTGGGCTTAAGTGATTCTCTTGCCTCAGCCTCCCAAGTAGCTGGGACTACAGGCATCATCCACAACGCCCAGGTTTTTTTTTTTTTTTTGGTTGTAGTTGTCATTGTTTGGCAGGGCCAGGCTGGATTCGAACCCACCAGCTCCAGTGTATGTGGCTGGCATCTTAGCCACGGAGCCACAGGCGCCAAGCCCATTTTTGCCTTTAAAAGCCCTCAGATCCAGCCACTTCTTTCCATTTTCATCTGCCATTTCTCCTCCCTCAGGTTCCCCCCACACATAAACACAACCATCAGCTCCTTGCATCTGGTCTTGCTCCAACCTGTAGCCAAGATGAGCTTTAAGAACACAAATCTGGGTGGCACCTGTGGCTTAAAGGAGTAGGACGCTGCCCCCATATGCCGGAGGTGGCAGGTTCAAACCCAGTCCTGGCCAAAACCTGCAAAAAAATAAATAAATAAAGAACAGATCTGAGGCTGGATGTGGTAGCTCACACCTGGAATCTCAGCACTTTGGGAGGTGGGAGGATCACTTGAGACCAGGAGTTTAAGACCAGCCTAGGCAACATAGCAAGACCCCATCTTTTTTTTTTTTTTTTGCAAGACTCCATCTTTAAAAAATTTTTTTAGGCTCGGCACCTATGGCTCAAGCGGCTAAGGCACCAGCCACATACACCTAAGGTGGCGGGTTCGAATCCAGCCCGG
>NW_003852544.1:476556-484663 GCF_000181295.1 Otolemur garnettii
CATTGTTGTTTGGTGGGATTCAAACCCGCCACATTAGGTGTATGTGGCTGGCGCCTTAGCCACTTGAGCCACAGGCACCGAGCCAAAACCCTGTTTCTTAAGCACAGCTCTGACCCTATGAATCACCTTCTCTTCACAGTCCTCAAATCCTTGCTGATTTCATGTCACTCCTAGGTGAAAGACCAAGCTGTTTAAACAGGCCTGTGAGGAAATGCTTTTGGGAATGACCCAGAACAGGGCCTGATACAAAGTAAGTACTATATATGTCTATGCTAAAGTACATAGGCCCTGCTGGGATCGACCCCAGCCTACTCCTACAGCAATGTATATCCCCTTACATGCCTACCAGGTGGTGAGGTAGGCACTTTGCATGCAGTTTCTCAGTTAATTTTCTCAACCCTCACATAGGTGGCTTTGGTCCCATTTATAGATGAGAACATTGAGTCAGGAAAGTCCTTTATACAGGGATCACCCACAAGAAAGGCCTCCAGAATAATCACAGGCAGATCTGGCTCATTGATACTTTTTCTTTTTTTTTTAGAGATGGAGTCTGACTTTTGTTCAGGCTGGTCTCGAACCTGTGAGCTCAGGCAATCCACCTGCCTTCGCCTCCCAGAGTACTAGGATTACAGGCATGAGCCACTGTGCTAGGTCCCCACTGATACATTTTTTAAAATATGGTTCAGCAGGCACAGTGGCTCACGCTGAGGTGGGTGGATTGCTTGAGCTCATGAGTTTGAGACCAGCCTGAGCAAAAGCAAGACCCCTGTCTCTACTAAAAATAGAAAAACTGAGGCAAGAGGATTGCTTAAGCCCAAATTGGAGGTTGATGCAAGCTATGACACCACGGCACTCTACCCAGGAGCACAGCTTGAGACTGTCTCAAAATAAATATATAAATAAATATTTATATTATAAATATTTGTATATATATATCAGAAACAGATACAGAGAGAAGAAAACTAGAACAGGAAAGGGAGGTATGTGTGTGTGTGTGTAGGGGGGTGCGCCAAGAATGTATTGCTGCATTGTTTTCTGGTTTTGTTCCACTCTCCTTTCTCCTCTCCTCTTGAGTTCAAGATGGTGCTGCTGAATTCTCTCAGCCCTCCTCCCACCCTCCTTTGGCAGTGGGAAGGATGGCACTAAATGCATGTCAGGGCTAATCACTCTCACATTCAACATCTTTTTTTTTTTTTTGTAAAGACAGAGTCTCACTTTATTGCCCTTGGTAGAGTGCTATGGCATCACAGCTCATAGCAATCTCCAACTCCTGGGCTTAGGAGATTCTCTTGCCTCAGCCTCCCGAGTAGCTGGGACTACAGGCGCCCGCCACAACGCCCAGCTATTTTTTTGTTGCAGTTCAGCCGAGGCCGGTTTGAACCCGCCACCCTCGGCATATGGGGCCAGCACCCTGCTCACTGAGCCACAGGCACTGCCTCACATTCAACATCTTCATGGCACTCCATTTTGCTCATATTATTACAGCAGCTCAAAGGCTTTACTCACTGGCCCTGACCTTCTTTCCCAACCCCTTCTCACTCCACTCTGGGCCATTCCCAAAATGCACTTAGAGCAGTTCTGCTTCTTTGAACACACTTCTCTTCTCCAGGCAAACACTTGTCTACCGAGCCCCGCTTAGAAATTACCTCCTCTGGCTGCATTTACTCTCGATGCCTCCTCCACAGCTCTTAGCCCATGTGTCGGAAGTGAAATTAGATTTTTTTTTCTCATCTTTCTTTTTTGAGACAAAGGTCTTGCTTTGTTACTGCAGGTAAAGTGCAGTGGTGTCAGCCATCATAGCTCACTGCAACCTCAAACTCCCGGGCTCAAGCAGTCCTCATGTCTCAGCCTCCAGTGTCTAACCTCCAAAGTAGCTGGGACTACAGGTGCATGCTACCATGCCTGGCTACTTTTTCTATTTTTTGTAGAAACAGGAACTTCCTCTTGCTCAGAGCTGGTCTTAAACTCCTGACCTCAAGTGGTCTTTCTACCTTGGCCCCCAGAGTGCTAGGATTACAGGCATGAGCCACTGTGCCTGGCTTCTCATCTCTTTATCCTACAAACTCATATCAAGACTCAGCACGTGGCAGGCCACCTATGTGTGCAAAATGAATAACTGAGTATGTGTTTGAATTGTACCAAATTGGAGGATTTTAGCCCTAATTGAGTGATTAACTTTGGGCGCCATCTACTGGACAGGTAACGGCTGTGTTTGGGGCTTCTAGTTGGAAATGGCTTTGAAGGAAGCAGAACTGGGAAGGTGAGAATTACTTGAGCTCCATTCTAGGTCACCATCATTAATGTATCGTTCTGAAAAGTTTATGGGAAAACTTCCAGCCTTTCACAGGGTAGGAATGAAACTGACTGTGTTCCTAAGTGAAGAGAAGGAAGCAGTTCTTTGAAAGAAGAAAAACTGAAGGATAAACTCCCCGAAATTTGAAACAAGCTGAAACTGAAGCTGGAGAGAGATAGGGACTGTGTCCCTCCTTGCAACCTCTCCAGGATCTCTTTTGTAACCTCAGAAAGATAGTCACAAAGTTAGGGTATGGTGCAAGCTGGCTCTGCACTCCACTGCTGCTTCCTTTTTTGTCTTGGCCAACAGAAGGGCAGAAGCCTTTGAGACCCACCCAAACATCTTGTTCAGCCGGTGACAGAACAGGCCCAGCTGGTCCAACAGGCACTAGGATGGGGGTGGGTGGGAGTAAGGGGATGATTATCCTCAGATACTGCCCCCACCCCAGGTTGGGTCAGAAACTGGAAGAGAAGTGAGCAGGTGTGATGTGTCTGGCTGGCCTAGGAGCTAATAGTTCCTTTCTATTTATACTTAAATAGGGGTCACCTGCTATCAGGAATCTGCTTAAGTGGCTAGTTGACCAGTTAGTAGGCGCCTTGATTTAGCCACCTTGTCACAAATGGAGTTTGTTTTTTTTTTTGGTGTTGTTATTTTTTTTTTTTTTGAGACAGAGTCTCACTTTGTCACTCTTTGTAGAGTGCTGTGGCATCATAGGTCACAGCAACCTCAAACTCTTGGGCTCAAGCAATTCTCTTGCTTCAGCCTCCCAAGTAGATGGGACTATAGGTGCCTGCCACAACGCCTGGAGTTTTTTTATTGTTGTTGTTGCAGTTTGGCCGAGGCTGGATTTGAACCCGCCACCCTCAGTATATGGGGCCAGTGCCCTACCCACTGAGCCACAAGCACCACCCATACCTGGCTATTTTTAGAGATGGGGTCTCACTCTTGCTCAGGCTGGTTTCAAACCCGTGAGATGAGGCAATGCACCCACCCCAGCCTCCCAGAGTGCTAGGATTACAGGCATAAGCCACCATGCCCGGCTGTTTTCTTCTTGCAGTTGTCATTGTTTAACTGGCCCAGGTCTGATTCAAACCTGCCAGCCTTGGTGTATGTGGCTGGTGCCCTACCCATTGAGCTACGGGTGCTGCCTAGAACATTTTATTAATAATATGTTTGTAGGCTTGGCGTGGTGGCTCATATCTGTAATCCTGGCACTCTGGAAGGCTGAGGTGGGTGAATTGCCCTGAGATCAGAGGTTTGAAACCAGCCTGAGCCAGAGTGAGCCCCCCCCCCATCTCTACAAAAAAAAAGCCGGATGCTGGGGTGGGTGCCTGTAGTCCCAGCTACTTGGGAGGCTGAGGCAAGAGAATTGCTTGAGCCCAAGAGTTGGAGGTTGCTGTGAGCTATGATGCCATAGCACTCTACCAAGGGGCACAAAGTGAGACTCTATTTCAATAAAAAATAATAATATGTTTGTACAAATATAATTCAAAGAAAGTTAAGCACTATTCATATTTGACAATGCTTCTTGAACAGTTTTAACATACCAAATAAGCCTAATATGTCTCTCTTGGACTTTTCAGTGGCCCTGATACTTATTTATTTATTTTTTGCAGTTTTTGGCTGGGGCTGGGCTTAGAACCCACTACCTCCAGCATATGGGGCTAACTCCCTACTTCTTGAGCCACAGGCACTGCCCATTGTGGTCCTGATATTTAAAAAGCTAGTTTGGGTCGGATGTGGTGGTTCACGCCTATAATCCTAGTACTCTAGTAGGCTAAGGCTGGTGGATTGCTTGAGCAATCCAAACGTGACAAATTCATTTGGTCTCAAGTTCGAGACCAGCCTGAGCAAAAGCGAGACCCTCGTCTCTACTAAAAATAGGTTATCTGGGGCAAGAGGATCGCTTGAGCCTGAGTTGGAGGTTGCTGTGAGCTATGACGCCATAGCACTCTACCCAGGGTGACAGCTTGAGACTCTGTCTCAACAAAAAAAAGAAAAAATAATAATAAAATAAAAAGCTAGTTTGAGGGCCAGGCGCAATGGTTCACACCTATAATCCTGGCACTCTGGGAGGCCAAGGTAAGTGGATGGCTTGAGTGCAAGAGTTTTAAAGCAGCCTGAGCAAGAGCAAGGTGTCGTCTTTACTAAAAATAGAAAAACTAGCTGGGTATAGTGGTACACACCTGTAGTCCTAGCTACTCAGGAGGCTGAGGCAAGAGGATCGATTGAACCAGGAGTTTGAGGTTGCTATGAGCTATGACACCATGGCTCTATACCCAGGGTCACTGAGTGAGACTCAGTCTCAAAAAAAACCAAAAATCTTACTTTTTTAATAGCGAGGAGACTCACTTTCCCAAATAGTCAAAACCTAATATAGATAAACTGAAATGCAAATTAGTAAGGAGGCAAACTGAAACTGTCTCTCTCTCCTTCCCTACCGCTTGTGGTTTATCCACTTTGTTGCCCTCTGTAGATGGCCATGACATCACAGCTTCCCAGCAACTTCAAACTCTTGGGCTTAAGTGAGTCTCTTGCCTCAATCTCCCGAATAGCTGGGACTACAGGCATCTGCCACAATACCCAGCTAGTTTTCTTTTTTTTTTTGGCTGGGGCTGGGTTTGAACCCACCACCTCTGGCATATGGGGCCGGTGCCCTACTCCTTTGAGCCACAGGCGTTGCCCATGCCCGGCTAGTTTTTAGAGAGGAGGTCTCACTCTGGCTCAGGCTGGTCTCAAATTCATGAGCTCAGGCAGTCTATCTGCCTCAGCCTCCCAAAGTGCTAGGATTACAGGTGCAAGTCACCACACCTGGCCAAAAACAAAATGATCTTATAACCTTTATTTTTAACTTTAAGTCCATTTAGTTTTAATAATTATTTGTTTAATTTAGAACAGCTTTTGGTTTTGTTTTTTTTTTTGAGACAGAGTCTCAAGCTGTCTCCCTGGATAGAGCGCCATGGTGTCATAGCTCACAGCAACCTCCAACTCTTGATTACATCAACCCCCTCCCCACCTTCCTGAAATGCTTTAGGGCCAGTGTTCCTGGCAAGCATCAGGATCTCCTACTCCAGTGTTGACTGGCACTAGAGATAAGACCTTTGTGCAAGATTAATACCTTTGGTGGAAGGCAGTAATTCTAAAATCAGTCTTGGACACAGCATATTTTACTCTGCCGGAAAGATCACTCTCCTCACCTCTCATGACCCCCTACCACATTACAACTACGGTAATAAAAGTCCCTTGAAACTGTGTGAGCTGAGCTGACTTCTGGTCAGATTCCACTCTGCTCCTTTAAAATAACGCCTATCGGCTCGGTGCCTGTGGCTCAATCGGCTAAGGCGCCAGCCACATACACCTAAGGTGGCGGGTTCGAATCCCCAGCCTGGGCCCGCCAAACAACAATGATGGCTGCAACCAAAAAATGGCCAGGCGTTGTGGCGGGCGCCTGTGGTCCCAGCTACTTGGGAGGCTGAGGCAGGAGACTCGCTTGAGCCCAGGAGTTGGAGGTTGCTGTGAGCTGTGATGCCATGGCACTCTACCCAGGGGGACAGCTTGAGGCTCCGTCTCAAAAAAAAAAAATAAATAAATAAAATAAAATAAAATAACGCCTATCCTTAATCCCTGGACTGGCCTCCCTCCTTCTTGTGGACTGTGGCAGGACTCTATCTCTAAACCTGTCAGTCAACTCCTAGAAAAGCCCAGGAAATTAAAATAACTTTGACCTGTTATCAAACAAATTTTATTAACACTCACAAATATATTTAATTTCTACCTCACATAAAAATAAGATGTCAAAATATATAAACTTAATATTTTAGCATTTTATCTTATGAATGACTCAGACATTTTATGATTATCCTCATCGAATAGCATATGACTTCAACATTTTAAGTTATACAAAGATTTCATTTGTATTTATCCCATTTATATTTAGTAATTTATTTATTTTAGCAGTTTACTTAAATTCCAATTACTTTATTTTATTAACCATTTTTGTGCTCCGTAAATTAGATGTTTAACACAGACCAGGATCAAAATATAGTTTTATTTACTGTTTTTAATTCATAAGTCCTACCAAGAAAAAAACAAACGCAAGTGTTAGGTGCCTAAACCCTTCCCCTACCTCCCTTCTCAGAACAAAAGGCCTACTGGTCCTGCCCCAAGAATCCCCCCACCCCAAAGCCCCTGGCCCACAAAAGCCTTGTAGCAACCTGTGGAATCCTCCTCCTGCTATGCCCAGTATAAAAACAAGCCCACAACTACTCTTGGTATAGCCTCCATCTTTGCCCAAGCAGGTCTCAGACCCCCTTCATGAGGCCACACTGTTTCCATAAGGATTTGTTAAAATTTAGCTGAGCATTGTAGTGGGTGCCTATAGAACCAGCTGCTTGGGAGGCTGAGGCAAGAGAATCACTTGAGCCCAAGAATTTGAGGTTGTTGTAAGCTATGATGCCAGGACACTCTAAGGGTGACAAAGAGAGACTCAGTCTCAAAGAAAAAAAAAATTGTTGAAAATTTACTAACATTGAAGTCTGAAAAGTAGCCTACAAGTTGGACTCTGAGAAGCTAAGCTAAAGCAGTATAGTGAACCTAGTATGCCAAGTTCACATTTTTCGCCACACATCCTTCCCCCGTGTTTATCTAGTTAAGGTTTCTCCATGATTGTGAGGATGTTTATTTCAGGAGACTTGAGAAAGTAGTCACACATTGATAATAGGTGTTGTAATATTGGTAGATAAATCATTAATGATATGATGTTTTCTTTCTTTCTTTCTTTCTTTTTTTTTTGAGACAGGATCTTACCTGTGCTGAAGGTTTTTTCAGTCTAAAGCCATGTGATATCGTGTTGATAAAGCTCAGAAAACTACTTCTGTGCTACCTCAGAAAGAAAAGCTCTCTGACCTTGCCTGTTCTCCTGCTTCTTGTTCCAGTTCTTCCCTAAAGGTAGCCATACAAATCAGAATGCCTTTTCCCCAAAGCAGGTCATAATAGCCAGAATCCTTTTTTCTGAAAGCTAGCCATGAAACCTAAAATCATTCTATGTAAAAACTGTCCTAAAATAATGATCTGTCCTAATTTGTTTTACTGGGGGGAGAGGGAGAATCACTCTGGCTCAGGCTGGTCTTGAACCTGTGAGCTCAGGCAATCCACCCGCCTTGGCCTTGCAGAGTGCTGAGACTGGGATTGTAGGCGTGAGCCCAACTTTCTTTTCTTTTTTTTCTCTCTTTCTTTTTCTTTCTTTTTTTCTTTCTTTTTTTTTTTTTTGAGACAGAGTCTCACTCTTATCACCTTCTGTAGAGTACTGTGACATCACAGCTCACAGCAACCTCCAACTCCTGGGCTTAGGTGATTCTCTCGCCTCAGCCTCCCGAGTAGCTGGGACTATAGGTGACCACCACAATACCTAGCTAGTTTTTCTATTCTTATTTTTATTTATTTATTTTTTGAGATAGAGTCTTATTATGTCACCCTTGGTAGAGTGCCTTAGTGTCACAGCTCACAGCAACATCAAACTCTTGGATTCAAGTGATCCTTTGCCTCAGCCTCCCAAGTAGCTGGGACCATAGGCACCTGCCATAACGCCTGGCTGTTTTTTTTTATTGTTGTTGCAGTTTGGCCAGGGCTGGGTTCAAACCCATCACCCTCCGTATATGGGGCCAGCGCCCTACTCACTGAGCCACAGGCACTGCCATGCCTGGCTATTTTTTCTTTTTTTTGAGACAGAGCCTCAAGCTATCCCCCTGGGTAGAGTGCCGTGGCATCACAGCTCAGCAACCTCCAACTCCTGGGCTCAAGCGAGTCTCCTGCCTC
>NW_003852544.1:484683-490366 GCF_000181295.1 Otolemur garnettii
GGAGGTTGCTGTGAGCTGTGATACCATGCCATTCTACCCAGGGTAACAGCTTGAGGCTCTGTCTCAATTAAAAAAAAAAAAGAAAGAAAGAAAAACTGAGTCAAGAGGATCCCATGAGCCTGAGTTGGAGGTTGCTGTGAGCTATGACACCATGACACTTTCGTCATTGTTGTTTTGGCAGCCAGGGCTAGATTTGAACCTGCCACCTTAGGTGTATGTGGCTGGTGCCTTAGCCACTTGAGCCACAGGCACTGAGCCATATCTGGCTATTTTTTAAGGACTGGGTGTCTCTCTGGCTCAGGCTGGTCTCAAACCTGTGAGCTCAGGCAATCCACCCTCCTTGGCCTCCCAAGTGCTGGGATTACAGGCATGAGCCACTGTGCCCGTACTAGTTTTTCTATTTTTAGTAGAGAGGAGGTCTCACTTTCCTCAGGCTGGTCTCAAACTCCTGAGGTCCTGTGATCCACCTCCCTCACCCACCCAGAGTGCTAGGATTATAGCCGTGAGCCCCAGCAGCTGGTCAACTGACATTCTTTTCATGTCTTTACTGGCCCTGGGTTTGAGTCCTTGCTGTATCAGTAGTCTATCTGACCTTGGAGAGGCTTATGTGCCTCAGTTTCCTCATCAGTAAAGTTTCTCTTTATGAGAAATTGACTGGCTTCTGAGACTTGTAGACTCTGATACTGCATTGAAAGGCAGGTGTTAGCTAGGCACCTGTGGCTCAAGTGGCTAAGGCGCCAGCCACATACACCTAATGTGGTGGGTTCGAATCCAGCCTGGGCCGCCAAACAACAATGATGGCTGCAACCAAAAAAATAGCCGGGCATTGTGGCAGGCACCTGTGGTCCCAGCTACTTGGGAGGCTGAGGCAGGAGACTCACTTGAGCCCAGGAGACTGTTGTGAGCTGTGATACTACGGCACTCTACCCAGGTGTAGAGTGACAGTTTGAGGCTCTGTCTCAAAAAAAAAAAAAAAAAAAAAAGGTAGATGTCCTCCAATAAAATTGCTGGGTCCTTACCCATGAATCTCAAAACTTCTAGTCAGTATTTTAGTACCTCCCTTCCTCACTCAAATATTACCACATGCTGGACACTGCATTGGCTAGGGACTGGTGGAGAGGGCAGTCACTGCCTGTTCATCTGCTCCTGGGAGTCAAAATTTAGTTCACTTCTCCCTCCTGCTGCTTTTACTCTTTTGTTCTCTGGCTGTATGGAGATACACACATAATCATTACTACAATATTAGTGGGACTCCAGAAAGAGCAGAGATGAATACAGTACACCTACTCTGTCTAACCAGAGTCCAGAGAGACCTTCTAAGGCATTGAGTGTGACTCTGTCACTCCTTAACTCCTTCCATGGTTCATTTCTTTCATTTATGGATCATGGTTCATTTTGACTTCAGGGTCAAATTCAAACTACTCAGCACAGCCTGCCCCACTCATCTCTTGCCATTATCAATCCCCTTAGAACCAGTCATTCCTTGGCTAGGCATGGTGGCTCACACCTGTAATCCTAGCACTCTGGGAGGCCAAGGTGGGTGGATAGCTTGAGCTCATTAGTTCGAAACAAGCCTAAGCAAAACGGAGACTTCTGTCTCTACTAAAATAGAAAAACTGGCTCGGCACCTGTGGCTCAAGCAGCTAAGGTGCCAGCCACATACACTTGTGCTGATAGGTTTGAATCCAGCCCAGGCCCGCCAAACAGCAATGACAGCTGCAACCAAAAATAGGCAGGCATTGTGGTGGGCACCTATAGTCCTAGCTACCTGGGAGGTGGAGGCAGGAGAATCTCTTGAGCCCAGGAGTTGGAGGTTGCTGTGAGCTGTGATACCATGCCATTCTACCCAGGGTAACAGCTTGAGGCTCTGTCTCAATTAAAAAAAAAAAAAGAAAGAAAGAAAAACTGAGTCAAGAGGATCCCATGAGCCTGAGTTGGAGGTTGCTGTGAGCTATGACACCATGACACTTTACTCAGGGCAACAGCTTGAGACTCTGCCTAAAAAAGAAAGAAAAAAATACACATTATTCTGGCTTAATGCCCATAACTCAGTGAGTAGGCCTCTGGCCACATACACTAAAGGTGGTGGGTTGGAGCCCTGCCCGGGCCTTCTAAACAACAATGACAATTGCAACAAAAAAAAATAGCCAAGCATTGTGGCAGGTACCTGTAGTCCCAGCTACTCAGGAGGCTAAGGCAAGAGAATCGCTTAAGCCCAAGAGTTTGAAGCCGTGATGCCACAGCACTCTACCAAGGGTGACATAGTGAGACTCTGTCTCAAAAAAAAAAAAAAAAGCCCTGTCATTCCAAACTCCATTGCCTCCTTCTGCACAAGGCTCCCACTCTCTTTCATGCAAGATGTGACTTGTAAACTACCTCTTCTGGGAGCCAAGGGTATTGCACTGTCTTTCTCCTTTCTCCCATGGTGCTTTTTCACATATGTGCAATACCCCTGAATTGAGATGATTTATTACACACACTGTAGGCAGGCATCTGGGACCCTCCTGGGTCTATAATTGGCCCTCAGGGGGTGTCAGTGCAATGAATGGGTGGGCAGGGAATAAACAATAAAGATAATGACATTGTTTTTACCATTCTGTGACCCTCACCATGGGTGGGTTGGATGGCTTGTTGACATTAGCTAGATCTTAGTTCACTTACCATTAGCCTAAACAATATAAAGGGATATAGATCCTCATAGAACTATTTTTCCTTGTGCCTTGGCTCCATTTGAAGTCCAGTGAGGCAGGAAGTGGAATGCAGAGATCTGGAAGAGGTGTTTCCAGAGTTTGTCAGTCCATTTTGTGCTGCTATAAAGGAATACCTGGGGCTGGGGAGTTTGTAAAGAAGAGGAGTGTATTTGGCTCCTGGATCTGCAGGCTATACAAGAAGGATGCTGCCAGCATCTGCTTCTGGTGAGGGGTTCAGGGAGCTTCTAATTAAGGTGGAAAGCAAAGGGAAAGAAGGTGTGTGACATAGGGAGAGAGGATGCAAAAGAGAAGAGTTGGTGCTAGGCTCTTTTAAACAACCAGTTTTCCTGTGAACTACTACAGTTAGGAGTCCAGTGTGGTGACTCACGCCTATAATCCTAGCACTTCAGAGGCCAAGGTGGGTGGATTACCTGAGCTCAGGAGTTCTAGGCCAGCCTGAGCAATAGCAAGACCCCATCTCTAAAAACAGCCAGGCATTGTAATAGGGAGTTGTAGTTCCAGCTACTCAGGAGGCTGAGGCAAGAGCATCACTTGAGCCCAAGAGTTTGAGGTTGCTGTGAGGTATGACACCATGGCACTCTACTGAGGGCGACAAGTAAGTCTCACAAATCAAAAAATAAAGGCTCGGCGCTCGTAGCTCAATGGTTTAGGGTGCTGGCCCCATACACCAGGGCTGGCGGGTTTGAACCTGGCCTGCTAAAAAACAATGACAACCACAACCAAAAAATAGCCGGACATTGTGGGGGGGTGCCTGTAATCCCAGCTACATGGGAGGCTGAGGCAAGAGAATCTCTTAAGCCCAAGAGATTGAGGTTGCTGTGAGCTGTGACGCCATGGCACTCTACCAAGGGCGACATAGTAAAACTCTGCCTCAAAAAAATAAAAAAAAAATTAAAAAATAAAGAACTCATTACCTGGAGATAGCACCAAGCCATTCATGAGGGACTCCCCCTATGATTCAAACATGTCTCACCTTCACCATCAGGGATCAAATTTCTTTTCTTTTTTTCCCCAGGGAACAAATTTCAACATGAGATTTGGAAGGGTCAAACATCCAAACTGTATCACAGCACGTAAACTGAAGTGGTGGATCCAGACACATACAACTGTCTGACACCAGGAGGAACAGGTGGGCCTTTTTCTTGTCACCAGTGAACCAGCGGGTGGGCCTTTTTCTTGTCACCAGTGAACCCTGCTGGAAGACAAACACAATCTTCCAGACTTCCAGATGAAACACAACAGAGACTAGACATAATGTGTTGGTGAAAGGTGAGGCAGATCCCTGTAGGAGGTGCAGGATGAACATGGACCTGCCCTAAGCAGGCGTGCCCTGGCTTCCTTTGGCTTTCCCTGTAACTGTCAAATGGATTAAAATATGTGGTTTGTCTTCTTCCTGCTTGGAAAGTCAACCTGGGAAACTGAACAAGGATCTGAAAGGTGGACAGGTTGGAGTGAAGGAGCTCATATCTCTGAAGATGTTCAATGGCCTAATCTCCCAACCCCAGCAGTGCTTCTCTTGGTTGGGAGCTCTTAGACTAGACTGAGGGCCTGCAACAACAATGGAACCTAGCTGGCACGGTGGCTCACTCCTGGAAATCCATGCTAGCACTCTGGGAGGCCCAGGTGGATGGATTGCCTGAGCTCAAGAGTTTGAGACCAGGAGCAGCGCCTGTAGCACTGTGGTTACAGTGCTGGGCACACGCACTGAGGCTGGTGGGTTCGAACCCCACCCAGGCCAACTAAGCAACAATGACAACTGCAACATAAAAATAGCCCGGAATTGGCTCAGTGCCTGTAACTCAGTGGTTAGCACACTGGTCACAAACACTGAGGGAGGTGGGTTCGAACCCAGCCCAGGCCTGGTAAAGCAACGACAACGGCAACAATAAGAAAAAAAGCCGGGCATTGTGGTAGGCGCCTGTAGTCCCAGCTACCTGGGAAGCTGAGGCAAGAGAATCGCTTAAGCCCAAGAGTTTGAGGTTGCTGTGAGCTGTGACACCTCTATCCAGAGCAACAAAGTGAGACTCTGTCTCTTAAAAATAAATAATAATAATATCTACTTCCTATGAGTATTTTAGGGACTAAATTAGATAAACACTGGGGAAATGTCTTGTACAAAATAAGGACTCAAGAAGTGAGCATTATTTTATTTATTAAAAGACAGGAAAAAAAAAAAAGAAAAAAAAAGAGGATCTTATTCTGTCACCGAGACTGGAGTGGAGTGCAGACGCATGGTCGTAGCTCACTGCAACCTCAAACTCCTGGGTTCAAATGATCTTCCTGCTTCAGTCTGCCAAGTGTCTGGTACTACAGGCACAAGCAACCACACTTGGCTAATTTTTTAAATTTTTTGTAGAGTCAGGGTCTCCCTACAGTGCTCAGGTTGATCTTGAACTCCTGGCCTCAAGTTATCCTCCTACCTCAACCTCCCAAAGTACTGGGATTGCAGGCATGAACCACAGTGTCTAGCCAGCAATTGATTTAGAGTTATTAATGTGCAGCCCTCGGTGTTGTTTGAAACGCTCCAGAATGTTATCAGCAGCCCTGTTACAGACACCCTGCTAGGAGGTACCAATGTTCTGATTATAATGAATGACATTTTTTTTTTTTTGAGACAGAGTCTCACTATTTTGACCTCAGTAGAGTGCTGTGGCATCAAAGCTCACAGCAACCTCAAACTCTTGGGCTTAAGTGATTCTCTTGCCTCAGCCTCCCAAGTAGCTAGAACTACAGGTGCCTGCCACAATGCCCAGCTATTTTTTGGTTGCAGTGTCATTGTTCTTTTTTTTAATTGAATGGTAACTATGTACATTAATGCACTTCTGGGGTACAGTGTGGGGTTTTCACACACAATCCGAAACACTTCCATCAAACTGGTTAACATAGCCTTCATATCATTTTCTTAGTTATTGTTTTAAAACGTTCACATTCTACTCTTAGAAAGATTCACTTGTGCCCTTGTACAAGTGATC
>NW_003852544.1:493052-495703 GCF_000181295.1 Otolemur garnettii
AACCCGCCATCCTCGGTATATGGGGCCAGCACCCTACCCACTGAGCCACAGGCGCCGCCTGAATGACATATTTTTTAAGACAGAGTCTCACTCTGTCACCCAGGGTAGAGTGCTGTGGCGTCAGCCTAGATCCCAGGAATCTCAAACTTCTGGGTTCAATTGATCCTCCTACCTCAGCCTCCTGAGTAGCTGGGACTACATGTGCCCGCAACAATGCCAGTTAATTTTCTGTATTTTTAGTACAGATGAGGTCTCACTCTTGTCCAGGCTGGTCTCAAACTCCTGAGCTGAAGGGATCCTCCCACCTTGGCCTCTCAGAGTGCTAGGATTACAGGTGAGAGCCAGCACATCCAGCTTGTATGTCTTCTTTTGAGAAAAGTCTATTCAAGTCTTCTGCCAATTTTTTTTTTTTTTTTTGAGACAGAGTTTCACTTTGTCACCTTCGGTAGAGTGCCATGGCGTCATATTTCACAGCAACATCCAACTCTTAGGCTCAAGCCATTCTTTTGCCTCAGCCTCCCAAGTAGCTGGGACTACAGGTGCCCCTGGCTATTTTTAGAGTCTCACTCTTGCTCAAGCTGGTCTTGAACCTGTGAGCTCAGGGCGATCCACCCACTTTGGCCTCCCAGTGTGCTGGGATTGCAAGTGTGAGCCACTGCATCTGGCCTCTTCTGCCCAGTTTTTAAATCTGATTTTTTTTTTTTTTTTGCTACTTACTGAATTGTTGGAGTGCTTTATATATTCTAGTTATTAATCCCTTTCAGATGGATAGTTTACAAATATTTCCACCCATTCTGTAAGTTGTCTCTTCATTTTGTTCATTGCTTCCTTTGGTGTGTAGAAGATTTTTAACTTGCCATAATCCTATTTGTCCATTTTTGCTCTTGTTGCCTAATTATGAATGAAGCGTTGCTGTGAATTAAGCCACTATGATAGGGTGGGTTTTCTTGAAAGGAATGGAAAACCACATGGAGCAGAAAATGGAGCCTAGCTCCAGACTAGGAGAGGAAGACATGGTGTTTGCTCTGGGGGCCCAGCAAGGGATTCCTGGTCAGGGGGTGGCTCTTGGCATAGCAAGTGGCTGTGCGTCACACCTTGGGTGAAAAGGGCAGCATATATGCAGGTCAAAAGATCTGTCCATGGGGGAGGCAAGAGAGATTGTGTGGGGTGTGAGTGGCCCCCAGGCTTAGCGTGACCACAGATGGAGCATGGCTGCCAGTAAAGCTGTGCTGAGGAATCACTGTTCATGGAGAGCTGAGGACAGATCTTTGCTTAGCAGCTCTGAACTAGTCTCTGCAGCAAGCTACATGCTTTGTCTTCCTTCTGAAGTAGCTTTTGCATATGGGGCCTTCTCACCCTCCAATTTTACAGGCTGTTTGTGCTTCAGTGGCATGGTGAGGGGGCAGAGGAAATGAGCCGTGGGGAGAGAAGCCTAGGATTAAGCCATCTGCCAGCACATAAACAGCTATTGTTTCTGTTGCCCTGTGTTTATTCCTGCCTTTCGTTATGGTGTCAGTACCATTGCTCCTTTGGGGGTATGCTCCTTATTCATCCTAACCTAGTGACTCTGGTGGGTGACTAATTTTAGTACCTGACCCCCCTCACAGGATGAGTACCTGTCCCAGTAGGGCTAAGTGCAATACTCTATCCCCTAGCCATGGAGAGGATCAGATGGAGATCAGATCAGTCAGAGTCCTTCCTTGGGACTTTTCTAATTAGAGTTGACAGGGAAAAGCTTTCTTTTCTATCCAGGTTCAAGGTTATAAGGATGTAAGTCTAAAGCCACTGAGGCCGTGAATCTAGTGTCATGGGGAATGAAGCCAACAGAGAGAATGAAAGAGATGGCTAGTAAGAGGCTTTCAAGATCTAGTGGCCTAGAAGCCAAGCTTCTTCCCCTGCATCTCCTACGGTTTGACCAATAACCCTTTTTTTTCTTTTTATTTAGGCTAATAAGAGTGGGGTTCCTGTTATTTGAAACCAAAGGAGTTCTCAATGGCACACTGTATAAGCATCTTTGAGCATTCCCAGGGCTTTGCTGTTGGATGGGGGCAGACTTGAAAAGAAAAATTAATTTCCTTTTATAAATAGAGCTCAGTGTCTTGCAAATCGAAGAGTTGGAACCTTATTTGATAGTGAGGCAGGACTCTTGGGTCATATAAGTAAAGAACCTAATTAATGGCTGTTAAATGCTATTTGCGTTCAGTGGCAGACACCCTTGGTTGTCTAATGAGTCATTTCCAACAGCCTCCCCCTTGGCACTTCCCACAATGAAGACTGAACATTATACCTGCTTTCCCGATCTCTAATGCAGTCAGAGGGGGCCATGTAACCCAGTCCTGGGCAATAAGATATAAGCAGCAATCTATTAAAGGTGGGGGTGACTGATTTAATAGTTTAACATTTTTTTTCTTTTCTTTTTTTTTTCTTTTCTTTTTTTTGAGGGGGGAGACAGAGTCTCATTTTGTCACCCTTGGTAGAGTCCCATGGTGTCATAGCTCACAGCAATCACTCTTGGGCTCAAGGAATCCTCTTGCCTCAGGTTTCAAAGTAGCTAGGAGTATAAGCATCCACCACAACACCAGGCTATTTTTAGAGACAGGGTCTTGCTCTATCTAGCTCAGGCTGGTCTGGAACTCTTTTTTTTTTTTTTT
>NW_003852544.1:495847-498882 GCF_000181295.1 Otolemur garnettii
CTGCCTCCGCCTCCCAAGTAGCTGGGACCACAGGTGCCCGCCACAACGCCCGGCTATTTTTTGGTTGCAGCCATCGTTGTTTGGAGGATCCGGGCTGGGGATTCGAACCCGCCACCTTAGGTGTACGTGGCTGGCGCCTTAGCTGGTTGAGCTATAGGCACCGAGCCTGGTCTGGAACTCTTGAGTTCAAGCAATTCACCCATCTTGGCCTCCCAGAGTGCTAGGATGACAGGTGTGAGCCACCATGCTCAGCTTCAATACATTTTCTTTTATTATAAGTTACTGCAAATAATTTTTTGGTGGGAGGTACATATAAATAAATGAAAAAATCAAATAATGGATATTTTGGTTATGAAAATGTCATTCCTTTTTAGATAAAAAAAAATGAGAACAAGTATTTCTTTTTTTCTTTTTTGAGACAGAGTCTTCTTTTTTTTTCTTTTTTTTTGAAACAGAGCCTCAAGCTATCCCCCTGGGTAGAATGCCGTGGCATCACAGCTCACAGTAACCTCCAACTCCTGGGCTCAAGCTAGTCTCCTGCCTCAGCCTCCCAAGTAGCTGGGACCACAGGTGCCCACCACAACACCTGGCTATTTTTTTTTCTTGGTTGCAGCCATCATTTTTGTTTGGTGGCCCGGGCTGGAATCGAACCCGCCACGTTAGGTGTATGTGGCTGGCACCTTAGCTACTTGAGCCACAGGCACCGAGCTGAGACAGAGTCTTACTTTGTCACTCCTAGTAGAGTGCCCTGGTGTCATAGCTCACAGCAACCTCAGACTCCTGAGCTCAAATGATTCTCTTGCCTTCGCCTCTCAAGTAGCTGGGATTACAGGCGCCCGCCACAAGTCCTGGCTAGTTTTTTTTTTAGAGCCAGGGGTCTTGCTATTGCTCAGGCTGGTCTTAAATTCCTGAGCTCAGGCAATCCACCTGCCTTGGCCTCTCAGAGTGCTGGGATTACAGGAGTGAGCCACCTTGCCCGGCCAAGAAAAAATATTTCAAACTTTCCAAAATAATATTTTATAAAGTAGATTAAAGAATAGAGACTAAGCATGGCTAATATGTGATGTTCCTTCTAAGAGACAAAGGTTTCATAACTTTCATTTAACAAATGAAATTCCAAATGAAAATCAGAAACAAGTCTGATTTCCCATGCGCCAGAGACTTTGCTAGGTCTGGGAATTCAAAGATCTGCAAGACCCAGTTTCTGGTCCTGGGAGCTCATTGTTGGGAAGACAAAACAGTAATAGCTAATTGTATACCCTGACATAAGTGCAATAATAAAATAGACTGTGGGTGTTGTAGGGGCACTGTGAGGAGCAGGGAAGGCTTTCCAATGGCAAGTTACACCTGAGCTCTGTACTAAGAAATAATTTGGATGGAAGAAAGGATGCCAGAGGCCGGGCACGGTAGCTCACACCTGTAATCCCAGCACCCTGAGAGACCATGAGAGACCAGGGTGGGCAGATTGTTTGAGCTCAGGAGTTTGAGACCAGCTTGAGCAAAAGCAAGACCTCCTTCTCCTCATCTCTACAATTAGCTGGGTGTTGTGACTGGTTGGTGCCTGTAGTCCCAGGTGCTTGCTACCTGGGAGGATGAGACAAGAGGATCACTTGAGCCCAAGAGTTGAGGTTGCCGTGAGATACAATGCCATGGCATTGTATACATGCCATTGCACTTTGTCTCAAAAAAAAAAAGAAAGTATGCCAGATAAAAGGGAGTGCATGTATAAAGGTATAAAGGGAAGAAGCAGTGTGGTGGGTATTGAATGGGGCTAGAGCCCAGCAGGTAGGGGACTGTAAGGGAGGCAGGAGCTCACATCTGGAAGGCCTGGGATTGTCAGTGGGAAGTGTGATCTTTATCCTACAGGATGCAGCACTGAGTAGAGAAGGGCATTCATTCTCAGATTCATGTTTTAGGTAGGTCTTGGCGGTTGAGTGGAGTCTCAATTTGAAGGACACACACCTGGACAAAGAGAGACAATAAGAAAGATGATGTTGGGGCCTGGCTTGGTAGCTCACGCCTATAATCCTAGCACTCTGGGAGGCTGAGACGGTTGTATTGCTTGAGCTCAATAATTCAAGACCTGCCTGAGCAAGAGTGAGACCCCATCTCTACTAAAAATAGAAAATTAAAAAAAAAAAAACTAACAAGGGGGGCAGCGCCTGTGGCTCAGTGGGTAGGGTGCTGGCCCCATATATCTAGGGTGGCGGGTTCAAACCTAGCCCTGGCCCTGGCCAAACTGCAACAAAAATATAGCCGGGCGTTGTGGCAGGTACCTGTGGTCCCAGCTACTCAGGAGAATCGCCTAGGCCCAGGAGTTAGTTGGAGGTTCCTGTGAGCTGTGTCACCACAGCACTCTACTGAGAGTGACAAAGTGAGACTCTGTCTCTTAAAAAAAAAAGAGAGAGAGACTCTGGGAAGGAGGAGTTTGGGTGCAGTAGAACTCCAACCAGGCCAGGTGGAACCCTGGGGATTCCTTTCATCACTTTCTTCAGTTAGAGTCCTTGTTTCCTGGATCTCGTCCATGTTTTCCTTTCTCTTGGTTTGGCAGAAGCACATTCTCTGTAAGAACCTGCCAACGCCCAGTATGGCAGGTACTGGTAAGGATTCTATCACCTGGTGCAGCTGTTCTAGAGAGCCATCCAGCAGTTTCAGCCAATGAAGAATATGTGAATCCTCTGACCCACTAACCCTGTTGCTGAGTATGTAACCAAGAGAAATTACCACATGGGTCAGTAAAGGGGTATATACGAGGATGTTTACTATAATGCTTTTTGTGTGTTTATGTGTATGAAGTCTTCAGATTTCTATAAATTTATACTTATCACTTCACTAAATGGTCTCTCTTTTATTTGGGGGGGAATCTTAAGGACAACCAATTGTCTCTCTTTTTTTTAGAGACAGAGTCTTACCATGGGACCCAGGTTGGACTTGGACTCCTGAGCTCAAGTGATTGCCACCCTCACCCCTGCCTCAGCCTAAATAGCTGGGACTACACATGCACACCACTGTGCCCAGCTTTGAATTTATATATA
>NW_003852544.1:499227-508128 GCF_000181295.1 Otolemur garnettii
CTCACTCTGGGTAGAGTGCCATGGCATCTTAGTTCACAGCAACCTCAAACTCTTGGGGATCAAATGATCCTCTTGCCTCAGCCTCCCACGTAGCTGGAATTACAGGTGCCCACTACAAAGCCTGGCTATTTTTAGAGACAGGGTCTTACTCTGGCTCAGGCTGGTCTCAAACCTGTGAGCTCAGGCAATCCACCTGCCTCAGCCTCCCAAGGGCTGAGATTACAGGCCTGAGCCACCTCAACCAGCATGACTTCTTTTATTAATAGCAGTTTTTTAGTTGATTCTCTTGGAGTTTCTAAGTATTTGATCCTATCATTAACAAATAGGAAAATTTTTACCTGTTTTGTGTGTTTTTTCAGAGAGTCTAACTCTGTTACCCTGAGTACAGTGTCATGGCTCACAGCAACCTCAAGTTCTAGGGCTTAAGCGATCCTCTCAACTCAGCTTTTCTATTTTTAGAGACAGGGTCTATTGCTCAGGCTGTTCTCCAACTCCTGAGCTCAAGCAATCCACCTGTCTTGACCTCCCAGAGTTCGAGGATTACAGGCATGAGCCACCATGCTCAGCCTGTATTTGCAGATATATTAAAATCCAAAATCTGAAACACTTTTGGTCTCACGAATTTCAGATAAGAAATAGCTTGTATTATTTATTACTATGTAGTAATTTATTACTATGTATATATATGCCCCATTTCTTTAACTATTCTTTTGCTGATGTTCCCATAGACTTATGGGATGTTTCCAATTTTGAGCTATTGTAAACAAAGCTGTTACGAACATTCCTGTATACTTTTTTTGGGTAAATACAGTACTTATTTCAGCTGGGTATATAACCAGGAATATAATTGCTTGGTTGCAGGATATATGCATGTTCTAGTTCATGTATGTGCTTAATTTTAGTAGATATTGCTAAATAGTTTTCCAAAGTGGTTGTACCAATAAATACTTTTTTTTTTGAGACAAAGTCTCACTATGTCAC
Organism: Otolemur garnettii; assembly: GCF_000181295.1. NCBI lineage: Eukaryota > Metazoa > Chordata > Mammalia > Primates > Galagidae > Otolemur > Otolemur garnettii. The sequence goes on from NW_003852544.1 coordinate 500,209, forward strand.
CCTCAGTAGAGTGCTATGGTGTCACAGCTCACAGCAACCTCAAACTCTTGGGTTTAAGTGATTCTCTTGCCTCAGCCCCCAAAGTACCTGGCACTATAAGCGCCCCACAATGCCCACCTATTTTTTGGTTATAGTTGTCATTGTTGTTTAGCTGGCCCAGGCTGGGTTCAAACCTGCCAGCCTGGGTGTATGTGGCTGGCGCTGTAACCACTGAGCTACGGGCACTGCCCCCAATAAACACTTTTATTTTCTCCATTTCCTCACCAACATGGGGTTTTTCAGTCCTTTTAGTTTTAGTCATTCTGATGAAAGTATAAGGATATCATTGTGGTTTTGATTTATATGTCCCAGATAAGTAAAGACATTGAGCTCCTTTTCACATGCTTATTGGCTATCTGAATGATATCTTTTGTGACTTGTCTGTTAAGTCTTTTGCCCATTCAAAAAAATTGGGTTGTCAAATTTTCATGCTTACAGCATAGTGCGTGGACCTGGAGGTTCACCCTCCCTCCATGGACTCCCATGGTCTGTGTCTTGTGCTTTGTAGATCTGCCGCCTAGGTTCATCATGGGTGGCACTGTCTTGGTATGGAGCTGTGCGTTCTGCAGTGAGTGGAAGGCAAGGAAGGAGTCAGCTGGCACGTGGGAGGAGCCCAGAGCTAATTAGCAACATACAGTGAGTGGCAGAGGCCTCTTACTAGACTTGGCCCCAGTGGATGGACAAGCAATTGCTGATCCTACTGCCATTCACACCATTAGTTTCCATAACCCCATTTCCCAAACCTTTTGGCTGAAGAACTACAAGAAATTTCATGCAGAGCATCAGGAACATCACGTCAGGGCATCAAGGTGGGGCTACCCACGAACCAGATGTAAGGTAGAGGTCCACTGTCAGGTGTACAGTGACTTAGCATGTGGAGGTGAACTGCAGCAAGGTGGGCTCCCACTGCCTGCTCCCCCTCACAGTACTCAAAACCAGCTTGCCTTCTCTCAGTGCTGGTTTTTGCTGTTGCCCAGAGCATAACTAGAAAGCCTACCTGGAAGTCCAAAAAAAGGAGGTGAATTGCAGAGAGTGACTTCACAGGAAGGCCTACTCTGGAATTTGCCTTACAGTGAGAATTTTCTGGTGTCCATGTGCTTGTCTCTCCTCTAATGGCATCTCAGTCCTGGAGGCTCCAGGCCTGTGGGCAGAGGCCTAATCCCTGCACTCTTAAGATTCACTGGACTAGAGGAACTTCTCAGGACCCACCCTTCCCAGCCATGCTAGAGCCATGTTTTACACAGGTCTGTATCCTCAGCAGCTATGAGCAAGCAAGAACCAACTTTTTTTTTTTTTTTTGAGACAATGTCTCTGTTGCCCTGGGTAGAATGTTGTGGTATCATCATAGCTCACAGCAACCTCAGTCTTTTGGTCTTAAGCCATCCTCTTGCCTCAGCCTCCCAAGTAGCTGAGACTATAGGCACTCACCATAAAACCCAACTATTTTTTTCTATTAGCAGAGATGAGGTTTCACTATTATTGCTCAAGCTGATCTCCAACTCCTGAGCTCAAGCAATCCACCCACCTTGGCCTCCCAGAGTGCTAGGATTACAGACATGAACCAACGAGCCCAGCCTCAAAAACCAATTTTTCAAACAATAGATTTTAACAAAACACAAAAGTTCAGAAGTAAGGCTCAGCGCCTTTAGCTTAGTGGCAAGGGTGCCAGCCATATACAACGGACCTGGAGGTTTTGAATCCAGCCCAGACCTACCAAACAACAATGACATCTACAACAAAAAAATAAATAGCTGGGAATTGTGGTGGGTGCCTGTAGGCCTAGCTACTTGCGGGGCTGAGGCAAGAGAATCACTTAAGCCCAAGAGTTTGAGGTTGCTGTGAGCTGCGATGGTACAGCACTCTATAGAGGGCTACATAGTGAGACTCTGTCTCAAAAAAAAAAGTTCAGAAATAAAATCAAGATTTCACAGGCAAAGGTAATGCATAAGCTGTAACTATGACTACTGAAGTAGACGCAGAGCCTACTTCAGTAAAGGACTCTGACCAACGAGGAGCAGGGCAACCAAGGAGCAATCTACAGAAGTAGCGGAAAACCAGCAGAATCAGTTCTCTGATCCAAAGGAGGAGAAAGGTTCCCAGGTTTCTGCTGTAGTGAAAGCCAGTAGTACACCACCAGGAGAGACATAAGGAACCATCTATTATAAGGAGTATTTCTTGATTCATATTCCCATGGCTTAAGAAACACAAGTCATGTACCTCATTAGTGGCTAAAGATGGAGAAAATATAAAAGAGCCTACCCATGCTGTTATGGAAAAACAGGTCTTCGATAAATAAAAAGCTTTCCTGGAAGAAGAGGGACCAACAGTGATGCTGAACAAGAGGCTCAGAGGAAGCAGCTAAAGATTTAGGGTGAAGTTAAAGAAGAAAAACCTTCCATGAGCATAGCTGAATTAGTATGTAAGGAGAGAGATGGGAAGAAAGTAAAGGAATACAGGAAGCAAATCAGAAAGAGCAGCAGCAAAAAGAAACCAAGGAAGAGCAGACTAATGAGCTAAAAGTAAGACGGTGTCTCAAAAAGCCACCAAGAAGACCATACTGTCCAGTGCAAAGCGATCCTCTCAGATGGTGAATATAGAAGTAACCTGGAGATACATGCTAAGGGACAAGTGTTATTTGACAAAGAGATTGAACGGAAAAACTGGATAAATCGGCCAAAAACAAACAACAACAAAAACCCCAAAACACAACCCTGAAATCTTCCCCAGCTGTTCACTTTTAAAGTGAAGTTTTGTCCTCCTGTTGCTTTTCAACTGACTGAAGAGATCACCAAATACTTGTGCCTTCAGCTCTGGGAGGACAATGCCTCTGGCTACCTGCCTGCTCCACTGTGACTCATGCCCTCCAGGGATCTTAAATACTGCAGGCTGAACTCGGAGACTATGACCCAGAAGTGCATTTCGGAAGCCTTGCCCCAACACGGACTAAGAGCTGGAAGATATGGTAGCAGAGCTATAGACTACGGGAGGGGTTATCTCCAGCACAGCTGATTCTCAGTTCAATGAAAATGCAAAGAGACTTCCCATGTACGGTGTTGTCCTATATCATGCCAAGGATGCAGAAGGTGTGGACGTGAAGCTGGGTGTGTGTGCTATGGCCTTCTTCATTTACAAAGACAGAATGACACTCTATAGTTTTACTACAGAGTAAATTTCGAAAATTTCTTATAAGCACAGGAAGTGTAACTTCTACATTAGAGTTAAGCCTGAAGAGATGGGATAATTTGAGGCCACTCTTGGATTCAAACTGCCAAGCCACTGAGCAGTGAAAAGGCTATGGAAAGCATTTGTGGAGCATTACACTTTCTTCTGCTTGAGCAGCCACCAAAGGCTAAGTTCCTAACCTTAGGGTCCAAATTCCAGTACAGCAGCCACACCCAAGCACAGATCCACCAGGCATACACCCTTAGAGATAGGCCCGCAACACACTTTGAGTGCACTTTTATTAAATGGGTCTCCAGGATTTTTGATGGAGCTCCAATTGGTGCTGTAGACTGAAGTATTATGAAGGATGTTACTGTTTCCTCTGGGGAGATTTCAGTAAATGGCCCTTAAGTTGTCATCTTTGTTGTAGCACAAGATGGAGACAGCAGGAGGAAAGTGAGAAGCCCAACTAAAACCCCAGATTTGCAAGGAAAGTCCCCTTTTTTTTTTTTAAGGCAAGGTCTCTCACTCTGTTGTCCTATCTAGAGCGCAGTGGCATTAGCCTAGCTCACAGCAAGCTCAAACTCCTGTGCTCAAGAGATCTTCCTTCCTCAGCCTCCTGAGTAGCTAGGACTAAAGGTGTGCGCTACCATACCTAGCTAATTTTTTCTATTTTTAGTAGAGATGGGTTCTCACTCTTGTTCAGGCTTGTCTGGAAGTCCTGTACTCAATGGATCCTCCCACGTTGGCCTCCCAGAGTGCTAAGATTACGAGCATGTGCCACCTTGCCAGACCAGAAAATCATTTTTTTTAAATTAAATCATAGCTGTGTACATCAATGCAATCATGGGGCACAAGGTGCTGGTTTTATATACAATTTGAAATATTTTCATCAAACTGGTTAACATAGCCTTCATGGCATTTTCTTAGACAGAAAATCGTTTTTAAAACAACATTCAACTTTGTGAACCTAAAGAATTTTCACTATTTCAAGTCTTTTTTTTTTTTTTTTTTTTTTTGGAGACAGAGTCACAGCTCACAGAGACCTCCAACTCTTGGGCTTAAGTGATTCTTTTGCCTCAGCCTCCCAAGTAGCTGGGACTATAGGTGCCCTCCACAATGCCCAGCTATTTTTTGTTGCAGTTGTCATTGTTATTTAGCTGGCCCTGGCTAGATTTGAACCTTCCAGCTTGGGTGTATGTGGCTGGCATCCTACCCACTGAACCACAGGAGCCGCCCACCATTTCAAGTCTTAATACCATACCACTACAACAAGTTTATGCTATGACTGGTAACAATGACCTTAACAGCTCTCATCTCCCTATTGCCCCACCCATTTTAATATATTACTTTGTCCTATAACCACTTCTAAATATTCTTATTTCTTTCTTATTTATTTATTTATTTCAGTCTTAAGCTGTCACCCTGATTAGAGTGCTATGGAGTTATAGCTCTCAGCAACCTCCAACTCTTGGGTTCAAGCAGTACTCTTGCCTCAGTTTTTTCCTATTTTTAGTAGAGATAGGGACTCACTTTTTCTCAGGCTGATCTCAAACCCCTGGGCTCGAGCAATTCACCTGCCTGGGCCTCTCAGAGTGCTAGGATTACAGGTGTGAGCCACCGCACCCAGCCCTCTTTTCTTTTTTTTTCAGGAATTTTGTTTTTCTTTCCTGTTTACTTAATGTACAACTACCTGGTTTTTATGGCTCATTTTGATCAAATGACAGTGAACAAAGCCAGCTCATGCTGGTAAGGTTGTCTTCACTTAAACAGGTGGTATTGAGCTGAAAGGAAAATTTGTGACTAATTTAGATAATGACTTTCCTTCTTCTGGAGTCTTTCCATTGAATTATTACAGTAAATATTTACAGTTTTCCACTAGCAGTAAATATACTATATGAGAAAACGTTAATACAAATTAAAAGCATCTCTTACAATTTATAATTTTCTAATATTTGAGAGAGTCTCAAGCTGTTGCTCTGGGTAGAGTACAGTTGTGTCATAGCTCACAGCAACCTCGAACTCCTGTGCTTAAGTGATTCTCTTGCCTCAGCCTCCCAAGTAGCTGGGACTACAGGTGTCCGCCACAATGCCTGGCTAAAACGGGATTTTTGGGGGGATTGGACCCTTTTGACTTTTTAGTCCTTTTTAAAAAAAATAATTAATTTTATTTCATTTCATTTTATTTTATTTTGTAGAGACAGAGTCTCACCTTATCACCCTCAGTAGAATGCCATGGCATCACACTGCTCACAGCAACCTCCAACTCCTGGGCTCAGGCGATTCTCTTGCCTCAACCTCCTGAGTAGCTGGGACCACAGGTGCCCACCACAACGCCTGACTATTTTTGTTGTTGTTGTTGCAGTTTGGCTGGGGCTGGGTTTGAACCCACCACCCTCGGTATATGGGGCTGGCTCCCTACCCACTGAGCCACAGGCACCTGTCTATTTTACTTTATTTTTTATTGTTTGGGATTCATGGAGGGTACAAAGAATTAGGTTACACTGATTGCATTTGTTAGGTGGAGTTCCTCTTATAATTATGTCCCTCCCCTAAGAAGTGTGTGTTGGTGTAAGGGTCTCATAGAAAAGCGATGTCACAGAGAATAAGCATGTCTATTGAAATTGTGTTTTAAATAAAGGTGACCATCTGCTCACTCAGGCAAAATGGTGAGCTTCTTTATTTGCAGTTCGTTTATGTAGGGAATTTTGTACATGAGCACAATGCAGCAATGACCTCATTGATCCAATTAAACGTTACATTGATCCAATTAAACATCATGTGACATCTGATAATCCACTCAACATACACCTTTTGACAAAACCCTATCAACATAACCCAGTCTTTTTTTTTTTTTTTTTTTTTTTTTTTTGAGACAGAGCCTCAAGCTGTCACCCTGGGTAGAGTGCTATGGAATCACAGCTCACAGCAACCTCCAACTCCTGGGCTCAAGCAAGTCTCTTGCCTCAGCCTCCCAAGTAGCTGGGACTACAGGTGCCCACCGCAACACCTGTCTATTTTTTGGTTGCAGCCGTCATTGTTGTTTGGCGGGTCCGGCCTGGATTCGAACCTGCCACCTTAGGTGTATGTGGCTGGCGCCTTAGCCACTTGAGCCACAGGCGCTGAGCCAACATAACCCAGTCTTAAAGAAGAACATGTTGTTAGCCATTATTTCTTTGTTCTTATCTGAAGAAGCCTGAGGCTAGGGAGGAACAAGGTAGATTGAATGAATACCTGCCCTTGCTGGCCTTGCCATTCTGGAGGCTGTTACTTCAGATCTTTAAACAAAGCATAGAGAAACTGCTTGGGTATACAGGAATTTGTGTGCAAACCTCTGCTTCCATGTAGGCCTTAAGTCAGGGGGGTTTTGCTGGAGCCTTTTATAAAGAATTCTCAGGCTGGACTTCTTAAAAGCCTTTCATAAGCCCAAGTTTCATCTGTGCCATTAGATACCTGTATGCATTGGGTAAATTCCTCTTCTCTTGAGATCCCTGAGCACATTTCCAATCCCAGACCTGTCAGCAAGCGACCTTCATCACTTACCGCAGATCAGAAAAGGTTACTCCATTCCCAAACCTGTCAGCAAGTGACCTTCGTCACTTATCACAGATCAGGAAAGGTTACTGATGGGTATCTGGCCAATTTTCCAAAGGGCTTTTTCATTGGCCTTATAAAGTCAACCTTAATTCTTTAACAGTCTGGAAATGCTATTCCAGCCAAAGCCTTGGTCACGTTAGGCTCACAACCAACCTGGCCACATGGGATTCTGCCTCAGTTTCTTACAAGTACGCTGCACAAAGTCTTTTCACTGCTCTCTCTCAAACAGCTCTTTTGGCCAGAGACATATAGGCATTTCACCTATAGGTGTGCCATGCATGATGACTGCCCCAACCCACTCCCTCCTCTCTCCTCCTCTCCTCTTCCTGATCCCTCATTCCCCTACCCGCCACCATGTATTAGCTCATCTACTGCCTTCATATTAGAATAGAGTACATTGGATTCTTGCTTCTCAATTCTTGTGATGCTTTACTAAGAAGAATGTGTTTGGGGCGGCGCCTGTGGCTCAAAGGAGTAGAGCACCAGCCCCATATGCCAGAGGTGGCAGGTTCAAACCCAGCTCTGGCCAAAAAAAAAACTGCAAAAAAAAAAAAAAAAAAGAAGAAGAATGTGTTCCACCTCCATCCAGGTTAATTCAAAAGATGCAAAATCTCCATCTTTTTTAATGCCTGGATAGTATTCCATGGTATACATATATCACAGCTTTTCCTGGGTTGGTGGGCATTTATGTTGTTTCCACATTTTTTAATTTTTAATTTTTAATTTTTTTGTTTCCATATTTTGGCAATTATAAATTGAGCTGCAAGCAACAGTCTAGTGTAAATGTCCTTATGATAAAATGATTTTTTCCTCTGGGTAAATGCCCAGTAATGGGATTGCAAGATCAACTGGGAGGTCTAATTTGAGTTCTTTGAGGATTCTCCATACTTCCTTCCAAAAAGGTTGTATTAGTTTGCAGTCCCACTAAGCGGTGTAAGTGTTCCCTTCTCTCTGTATCCATGCCAGCATCTGCAACTTTGAGACTTTGTGAAGTGGGCCATTCTCACTGGGTGATAGGTATTAGGTGATTTTGCATTTCTCTGATAATTAGGGACAATGAGCATTTCTTCATATGTTTGTTAGCCATTCATCTGTCTTCTTCCTTTTTTTTTTTTTTTTTTT
>NW_003852544.1:509870-515059 GCF_000181295.1 Otolemur garnettii
GTTGAGCTACAGGCGCCGAGCCTGATGTTGATATTTTAATGGGAATTGCATTGAATCTGTAGATTGCTTTGGGAACTGTGGACATTTTAACAATGTTGATTCTTCTCAGCCATGAGCATGGTATGCATGGTATGTTCTTCCATTTGTTTTGTTTTGTTTTGCTTTTGAGACAGAATTATTTTGTCACCCTTGGTAGAGTGCCGTAGCATCACAGTTCACAGCAACCTCGAACTCTTGGGCTTAAGCAATTCTCTTGCCTCAGCCTCCAATGCAGCTGGGACTACAGGTGCCCTCCACAATGCCTGGTTATTTTTAGAGACGAGGTCTCACTCTGGCTTAGGCTCATCTCATGAACACAGGCAATCCACCTGCTGCCTTGGCCTCCCAGAATGCTAGGATTACAGGTGATGTTCTTGTATTTATTAATCTCTTCTGCTATTTCTTTTCTTAGGGTTTTGTAATTTTCTTTATAGAGGTCCTTTACTGCTTCTGTTAGGTTTATGCCTAGGTATTTCATTTGTATGGAAGCTACTGTGAAAGGAATTATGTCTTTGATTAGATTCTGAACTTGGCTGTTATTGGCAAATATAAAGGCTACTGATTTGTGGACATTGACTTTATTTTTATTATTTAATTTTTTTCTGGTAGAGACAGAGTCTCAATTTGTCACCATTGGTAGAGTGCCATGGCGTCACACAGCTCACAGCACCCTCCAACTCCTGGGCTTAGGTGATTCTCTGGCCTCAGCCTCCCAAGTAGCTGGGACTACAAGTGCCCGCCACAACGTCTGGCTATTTTTTTGTTGCAGTTTGGCCAGGGCTGAGTTTGAACTCGCCACCCTCAGTATATGGGGCTGGAGCCCTACTCACTGAGCCACAGGCGCCACCCTGTGGACATTGATTTTATATCTTGAGACATTGCTGTATTTTTGGATCACTTCCAGGAGTCTTGTGGTTGAGTCTTTGGGGTTCTCTAAGTATAACATCATATCATCAGCAAAGAAAGACTGAGACTTTGACCTCCTCTGCCCCCATTTGGATGCCCTTTATTTCCTTCTCTTGCCTGATTGTATTGCCTAGAACTTCCAACATTATGTTGAATAATAGTGGCCATAGAGGACAACCTTGTCTGGTTCCAATTCTAAGTGGAAAAGCTTTCAGTTTTATTTCATTCAGTATAGTAGTAGCTGTGGGTCTAATATGATACTGAATGAAATGGATGGCTTTGATCAGTTTAAGAAATGAGCCACCTATGCCTATATTCGTAAGTGCTCTAATTAGAAAAGAGTGCTGAATTTTATCAAATGCTTTTTTTGCATCTATTGAGAGGATCTTTGTTTTTGCTTCTTTTTTTTTTTTTTGGAGACAGAGTCTCACTTTATTGCTGTTGGTAGAGTGCCGTGGCAGCGACACAGCTCACAGCAATCTCCAACTCCTGGGCTTAGACAATTCTCTTGCCTCAGCCTCCTGAGTAGCTGGGGCTACAGGTGCCCAACACAGTGCCCGGCTATTTTTTTTGTTGCAGTTTGGCTGGGGCTGGGTACGAACTCACCACCCTTGGTATATGGGGCTGGCACCCTACCCACTGGGCCACAGACACCGACCTTTGTTTTTGCTTCTATTGATATGGTGAATTAGGTTTATGGACTTGCATATGTTTTTTTATTTGTTTGTTTGTTTGTTTGTTTTGAGACAGAGCCTCAAGCTATTCCCCTGGGCAGAGTGCTGGGGCATCACAGCTCACAGCAACCTCCAACTCCTAGGCTCAAGTGAGTCTTCTGCCTCAACCTCCCAAGTAGCTGGGACCACAGGCGCCTGCCACAACGCCTGGCTATTTTTTGGTTGCAGCCATCGTTGTTTGGCAGGCCCAGGCTGGATTCAAACCTGCCACATTAGGTGTATGTGGCTGGCACCTTAACTGCTTGAGCCACAGGCGCTGAGCCAGGATTTGCATATGTTAAACCAGCCTTGCATCCCTGGGATGAAACCTACTTGATCGTGATGTATGATTTTTTTTAATGTGACACTCTAATCTATTGGCTAGGATTTTATTCAGAATTTTTGCATCTATATTCATAAGTGAAATTGGTCTGGAGTTCTCCTTTTTAGTTGGGTCTTTTACTGGTTTTGGTATCAGGGTGATCTTCATTTTGTAGAAGATGTTGGGGAAGATTCTTTCCTTCTCAATTTTTTTTTTTTTTTTTTTTTTTTTTTTGAGACAGAGCCTCAAGCTGTCACCCTGGGTAGAGTGCTGTGGTATCACAGTTCACAGCAACCTCCAACTCCTGGGCTCAAGCAAGTCTCCTGCCTCAGCCTCCCAAGTAGCTGGGACTACAGGTGTCTGCCACAATGTCTGGCTATGTTTTTGGTTGTAGCAGTCATTGTTGTTTGGCGGGCCCTGGGCTGGATTCAAACCTGGTGTATGAATTCAAGCTCAGGTGTATGTGGCTGGCACCTTAGGCGCTTGAGCTATAGGCGCTGAGCCTCCTTCTCAATTTTTTTTGGAATAATTTCTGCAGTATGGGTATAAGCTCTTCTTTGAAGGTTTGATAGAATTCTGGTGTGAAGCCATCTAGACCAGGGCATTTTTTGTTAGGAGATTTTTTTTGTTTAAGACAGTCTCACTGTGTTGCCTTTAGTAGAATATTATGGCATCACAGCTCACAGCAACCTCAAACTCCTGGGCTCAAGCAATTCTCTTGCCTCAGCCTCCCAAGTAGGTGGAATTACAGGCACCTGCCACAATGCCTGGCTATCTTTTGTTACAGTTGTCATTGTTGTTTAGCTGGCCCAGGCTGGGTTCGAACCCTCCAGCCTCAGTGTATGTGGCTGATGCTTGTAACCACTGTGCTACAGGCGCCGAGCTGTTGGGAGATTTTTTTATTGTTTCTATGATCTAGTGCTTACAACTGGTCTGTTCAGGAGATCTATTTCTTCTTGGTTAAGTCTAGGGAGAGGGTGTGATTCCAGGTATTGATCCATTTCCTCCCACATTGTCAAATTTCTGGGCATAAAGTTTCTTATAGTACTCAGAGATGATCTCTTGTATCTCTGTGGTGTTATTTCCCCTTTATTGTTTCTGATTAAGGTTATTAAATATTTGACTTTTCTGTTTCTCGTTAATCTGACCAAAGGTTTATCTATTTTATTTATTTTTTCAAAAAAACAACTTTTTGTTTCGTTAATTTTCTGAATAATTCTTTTGTTTTCCATTTCATTAATCTCTGATTTAATTTAGGTTGTTTCTTTTCTTTGGCTGGTTTTGGAATTACATCGTTCTTCTTTTTCCAATCCCAGAGTGCTAGGATTACAGGTGATGGTTTGTGAGTTTGTCAATGCGCTGTCTTTCAGTTTTTTGAATGTAGGCATCTAATGTGATAAATTTCCCTCTTAAGATGCTTTTGCTGTCTCCCAGAGGTTTTGGTAACTTGTGTCTTCAATGTTGTTATGTAGTCCTGTGGCTTTTTACTTTTAGTAGCGAGTCAGAATCTCTAGACTGGAGAATTATGAAGTTTGCTGACCATGCACTCTGCTTAGAGACCCTGCCATACCACTGTGCCAGTGCTTCTCAGACACACCCTCGTTCGCAGCATTCCAGAAAAGGAGGGAGGAGAAAGAGAAAACTCTTTCTTCCTTTCTACTAAAAGATTCAGGCAGCTTAGAACTTTTCTTTCCTTCTTTCCTTCTTTCTTTCCTTCTTTCTTTCTTTCTTTTTTTTTTTTTTTTGCAGTTTTTGGCCGGGGCTGAGTTTGAACCCACCACCTCCAGTATATGGGGCCCGTGCCCTATTCCTTGAGCCACAGGTGCTGCCCAAAGTGCTTTCTTTCTTAACATATCTAAATTTCATTATTTTCCATTATTTGGACACTTGGTTAGAGCACTTGCTTTGTATTAAACCTTCTTGTGTATAAGGAAAAAAAAAAATTTTTTTTTTAGAGACAGAGTCTCACTTCCATTGCCCTTGGTAGAGTACTGTGGCGTCACAGCTCACAGCAACCTCCAACTCTTGGGCTCAGGCAATTCTCTTGCCTCAGCCTCCTGAGTAGCTGGGACTACAGGCACCCGCCACAATGCCCAGCTACTTAAAAAATTTTTTTTGAGACAGAGTCTCAACAACCTCCTACTCTTGGACTTAAGTGAACCTCTCTGGGACTACAGGCACCTGCCACAATGCCCAGTTACTTAAAAAAATTTTTTTGAGACAGAGTCTCAACAACCTCCTACTCTTGGACTTAAGTGAACCTCTTGCCTCAGTTTTTCTTTTCTTTGTTTTTTTTTTCTGAGACAGAGTCTCAAGCTGTCGCCCTGGGTAGAATGCCATGCCATCACAGCTCACAGCAACCTCCAACTCCTGGGCTCAAGCGATTCTTCTGTCTCCTCCTGGCAAGTAGCTAGGACTACAGACACCTGCCACAACGCTTCACTATTTTTGGTTGCAACCATCATTGCTGTTTGACAGACTCGGGCTGGATTTGAACCCGTCAGTTCAGGTGTATGTGGCTGGTGCCCTAGCTGCTTGAGCCACAGGTGCTGAGCCAGTTTTTCTATTTTTAGTAGAGACAGGGGTCTCACTTTTGCTCAAGCTGGTCTCTAACTTGTGAGCTCAAGCTATTCATCTGCCTTGACCTCCCAGAGTGCTAGGATTATAGAAGTGAGCCACCACATCCAACTATATAAGTAAAATTGACTTTTTGTTATTGAGCAGGCATATCTTTTCCAGACAGCTTGATAATGCACACAGGTTGAGGATACTGGGAAGACAGGTAGGGGGTCTAATTTTTTTTGTTGTTGTTGGTCATAAGAAAGTTAAACCATTTAAAGCTGACGCTACAGACTTGATAGGGATTTAATAACTGTGTTGAACATTTTCCCCTTGTTTTTGATCCTATGTATAGTCATGATATCAGATTAGTTTATAGGAGCTTCAAGTTACATTAAATGATATTTTGCTTTCTGCAATACTGTTACTGTTTATTCTCTAGAAAAAAAATTAGGTTGTCTTTTTCTTATTGATTTACTCTGTGCATTTAATACTTTCACAGATAATGTAAAATCATACTCCAAAAAGATTATATTAATTTATATTCCTATCAGAAACTTCTTAAGAGACAGAGCCTTGTTATATTGCCCAGGCTATACATGGAATCCTGGGCTCAAGTGATTCTCATGTTTCACCCTTCTTTTTTTTTT
>NW_003852544.1:515116-521545 GCF_000181295.1 Otolemur garnettii
GTTGCAGCCATCATTGTTGTTTGGCGGGCCCAGGCTGGATTCGAACCTGCCACCTTAGGTGTATGTGGCTGGCGCCTTAGCCACTTGAGCCACAGACACCGAGCCTCAGCCTTCTAAGTGGCTGGGACTATAGGTGCCAGCACCATACATGGAAATTCTCTTCAAATTTAGAATGATTCTAATTTTGCCACACACTGTCCAATGTTGAATATTATCAAAACTTAAATGTTTGCTGATGTAACAGGGGTCAAATAGTATTATTATGTATTTTTCTCTTTTTTATTTTTTGGCCGGGGCAGGGTTTGAACCCACCACCTCCGGCATATGAGGCCAGTGCCCTACTCCTTTGAGCCACAGGCACCACCCTTTTTTTCTTTTCTTTTTTTTTTTTTTTTGAGACGGAGCCTCAAGCTATCCCCCTGGGTAGAGTGCCGTGGCATTACAGCTCACAGCAACCTCCGATTCCTGGGCTCAAGTGAGTCTCCTGCCTCAGCCTCCCAAGTAGCTGGGACTACAGGCGCCCGCCATAGCACCGGCCATTTTTTGGTTGAAGCCGTCGTTGTTTGGCAAGCCCGGGCTGGGGATTCGAACCCGCCACCTTAGGTGTATGTGGCTGGCGCCTTAGCCAATTGAGCCACAGGCGCCGAGCCCATTTGTTGTTTGGCGGGCCCGGGCTGGATTCGAACCCGCCACCTTAGGTGTATGTGGCTGGCGCCTTAGCCAATTGAGCCACAGGCGCCGAGCCCCTTTTTTCCTTTTTAAACTGTGAAATGATTCATACATACATACAGAAGAATGTAAAAATATGTATTATAACATATAATATTATGTATTACATATATTAAAATAATATAATATATGTAAGTATGCCCAGTAAGTATATATAAGTGCCCCAGTATACCCATCACTCAGGTTAAAACACAGAACATTACCAGATCTTAGAAGCTCCATGTATGCTTCTTTCTGAGGTGGCTACCATGCTGTCTTCTGTATTACATACTTTTTATTAGTTAGAGTGGGGGATAAAGTATTGTAACAAAGATATTCAACACTGATTGAAAATGAGTTTACTTCTCTCTCACATGCCAATCCAATGTGAACAGTCCAATTTGGTGGGGCAGCTCTTGCTCTATGTGGTTATACAGGGAACTGATTCCTTACACCTTTGTTTTCTGCTATCACTACAATAATTCACATCTGTGTGATTAAATCTGTGTTTTTGGTAATTCTGGGTGCCAGCCAACAGGAATAGGAATGAGATTAGGGAGAAGGCACTGTAAAGTTTGAGACCCAGACCCAGGCTGATGTGGTAGTTCACACCTATGATCCTAGCATTCTGGGAGGCTGAGGCAGGTGGATCTACCCAAGTTCAGGAGTTGGAGACCAGCCTGAGCAAGAACAAGATCCCATCTCTACTAAAGATAAAAAAACTAGCCAGGCGTAGTGGCAGGTACCTGTAGTGGAGGTTGCTGTGAGCTATGATGACACCACAGCACTCTACCCAGGGCAACAGAGTGACACTGTGTCTCCAAAAAAAAAAAAAAAAGACCCAAACCCAGAAGTAGCCATCTCTTCTTAGGCACCATAGGCAAGACTTTAGTCACATAACCATATGTAGTCTTAGGGAAAGGTGCCATGTGCCCAATTACAACTGTTACCAAGGTCCTTTGCTTTCCTTGATGGTTTTACTACCTTTGCGTATACCTGTCAACAGTATCTCTCAGTAAGCAAAACAAAAGACAAATTAGCAACCACATATCCAACCATGTAAGGAAAAGGCAATATTACCACAATCTCACTGAAGGCTTCTAGGAAAATAAAAACTAAGTAGACATTCTAGGTCATAGTCTAGCTTCAGCTTCCCTCATTGTTTATATGAGCCCCTTCTGGGCAAGATCAGTGAACAGTTATGCAGAAGAGTTAATACAGGAAGCCTGGGACTGTTGTCCTTAGAAAGGTCTGCTTGCAAGTTTGGCCCTGGACTGGTGTCTGAGAACATGGATTTTAGGTTGCAGCCATCATTGTTGTTTGGCGGGCCCAGGCTGGATTTGAACCTGCCAGCTCAGGTGTATGTGGCTGGCACCTTAACTGCTTAAGCCACAGGCTCCAAGCTGAATATGGATTTTAGGAAGGGTCTCATCATTCCCTAACTGATAAGAGTAGAACTTTGTGCCTAAACTTTGTACAAACAATATAGTTTATATTGAATACCTATTTCTTTCTGGAAGTCAGGCATGTGCTAGGTGGAGAGTACGTATGTGACCAAGCCCCAATAAAACCACTGTCCTTTCCCCTTGCTGATTTTGCTTTCTTTTCTCTCACTGTAATAAACCATCACCTTTATATACTGAGTCCTGTGAGTCTTCTTAGCAAATCACCAAATCTGTGGGTGGTTCTTTTTTTTTTTTTTTTTAGAGTCTTGCTATGCCGCCCTTGGTAAAATGCCATAGTGTCACAGCTCACAGCAACCTGGGACTCTTGGGCTTAAGGGATTCTATTGCCTGAGCCTCCCAAGTAGCTGGGACTACAGGCACCCACCACAACGCCTGGCTATTTTTTGTTACAGTTGTCATTGTTGTTTAGCTGGCCTGGGCTGGGTTCGAACTGGCCAGCCTTGGTGTATGTGGCTGATGCTGTAGGGTGTTGAGCCAACGTCTGGCTATTTTTAAAGACAAGGTCTTGATCTGGCTCAGGCTGGTCTCGAACCTGTGGCTCAGGCAATCCACCCACATCAGCCTCCCAGACTCTGAGGATTACAGGCATGAGCCACCACACCCGGCCTTATGAGTGGTCTTAAGGAATCTCCACAAGCAAAGTATGCTAGAAAACACAGGGGTCACCACACTTCTTCAACTGTGGCACAGGACAGGTTCAGGTTGTTCTGAGAATGGGATCAAGATGAATGGGATTTACTGTATTTTCTGTTTCTTAGTTCACCTTGGCTTACTTCTAGCTCTCAGGAGTTATGTAATAGCAGAATATTTTCATGGGGTAAAATACATATACTCAGTTAATTCAGGTGGCAGGGGGTAGAAGGGAGGGTAGGGACTTTATCAGTATATGGTCCAGGTAAGCTAAGAAGGTAAGAATCTGTGCCAGCATAACCAGGGAACTCTGTTCTTGGGTAAAGCAGTGGGCATCTTGGTGTGACTGCTCCAATCTGAACTGATTTCTATTTACATCTGATGTACAGTTATCATCCTAGGATCTCTTTTCACCATTTTCCCTAGGTGTTCTTTGCCTCTCCTCTAGCATCAGATCTATTTTCTGTACTCTTGCCTTTGAGGGGGTAATTCTTGTTTTGGTAGAGATACTCTCTCATACCTTCTAGAGAAAGGTTATAGGGAGGGATAATTATTAGAAACTTTGTAAACAATGTCTACATTCTAAATTTGTATTTGACTATTTCTTTGGCTTATAGGCTAGAAGGCATTTTTCTTCAGAATTTTGAAGCCATCTCTATTGTCTTGAGAATGTAATATATATGCCCGTCACTGCCTCTAAGAACTTAGGATCCATCAGTGAACAGTGACAAAGATACATAAAGAGACAAAGTCAAAGAGCTTATATTTTAGCTTGTGTTTTGGCTTTTGGTGCTGTTGCTTATAAGTCTGAAGCCATTCTAACTTCTGTTCCTTTTCATACAACATTTCTTCTCTCTGGAAGCTTGGAGAATCTCCTCTAAGTGTTTTAAAATTTTGCAATGATGTACCTTGGTATTTTTACCCATTTTCCTGGGTACGTGGTGGGCTCAGTCACTCTGTAAACTTAAGTCCTTCAGTTCTGGAAATTTAGCTTGAATATTTTGTGGATAATTTCCTACTGTAGTGTTTGGAGGTTGAACTCTAAGGTCCTCTACTCTTTTATCTTCTTTTTTTTTTGAGACAGAGTCTCAAGCTGTTGCCTTGGGTAGAGTGCCATGGTGTCATAGCTCATAGCAACTTCAAACTTTTAGACTTAAGCAATTCTCTTGTCTCAGCCTCCCAAGTAGCTGGAACTACAGGCGCCCACCACAACGCCTGGCTATTTTCTGTTACAGTTGTCATTGTTGTTTAGCTGGCTCAGGCTGGGTTCAAACCCACCAGCCTTGGTGTATGTGGCTGATGCCATATCCACTGTGCTACAGTCACTGAGCCAGTTTTTGTTTTTTATATTTTAATCTTTCATCTAATTTTCCAGAAGGCTACATCCAGTTACTCTAACTCTATTTATTGAATATTCATCTTTTGCCTACAGATTTGAAAGAAAATTTAAAAAATCACATACAAAATTCTTATGTGTGTTTATTTCTGGATTCATGTTCCTGTGCCACGTTTATCATATCTTTTAATATTTGATAAAGATGGCTCGGTGCCTATAGCTCAACCGGCTAAGGCGCCAGCCACGTACACCTAAGGTGGCGGGTTCGAATCCCCAGCCCGGACCCGCCAAACAACAATGATGGCTGCAACCAAAAAATGGCCGGGCGTTGTGGCGGGCGCCTGTGGTCCCAGCTACTTGGGAGGCAGAGGCAAGAGACTCGCTTGAGCCCAGGAGTTGGAGGTTGCTGTGAGCTGTAATGCCACGGCACTCTACCCAGGGGGACAGCTTGAGGCTCTGTCTCAAAAAAAAAAAAAAAAAAAAAAATTTGATAAAGATGATTCCCCTATGTCCCCATAGTCTTCTTTTTAGAATTTTCCTGACTTGTTTTTTCACTTTCTCCACTTGAACTTTGAAATTACCTAGGTTTCAAACTTAGTTTGGATTTTAATGGAATCTCATTAAATTTATAGACTAATTTCAGAAGAACCCATACCTTTATGATGTTGACTATTTCTACCCAAGACTATGGTGTGCCTTTCCATTTACTTAGTTCTTCTTCTGAATCCTTCTGTAGCATTTAAAAGTTTTTACCTTAGGTCAAGCACAGTGGCTCACGCCTGTAATCCTTGCATTCTGGGAGGCTGACGAGGGTGGATCACCTGAGGTCAGGGGTTCAAAATCAGCCTGAGGAATAGCAAGAACTTGTCTCTACTTAAAACAGAAAAACTAATCAGGCTTTGTGATGTTGTGGGCACCTGTAGTCCCAGCTACTTGGGAAGCTGAGGCAGGAGGATTGCTTGAGCCTGGGAGTTTGAAGTTAGTGTGAACTAGGCTGACTGCATAGCCTGGGCAAGAAAGTGAGACTCTGTCTCAAAACAAACAAACAAACAACCCCCCCCCAAAACAAGACTTAAGAATCACTTATGCACATAAAAAAATATTGAACTTGGTGCCTGTAGCTCAATGGGTAGGGCTGGCCACATACACCAAGGTTGGCAGGTTTGAACCTGGCCCAGGCCAACTAAAACAACAATGACAACTGCAATAAAAAAAAAAATAGCTGGGTGTTGTGGAGGGCACCTGTAGTCCCAGCTATTTGGGAGATGAGGCAAGAGAATCCCTTAAGCCCAAGAGTTTGAGGTTGCTGTGAGCTATGATGTCATAGCACTCTACCCAGGGTGACAGCTTGAGACTGTTTCAAAAAAAAAATTAAGTTTTACATTATTAAATCAAGTTCAAAAATAATAAAGGTCTATTAGCTTTATTAGAATATAGATGATTATGGATGTCATCTATGTGTAATGAGTTCTATTTGATTACCATATCTTTACATAGTCCATTACTATTTACAAAGGGCAAATTTTATTTACTTTTTATTTTATTTTATTATTTTTGTTGAGACAGAGTCTCACTTTGTCACTGTCAGTGGAGTGCAGTGGCATCACAGCTCACAGAAATCTCCAACTCTTGGAGTCAAACGATTCTCTTGCCTCAGCCTCCCTAGTAGCTGAGACTACAGGTGTCTGCCAGAACGCCCAACTTTTTTTGTTGCAGTTGTCACTGCTGTTTTGTTTTTGTTTTTGTTTTTGCAGTTTTTTTGGCTGGAGCTGGGTTTGAACCCGCCACCTCTGGCATATGGGACCTGCGCCCTACTCCTTTGAGCCACAGGCGCTGCCCTGTCACTGCAGGGCAAGTTTGTATATGTAAATTACATATACATTTTTGTTTTTTGTTTTTGAGACAGAGCCTCAAGCTGTGGCCCTGGGTAGAATGCCATGGCATCACAGCTCACAGCAACCTCCAACTCCTAGGCTTAAGCGATTCTCTTGCTTCAGCCTCCCAAGTAGCTGGGACTACAGGCTCTCACCACAATGCCCGGCTATTTTTGGGTTGTAGTTGTCATTGTTGTTTGGCTGGCCCGGGCTGGATTCAAACCTGCCAGCTCTGGTGTATGTGGCTGGCGCCTTAGCTGTTTGAACTACAGACACTGAGCCACTACATACACATTTTAATCTTTTTTTTTGGGGGGGGGGACAGGGTCTCAAGCTGTTGCCCTGGGTAGAGTGCCGTAGCATCACAGCTCACAGCAACCTCCAACTCCTGGGCTCAAGCAAGTCTCCTGCCTCA
>NW_003852544.1:521600-523152 GCF_000181295.1 Otolemur garnettii
CAGCTCACAGCAACCTCAAACTCCTGGGCTTAGGTGATTCTCTTGCCTTAGCCTCCTGAGTAGCTGGGACTATAGGCACCCACCATAATGCCCAGCTATTTTTTTGTTGCAGTTTGGCTGGGGGCCAGGTTCGAACCTGCCACCCTCGGTATATGAGGCTGGCACCCTACTCACTGAGCCACAGGTGACACCCTCAAGAGATCTTTTGTCAGCATCCTGAGTAGTTGACTGGGACTACAGGAGCCCACCACAACACTTGGCTAGTTTTTCTGTTTTTAGTGGAGATGGGGTCTCACTCTTGCTCAGGCTGTTCTCAAACTCAAGAGCTCAAACAATCTATCTGCCTCAGCCTCCCAGAGTGCTATGATTACAGGCATGAGCCACCTGCACCCAGCTAGGATGAAGTGTTTTCATTGAATTATTTTGTTTTGTTTCTTCATAGTTTTACAGTACTCTTTAAATAGTTTCTAAAAGCCTTCTATATATATTCAGAGACACTGTGTAGGTCCTTTCACAGGGCACTATTCACACTGCAGTCAACGTGATTGACTGCAAGACAGTTTGCTTCCCTATGTGGTACGTACTAGCAATTTTGAGTTTTTTTCCTTTATCTTATTTTCTTATTGTGAATGTGATATTTTCTTCTATTATATTTAGTTACCATTTTGACATGAGAAAATTGCTGATGTCTGAATACCAATTTTATGACTGGCTACACTATTACATTTTCTTTCTTTCTTTCTTTCTTTCTTTTTTTTTTTTGTGAGACAGAGTCTCACTAGTAGCATCACAGCTCACAGCAACCTCCAACTCCTGGGCTCAAGCAAGTCTCCTGCCTCAGCCTCCCAAGTCGCTGGGACCACAGGCACCTACCACAATGCCCAGCTATTTTTTAGTTGCAGCTGTCATTATTGTTTGGCGGGCCTAGGCTGGATTCCAACCCGCCACCTTAGGTGTATGTGGCTGGCGCCTTAGCCACTTGAGCCACAGGCGCTGAGCCCATATAAACAAGTTTTAAAATACATACTAATACCTAGGAGGCAAGTTCCTCCCACCTTGCCATTACTCTTCTTTTTTTACTAGTGGTTCTTAATATTTATTCTTCCAAATTCAACAGAATAATTCTGACAAATGATATAGAAAATTTTGTTGATGTGGATTTGGACTGCATTCAGTTTATACGTTGATCCAGAAAGAACTGGCATTTTTTTTCTTTTTTTTGGACAGAGTCTCATTTTGTCACCCTCAGTAAAGTGATATGGCATCATAGCTCACAGCAACCTTCAGCCTCCTGAGTAGCGCCTACCGCAACGCTCAGATATTTTTAGTGACGAGGTCTTACTCTGGCTCAGGCTGGTCTCAAACCTGGGAGCTCAGCCAATTCACCTGCCTCAGCCTCCCAGAGTGCTAGGATTACAGGCACATACCACCTCATCTGACCCTCAGAAACAACTGGCACTTTTACAGTGTTGAGTCTTTTTGCCAAAGGATAAAGTTTTCTTTTCTTGTTTTAGAAACAGTCTCACTTTATTGCCCTCAGTAGAGTACTGTG
>NW_003852544.1:524336-526215 GCF_000181295.1 Otolemur garnettii
CCGAGCCCTGTCTAGCACTTCTAACACAATGTTAAACAATGGGATCATGAATTTCGTGTTATGTCTTTTGACCTTAAGTCCAGTGCTTTTGGGGGGTATATATTCAATCCACTAGTTATTAAGCACCAAATATCTACAATGAATTGTTCTAGATGAGAAAGACATGGTTCAATGTCTTTGATTCAATGCCCAGATTTATAACCTTTTCTTATTCAGATCTTCAGCCAAATAAGTACTCATTTATAGTTCTTGTGCCATTAAAAAGTCTCCTGCAAATTTAATATTCTATTCTACTAAGCTGAAGTGTGACCCTAAGAAATTATTCTTCAAGGACAACACAGTGTTTTTGTTTTGTTGTTATTTTTTTAGGACGAGGGAAGTGGAATGAGCTAGGGCTAAGGAACTGAGTAAACAATGGGCATAACAGACATTTATTTACCTGAAAGCCAAATACATAAAATAAACAAGAGGCTGAAACTCCCACAAGAAGCTAGAAGTAGAGCTATCAGAAAACACATGGTAATTGACCCTTATGCAGAGTTTAACCTTAGGGGTATGATATGAGAACAAAAAGCATGAATGAACATGTTTTCAAGTATATGAACTGCAATCATGTGTAGCTAACAATTTAGTAAGATGAGAGAGCAATGTAATAAATGTCATAACAAAGGATTAACATGAGGAGCTAAAGGAGAATGTTTCTCAAAGGAGATGAATCATTGATTTGGCAAGGATGTATTCAGTATTTATTGAATGTCAGGCCCCAATCTATATACAGAATACTGAACAAAAAAGACAGAATCTCTGTTTCCAAAGAGCTTACAGTCTACCGGGGGAGGTGGATGTTATTTTATTTATTTATTTTTTGAGACACAGTCTCACTCTGCCGCTCTCAGTAGAGTGCTGTGGTGTTGTTCACAGCAACCTCCAGCTCTTGCCTCAGCCTCCCAAGTAGCTGGGAGTATAGGCACTCGCCACAATGCCCGGCTATTTTTTTGTTGCACTTTGGCTGGGGCTGGGTTTGAACCCGCCACCCTCAGTATATGGGGTATGCACCCTACCCACTGAGCCACAGGTGGTACCTCAGGTGGATGATATTTAAGTAAAGATACAACTACGTGTGTGTATATATATAAATTGTATATATTATTAGAAACTGTGATAAGTGCTATAAAGGAAATAACAATGCTATGATAAAATAAGGTGACTTAATTCATTTATTTATTACTATTTTTCTTCTTGGATTTGACTTTACAAATGGAAGCAACAGGTGACATAATTCAGATTTGGGGTATCAGGGAAAGCCTCTCTGAGAAAGCAGCCTTGCTAGCATGAGCTATCTCGCATGGCCTCTCCTGAATTTCTATTCCTCACATTGCTCACAAGCTGAGTGATGAGATTTCTCCTGTAAGAAAGGTGGGTCTGGGTTGGGTGCAGTGGCTTATACCTGTAATTCTAGCATTCTGGGAGGCCCAGGCTGGTGGATTGCTTGAACTCAGGAGTTCGAGACCAGCCTGAGCCAGAGCGAGACTCTGTCTCTACCTGTCTCTAAAAATAGCCAGGCGTTGTGGCTGGTGCCTATAGTCCCAGTTACTTGGGCAGCTGAGGCAAGAGAATCACCAAGAGTTTGAGGTTGCCGTGAGCTATGATGCCATAGCATTCTGTAGGGGGCAACAAAGTGAGACTTTGTCTCAAAAAAAAAGAAAAAGAAAGGTATGTCTGTACTTTTTCTCCACTTTCCTATTTAGTGAGTAAAGTACATAGCTGTTTACAACTGCAACTTCTTTTTTTTTTTTTGAGACAGAGCCTCAAGCTGTCCCCCTGGGTAGAGTGCCATGGCATCACAGCTCACAGCAACCTCCAACTCCTGGGCTCAAGC
>NW_003852544.1:527657-532672 GCF_000181295.1 Otolemur garnettii
TTGAGAGAGTCTCACTTTGTTGCCCTTGGTAGAGTGCCATGGCGTCACAGTCACAGCTTACAGCAACCTCAAACTCTTGGGCTCAAGCAATTCTCTTGCCTCAGCCTCCCAAGTAGCTGGGACTTGCCCACCACCACGCCTGGCTATTTTTAGAAATGGGGTCTTGCTCTGGCTCAGGCTGGTCTTGAACCTGTGAACTCAGGCAATCCACCCACCTCGGCCTCCCAGAGTGCTAGGATTATAGGCGTGAGCCACTGTGCCCAGCCCGAGAGAATATTCTTCTTCTTTTTTTTTGGCCAGGGCCAGGTTTGAACCTGCCACCTCTGGTATATGTGGCCGGTGCCCTACTCCTTTGAGCCACAGGTGCCACCTGAGAACATTCTTGAAGAATGGGTTCAGTTTAGCCAATATTTGGTAAAATCGTCAACTAATTGTGCCTTCAAATTCAGAGCCATGTTCAGTATTACAGCAAAGAACACCTTCATTTCTTCTGAGGAAACATCCTTCTATGAGCACCATGTTGAGTATTCTGTTAGTGGAGTCACCTTCTGTATTTTTTCCACTGCATACATGTTTGTCTAGATCACAATTTCACCAACAAGATCATCTGAGAAAAAGAGCTGGAAAAATTCAAGTTCAGTTTTTGGCTGAGCACTTTGAGGAAGGGTGAATTCCTGTTGTGTGACAGAACACAGGAACTTTGTAAGATTACCATCACATCACGATAAACCTCCCAGCTACTTATTACAGGTTGCATATTATCAATTTCTTCTTTATCACTAGCTTCAGATTTACTGGACCTAATGTCACTGCATACAGGAAGAGTTTCTTCATACTCACTTTTATCACTAAACTCTCCTTCAACCTCACTATCCTCAAAAATCCCCATATCTGGGCGGCGCCTGTGACTCAGTGGGTAGGGTGCTGGCCCCATATACCAAGGGTGGTGGGTTCAAACCCGGCCCTGGCCATACTGCAACAAAAAATGGCCAGGTGTTATGGCGGGTGCCTTTAGTCCTAGCTACTCAGGAGACTGAGGCAAGAGAATCACCTAAGCCCAGGAGTTGGAGGTTGCTGTGAGCTGTGACACCACAGCACTCTACCAAGGGAGACAAAGTGAGACTCTGCCCCTAAAAAAAAAAAAAAAAAAAGCCATATCATCGTCACTTACACACCTTCTCCCTGCCATTTTCCTACAAGCACAACTGTGAGAACATAACACAAAATCACCAGTTCACATTACAACACATGGCCTGAGCTATGTGTTGGCTAGAGTGTGCCCTACATGAGGAAACAAGTCAGACAGGCTCCAAAAGCAAAGCAGTGAACAAATGCAATAAAAAAAGTGTGTGACATTTTCTGATACTGGAGTAGAACAGAAAAATTATTATGTCAGACTAGCATTTAAAATCTCCTCTCTTGGCTTGGTGCCTGTAGCACAGTGGTTATGGTGCCAGGCACATGCACCAAACCTGGTGGGTTCGCACCCAACCCCAGGCCAGCTAAACAACAATGACACTGCAACAAAAAATATCCAGGTGTTGTGGTGGGCACCTGTAGTTCCAGCTGCCTGGGAGGCTGAGGCAAGAGAATGGCTGAAGCCCAGGAGTTGGAGGTTGCTGTGAGCAGTGATGCCATAGCACTCTACCCAGGGGGATAGCTTGAGGCTCTATCTCAAAAACAAACAAACAAACAAACAAAACTCCTCTCTTTCCTGTTTAAGGCTCTCAGAAAAAGTTAGAAATTGTTACTATTAAGGGTATTAAGCTTGAATGTCCCTGTTCTAATCTCTAAAAGGATAAAACCTACAATGCTTACTGGGCTGCTTGGATAAGCTGTTGTTTTACCTTACTGGAGGAGCTTAACAATGAAAAGCAAAGCTAACACAAGTTCTATCCATAAAAAGTGATGTCCTAATTTGGGCTCAGTCCTAAGATATTTAAGTAATAATTCAGTTGGTTCTGTGTCTGTGAAAAAATGTCACAACCTTGTGACAACTAATTTTTTTTTTTTGAGACAGAGTTTCACTTTGTCACCTTTGGTAGAGTGCTGCAGCATTATAACTCACAGCAACCTCAGCCTTCCGAATAGCCAGGATCATAGGCGCCTGCCACAACACCCAGCTATTTTTAGAGATGGGGTCTTACTCTGGCTCAGACTAGTCTTGGACCTGTGAGCTCAGGCAATCCACCCATCTCAGCCTCCCAAGTGCTGGGATTACAGTCATAAGCCACTGCACCCAGCCTGATTCTTCTTTTCTTCTTACAGTTTTTCCTTTATTACTATGGTTTAGAACCGGTATTTCAGTTTTATTTCTATCATCTAACACAGTGATTTTCAACTGGTATGCCATGAGAGGATTTTAGGTGTGCTGCAAAAAAAAATTTTTTTAAGACAGAGTCTCACTTTGTCGCCCTCAGTAGAGTACCGTGGTGTCACAACTCACAGCAACCTCAAACTCTTGGGCTTAAGCGATTCTCTTGCCTCAACCTCCCAAGCAGCTGGGATTACAGACGCCTGCTACAATGCCTGGCTATATTTTTTGTTGTTGTTTTTGTCATGGTTGTTCAGCAGGCCTGGGCGCGTTCAAACCTGCCAGCCTCGGTGCATGTGGCTGATACCCTAACCACTAAGCTATAGGCACTGAGCCTGCTGCAAAAATTCTTAAAGACCACTAAGTTATTTTTGAAAGAAGTCCAAGACAGTAGTATAGTATTTTTTTTTTTTTTTTTTGAGACAGAACCCCAAGCTGTCACTCTGGGTAGAGTGCTGTAACATCACAGCTCATAGCAACCTCCAACTCCTGCAATCGATTCTCCTGCCTCCGCCTTCCAAGTAGCTGGGTCTACAGGTGCCTGCCACAACACCCGGCTATTTTTTGGTTGCAGCCGTCATCGTTGTCTGGCAGGCCCAGGCTGGACTCGAACCCACCAGCTCAGGTTTATGTGGCTGGCACCTTAGCCGCTTGAGCCACAGACGCTGAGCCATTATATTCTTTTTTTCACTTTTTTTGATCAACATAATTTAAGTGCACCACAGAAGTTTAACTATAGGTTCAAGTGTGCTGTGAGATAATAAAGGTTGAAAAACACTGGTCTAAGACAATTAAAACAGTACATAACGAGTTGTATTTATTTGGGGGGGTGGGTAGGTGACAGCTGTTAAGTCTTTCAAAGCTAGGATTGGAAAGAGCAGTTAATAGGTAAAAGCAGCTCCTGTGGCTCAGTGGGTAGGGTGCCGGCCCCACATACCAAGGGTGGTAGGTTCGAACCCAGCCCTGGCCAGCTAGAACAGCAGTGATAACTGCAACAAAAAATAGTTGCACGTTGTGGCAGGCACCTGTAGTCCCAGCTACTGGGGAGGCTGAGGCAAGATGATTGCTTAAGCCCAAGAGTCTGAGGTTGCTCTGAGCTGTGATGCCATAGCACTCTACTGAGGGTGACCAACTGAGACTTTCAAAAAAAAAAAAAAGTCTTTACTTTTTTTTTTTAAGAGATAGAGTCTTACTTTATCGGCCTCAGTAGAGTGCTGCACCATCACAGCTCACAGCACCCTCCAACTCTTGAGCTTAAGCAATTATCTTGCCTCAGCCTCCCAAGTAGCTGGGACTAAAGGCACCTGCCACAACGTCCAGCTACTTTTTGTTGGAGTTGCCATTGTTGATTTAGCAGGTATGGGCCGGTTCAAACCCACTAGCTCTGGTGTATGTGGCCAGCAAACTACCCACTGAGCTAGTGGTAACCCCTGGTAAAGGTTTTGTTTGAGACAGAGCCTTAAGCTGTCCCCCTGGGTAGAGTGCTGTGGCATCACAGCTCACAGCAACCTCTAACTCCTGGCCTCACGTGAGTCTCCTCCCTCAGCCTCCCAAGTAGCTGAGACCACAGGCACCTGCTACAATGCCTGGCTATTTTTTGGTTGCAGCCATCATTGTTGTTTGGTGGGCCCGGGCTGGATTTGAACCTACCACCTTAGGTGTATGTGGCTGGGGCCTTAGCCACTTGAGCCACAGGTGCCAAGCTGGTAAAGTTTTTTTTTGAGACAGCATCTTGTTCTGCCTTTCAAAATGAAGTGCAGTGGCACGATCATAGCTAACTGCAGCCTTAAAGTCCTGGGCAAAATCGATCCTCCTGCCTTAGCCCCCTGTGTAGCTGGGACTGAAGGCATGTTCCACCATGTCTCACTAATTTTGTATTTTTTGTTGAAATGTGGTCTCACACTCCTGACTTCCCAAAGTAGTGGGATTATAGGTGTGAGCCATACTGCACTGGGCCTGTTGTGTGGGTCTACTGTATACAAGTTTTTGTGTGGACATGCTTTCATTTATTTTGTTGTTGTTGTTGCAGTTTTTGCCCAGGGCCAGGTATATGGGGCTGGCGCCCTACTCCTTGAGCCACAAGCACTGGCTGCCTCAAATTCTTATTTTCTTTTTTGAGACAGAGTCTCACTATGTTGTCTTCAGTGTAGAGTGCCATGGTTAAGTGATTCTCTTGCCTCAGCCTCCCAAGTAGCTGGGACTACAGGAGCCTGCCACAACACCTGGCTATTGTTTAGAAACAGGTCTCACTCTGGCTCAGGATGGTCTCAAACCTGTGAGCTCGGCCAATCCACCCCCCTGGCTTCCCAGAATGCTAGGATTAAAGGTGTGAGTCACCGTGCCAGGCCAACATGTTTTGATTTCTCTTGGGTATATGCCCAGGTGTGGAATTATTGGGTCATATGGTAAATGTTTAAACTTTTAAGGAATTGCCAGATTATTTTCTATAGTGCTTCTATGGTTTTCCATTTCTACCAACAGTATATATGAGGATTTGAATTTTTCCATATCCTCACCAATACTTGTTATTATCTCTTTGATTATAGCCATCTTAATGTATATGAAGTGGTATCTCATTGTTGTTTTGTTTGCACTTCCCAGACAGCTAATTGTGCATCTTTTCATATGCTTATTGGCCATTAAAGTCTGTTCACATCCTCTGCCCATTTTAAAATTAGGTTATTTGTCTTTTTTTTTTTTT
>NW_003852544.1:533058-537136 GCF_000181295.1 Otolemur garnettii
GCCTGTAGTCCCAGCTACTCAGGAGGCTGAGGCAAGAGAATTGCCTAAGCCCAAGAGCTGGAGGTTGCTGCGAACTGTGACGCCATAGCACTCTACCAAGGGCGACAAACTAAAACCGTCTCTAAATAAATAAATAAATAAATAAAAGTAAAATAAAATAAAGAAATACCTTTTCAGAGATATGATTTGCAAGTATTTTCTCACATTTTGTGGGTTGTTTTTTCTAGTTTTGAGTTTTTTTTTTTAAATATTTATTTATTTATTTTTTTGAGATGAAGTCTCATTGTCCAGGCTAGAGTGCTATATTGTGTCAGCCTAGCTCACAGTAACCTCACACTTCTGGGTTCAAGAGATCCTCCTACCTCAGCCTCCAGAGTAGGTAGGACTACAGATGCCTGTCACAATGCCTGGCTAGTTTTTTCTACTTTTAGTAGAGATAGGGTCTCACTCTTGCTCAGGCTGGTCTCGGACTCTTGAGCTCAAGGGATCCCTTAGTCTAGGCCTCCCAGAGTGCTAGGATTACAGGCCTGAGTTATATCTGGCCTTTTAAGCGTCTTAATGGGTTAATCTCTGAATCTGAGAAACAATAGATTTGGCCTAAAGTGAACATTCTGTATGTATTAAGTAGCATTACAAAAAAAGTGGTATGCTTTAAGTCATAACACTTTAACTTTTTGGGATGCAGAGGTGAGAGTATCACTTGAGATCTGGAGTTTGAGGTTGCAGTGAGCTATAACACCACTACACTCTAGCATGGGCAACAGAGTAAGATCCTCTCTCACTTTCCACCCTTCCCTCCAAAAAAAACCAACCAAAGATTATAACAAAAATGTTTTAATATCGTAGGGATCTATTAATTAAGTAGAACTTCAGTGATTTTTTTGGGGGGGGCAATATGTACAAAGGTTACAGTTGTTAGTGTCAAATGCATTATTACATCACTGGCACAGTTTCTACTGGCATATACTTGCTTTGCAATACACAAGATATTTATGATTTAGACTCCTCCTACTTTAGAATTTACTTCCTTCTACTTCTTTTGTGACTCTCCAGATATGATTTGAACCAGGGGTCCTCAAACTTTTTAAACAGGGGGCCAGTTCACTGTCCCTCAGACAGTTGGAGTGCCAGACTGCTGGCCGCGGGATGAGTCAGCTGCAAAGCAGGACAGGCAGCCGCTCGATAAATGTCCTCGGCGGGCCGCATGTGGCCCGTGGGTCCTAATTTGAGGACGCCTGATTGAACTTTCAGGAATAGTATTTCATTCTTGGTGTCACAATGTTGGCTTTTTTTCTCCCTGGAATTCTACCAGAATGTTTTTGTCATTTTAGAAACTTTCTTATTCTAGTGCAACATGCCAGGAAACCCAGGTATACATAGTGAGTGAATAATCTTACTTTAACACGCATGTTTGTCCTTACATAGGTCACCTGCATACAACTGTGCCTATGGATTTCCTAGTAAACAATTCAGATTTCATTTGAGTCTTTTTTTTTTTTAATTTAATCAATCACCTGGGGGGTGGGGGAGGCAGCATTCTTCCTTTCTTTCTTTGGGATGCCACGCATTCATTGTCCTCTTCCCCCAACCTCATCTCTCTTCTTATTCCCTGCTCTCTCCTCTCACTCTTTCACATCTCGTCCTCTCCCACTCTCTTCCTTTTATATAACATAGAAAATAAACTCATACTTTTATATCCTGAAAAAAAACCCTCTAATTTTATTAAGAGCTCTTGATAAACTACTGTGCGAGAAGTAAATGCTGCATAGATTGAGTCTCTAGTTCTATAGCTGTTCCCGCCCCTACTCCTTTTCTCTGAACACTCGCTGTAGACAAACTTTAGATATGAAACGGAGAAGTCCCAACACAATCTACTTTCTTTAAAATTAGCCAAGCTCACTACAGATTGGTGTTAAGATGTTTGACTTGCAAATACATACCTTGTACCCCCATCCTGCCTAAAAAAAGAAAAAAAAGAGAGAGGATGAAGCATAAAACTTGGATCTTTCGGTGCCTTTTCAGACACTGACTCAAGAGGAGCACAGGTATCCAGACAGTCGCGCGGGTCCACTTCAGCCCTCCAAGCAACACAGAACCGGTCCCGAACAGAGCACGCAGGCGAGACGGAATGCCTCCCGTCCCAATGGCATCCGTTCTCCGCTCTGGGTGCCCCACGTGCCGACCGGCCGATCCCAAAGCTGATGGCACTCGAGGCTACGCTCACCCACCCCTCTTCAGGGCCTTGGGGTCCCTCAGAGCAGGGCCGGAGACGGTTGAGATCACCGCAGTACTCCCGATGGCAGTCCCAACGCGACTGTCCCTTACTAACTCTCTCCTGGTTCTCTGGGTGGCATAACAGTTATCTTGCCCTTGCGCCTGATCCGGCAACACATAGGTAGCAGCGGAGCCGCCCGGAGGCGGCGCCCAAGGGAGGAGCCTGCGGACGCCCTGCCGCGAGGAGTGCGCCAGGTGAGCACGCCTGCGCAGTCGGGCCGTAAACAAGCCCGCCCCTTCTCCTCGGCCCGCCTTCAAGGGGCTGGCTCGCAAGTGGGAGGGGCTAGAAGGAAGAGGCGGGGGCGGGGGGGAGAGCGAGCACCAGGAACGGCGCCTGCGCGGTGGGCGTGATCCGGGCACTTAGGGCAGGATGAACGCTGCTTTCCAAGATGGCGACGGAGGGAGGAGGGAAAGAGATGAACGAGATTAAGACCCAATTCACAACCCGGGAAGGTCTGTACAAGCTGCTGCCGCACTCGGAGTACAGCCGGCCCAACCGGGTGCCCTTCAACTCGCAGGGATCCAACCCCGTCCGCGTCTCCTTCGTAAACCTCAACGACCAGTCTGGCAACGGCGACCGCCTCTGCTTCAATGTGGGCCGGGAGCTCTACTTCTATATCTACAAGGGGGTCCGCAAGGTACCGACCCGGGCGTCACCGGGGCCTGCCAGCGGCGTGGGCTGAGGCCGGGAGCAGGGCGGTGACAGCGGAGCCAGGGTGACCCATAGGGGTGGCCGTCGCTCTTACTTTTGAGTGGGCCGGTAACTCCACTGGGGTACTCCTGAGGAAAGGGGATTCAAGAGTGAGGAGGGTGGTAGTGGTGGCGTTTCCAAGGGGTGGGTGCTGTGGAGAGGGATCATTGCGTGCGGGGTTCCGTCTGGGGAGGCCCCAGAAGCAGCCAGCTGCCTGCCCTATGCGGGGTCCGTCAGGTTCTGACATGGCCAAGGAGCGGGCCTGCGAGTCCCCGGAAGAGGTGGGGTGGACGTCTTGTCTACTTAGATCGCCTCTTCTCCCTGGAGGGTTGGGAGTCTCGCCCTGGGTTAGAGAACTGGAACGCAAGGCGGCTTTAAAAGATCTGTAAGGCGGAACCTGGCCTGGGAAGCGGAGGACCGAGACTAGGTCAGACAGAACCTGCTTAGCACGCAGGGTTACTCCACCTGCTGCCGCACTGACGCTTCTAGGAGCCTCTTCTGGTGTTAAAACAATTTCTGTTTCAAAAACATCCATGGGAGGACGGCTGTCACTGTCTGCGGCGAGGGAAGCTTCTCCTGAAAGATTGTTAAAGAGGGTCATCCTGTCCCTTGTAGTGTGAGAAGAGCTTAGTACTACAGTTGGGAGGTTGAAATGATGTTTTCAGTGAACTAAGCTGGTTCAGAGGGGTTCTGTGTGAGCGTACCCGGATTAATCTTGTCCAACAAGTCAGACTGTGTCCCAAATAGGGAAAGATATGCCTTAAAAGCTACTTTAAAGGAACCGTCTTTCTTGGAGGACGACCTAACAGTAATTCTGTGAAGCATGTAATCATCCTTTTAAAATCTCTCTTTAAAAGCAGTTTATTAGCGCTTTTCTTTCATTTGCTGCGTAACTGTGTTTTCACAGAGAACTGCTTATTTTTAAGATTGTGGTCTTTGACATGACTCGTTGGAAGAGGGAGGAAATTAATGTACTCCACAGCACCTTCATATGGACAATGTGATAAAAGATTAATTCGTACATATTACAGTTAGTGTGAAAATAAGTTGTTCATGTTTAAGAGTGAATTTTCGGCTCGGCGCCTGTGGCTCAACCGGCTAAGGCGCCAGCCA
>NW_003852544.1:538643-540147 GCF_000181295.1 Otolemur garnettii
CAACCTCCAACTCCTGGGCTCAAGTGATTCTCCTGCCTCCACCTCCCAAGTAGCTGGGACTACAGGTGCCTGCCACAACGCCTGGCTATTTTTTTTGCTTGCAGCCATCATTGTTGTTTGGCGGGCCCTGGCTGGATTTGAACCTGCCAGCTCAGGTATATGTGGCTGGCACCTTAGCCACTTGAACCACAGGTGCAGAGCCTTCTTTTTTGGCGGAGAGCAGAGTCTTATTTTGTTGCCCTGGTAGAGTGCCTTGGCCTCATAGCTTATAGCAACCTCAGACGCCTGGGCTCAAGCAAATCTCTTGCCTCACCCTCCCAACTAACTGGGATTACAGGTGCCTACCACAATGCCCAGCTATTTTTAGAGGATAGATCTTGCTCTAGCTCAAGCTGGTCTTGAACTTGTGAGCTCTTCACCCTCCTCGGCCTCCCAGAGTACTGGGATGGGTGTGAGCCACCACGCCCGGCCTAATTATGGTCTCTTCTATTGAGATAGTATTCATTGGAGTATAAAACTAGCAAGCTTTTCTTCTCTTTTTTTCTTTTTTTTTTTTTTTTTAAGAGATAGAGTCTCACTTTGTTGCTCTTGGTAGAGCCCGTGGCATCACAGCAACCTCCAGCACTTGGACTTAGGTGATTGTCTTGCCTCAGCCTCCCGAGTAGCTGGGACTATAGGCACCTTCCACAATGCCCAGCTATTTTTTTGTTGCAGTTTGGCCTGGGCTGGGTTTGAACCCGCCATCCTCCGTATATGGGGCCGGCGCCCTACTCACTGAGCCACAGGCGCTGCCCAAAACTAGGCAAGCTTTTCAAAACTTTACCAAAAATTATTTTAAAGAAGACAAATCTGAAATATGTAAATTGCTCTTACTTGCATAATTTGAGCACTATTAACTTTTTTGAGTTAAAACTTCATTTTTTATATGATAGTGTCTTATTTTCATTTGTATTATGTTGCAGACATTTCAACTTTTTTCTAGCCAGTAACTTAAAATTTTTTCTTTTCCATGAATGTTTGTACTTGTTATTTTGAAGGGTGACTATGACTCTATTTCTGACTTATACTAGAGCAAATAGATTTACTTTATTAAAATTTATTTCTTAGTAATTATAAATCTATACTTTATTTTATTTATTTTTATGAGACAGTCTCACTATGTTGCCCTTGGTAGAGTGCCGTGGCACCACAGCTCACAGCAACCTCAAACTCTTGGGCTTAAGCAGTTCTCTTGCCTCAGCATCCCAAGTAGCTGGGACTACAGGGGCTTGCCACAACGCCCAGTTATTTTTTTGTTGTAGTTGTCGTTGTTTAGCAGGCCTGGGCCAGGTTCTAATCTGCCAGCCCCGGTGTATGTGGCTGGCACCCTAACCACTGGGCTATGGGCACTGAGCCTGTAAATCTATATTTTAAACAGTTGGCTGTTTTTACTGTTTTTTTCCTGTGAAAAAACAGGAAAAAACCATGTACACACACACGCACACAGGTAGTTTTTTTTTTTTTT
>NW_003852544.1:540388-543239 GCF_000181295.1 Otolemur garnettii
GTTGCCCTTGGTAGAGTGCTATGGCATTACAGCTCACAGCAGCCTCAAACTCTTGGACTTAAGTGATTCTCTTGCTTCAGCCTCCCAAGGACCTGAATCTACTGGTGCCTGCCTCAATGCCCAGCTATTGTTTTGTTATAGTTGTCATTGTTGTTTAGCAGGCCCTACCAGGTTCAAACCCAACAGCCCTGGTATATGTGGCCAGTTCCCTAACCACTGAACTACAGGGGCCTAGCCATGCCTGGCTACTTTTTAAATTTTTTGTAGAGATTGGTTCTTGGTATGTTGCCCAGGCTGGTCTTGAACTCCTGGCCTCAAACTATCCTGCTTCAAATTGCTGGTGTTACAGGCACAAACCACCAAGTCCACCTAAAGCATATAAAATTTTGCATAAGGCCTGTCATGGTGGTGCATGCCTGTAATCCTAGCACTCTGGGAGGCCAAGGCAGGTGGATTGCTTAAGCTCATGAGTTTAAGACCAGCCTGACCAAGAGTTGAGACCCCATCTCTAAAAATAGCTGGCATTATGGCAGGCGCCTGTAGTCCTAGCTCCTCGGGAAGCTGATGCACAGAGATCACTTGAACCCAGGAGTTTGAGGTTGCTGTGAGCTATGACTTCACAACACCCAGGGTAACAAAGTGAGACTTTGTCACAGCACTCTGCCCAGGGTAACAAAATGAGACTCTGTCTCAAAAAAAAATTTTTTTGTAGTAATTATTAAGATCATTCAGAAGGTCTAATTTGGATGAGTAAATTCAATTTAAGTCTGCCTGTAAAATGAGTGGAAATAGGTTTTTTAAGAACTTAAATCATGAATTGTGTGCTTCCATTCCTGAGAAGAAGGTTGGGGTTTTGGGGAAATGGAGTAGATGAAGAAGCAGTCTAACTTCTATGCCAAGACTGTAATTTTTTTTTAACCAAGATTATAATTTTGACTCTATTAAAATGTTTATAAGTAAGTGTCTACAGCTAAAAAGGACCTTTGAGTTTATATAGTCTAACCCTCCTCAAAGAAAACCAAGCCTGGAAAAGGGATGCAAACCTGTGTTAGAATATTTTCTCATGGTAAGGAAAATGAAGCACAGCTATCTCTAAAGAAGTCTTAGTCGGCTCAGCACCTGTGGCTCAAGTGGCTGGGGCGCCAGCCACATACACCTAAGGTCGCAGGTTCAAATCCAGCCTGGGCCCACCGAATAACAATGACGGCTGCAAACAAAAAAAAAATAGCCAGGCGTTGTGGCGGGCCCTTGTGGTCCCAGCTACTTGGGAGGCTGAGGCAGGAGACTCGCTTGAGCCCAGGAGTTGGAGGTTGCTGTGAGCTGTGATGCCACAGAACTCTACCCAGGGGGACAGCTTGGGGCTCTGTCTCAAAAAAAAAAAAAAAAAAAAGAAGTCTTAGTCACAAGAGACTGATCAAGCTTTTTGGTCACAGGGCTACAGCATACTCCTCATCATGCTTTTTGGTCACAGGGATACAGTATACTCCAAGCACTTTGGAATTTATCCCAGCATTTTGCCATATATTATTTTATGGAGTGTTTATAGTAATGTGTGAGGTAGATGAAAACATCTTTTCACACTCAAGGAAGTCCTAAATGGGGTTTGTATGAGAAGATGAAGTATTATGAATTTGTTTTGCTTACATAGAAACAATATGAACATTGATTTAATACTGACCCTAATCATTTCAAGAAAGATCGAGAGGCTGTAATAGTACTAGGCAAGCTTATTTGGGGTATTCAAAGATGAGTAAGACCTTGTCCCTTCCTCTAAAGAACCTTTAGTAGCTTTTAAACATCTTTATGACATAGTTTGTCTTTCTTTTTTTAAAAAAGAGATTGTTTTAGGATAAAGATGCCAAAGGTAGCTTGGCTTATTGGGCCAATCCTCTCATGGAAGTCTGTTTTTACATGAATGTGAATGACCTCCATTCATATCTCAGTTTAACCATCACTTCTTCAGCAAATCCTTTGAATTCCCAAGCTAGGTCAGTTTCCCCTATTACACGTTCTTATAGCATCCTGTACTTTGCCTTCCTAGCACTTTTCTCAATTTGTAATTCTCTGTGATAGTCTGTCTTCTATAAACAAAGTTCCCTTAGACTAGAAACAGTATCTTTCTTGCTCTTTATATCTTCCCAGTGCAATGTCCAGCATAGTTGGGCCCTTACTGTGTATTTGTTGAGTGAATGACTGAATAAAGCCATATCCATCTATGCCATACTTTAAAAAAGATTTTTAGAAGCTGAAGAACCAATTCAATTTTGGGCCCAAAAGTAACTTGGGTACTCTTTAGTAGCTCACATCTTTTTAAGGACATTTAAAAATTTTTAGTAGGTAACGAATTTAGCTTTATTAAAATTGGAAAGTTGTGTAGCAAGAAACAATGAAGTAATGGAAAGTAAACTAATGGCACAGATTACTTTTGATCTGTTTCTTTCAAGCCATGTTACCTTTGAGACTCAGGTAGTAACAAATGACTTTTTAAAAGTGTACTCAAAATTAACATTCAAGCCAAAGAACCTTACTCTGCACCTCCCCCCTCTTAAGAATCTAGGCCACAAATGTACTACTGCCCAAAAAGTTACTAAGGCAATCCTATGATAGGTAGGAAATATATTTAGAGGATTCTAAGGACTTCTCAACTCTAAAGATTGTATAATTCTTGTTTCAATTTTTTTTTTTTTTAGGCAGAGTCTCAAGCTGTTGCTCTGGGTAGAGCAATGTGGTGTCACAGCTCACAGCAACCTCAGGCGCCTGCCACAACACCTGACTAATTTTTGGTTGCAGTTGTCATTGTTTTAGCAGGCCCAGGCCAGGCTAAAACCCATGAGCTTCAGTGTATGTGGCC
>NW_003852544.1:543259-551296 GCF_000181295.1 Otolemur garnettii
CACCCTTGGTAGACATAGTGGCGTCACAGCTCACAGTAACCTCAAACTCTTGGGCGTAAGCGATTCTCTTGCCTCAGCCTCCCAATTAGCTGGGACTACAGGCGCCAGCCACAACACCTGGCTATTTTTTTTGTTGCAGTTGTAATTGTTGTTTAGCTGGCCCAGGCCAGGCTAAAACCCATGAGCTTCAGTGTATGTGGCCAGCACCATAACCACTAAGCTATAGGCACAGAGCCTTTATTTTTTTTTTTTTTTTTTTTGGCTGGGGCTGAGTTTGAACCACCACCTCTGGGATGTAGGGCTGGCGTCCTAACTCCTTTGAGTCATAGAAGCTGCCCTGGTTTTTTTTAAATGAAAATTCATCTTTCTATTGGGGAGATGTGTTCAATCTTGGATTCATTGCTTCTTGAATTTGAATTGGGAGGGGGTGGGAAAAGTTGAAAATATTAATTCCTCTTTAGTATAATGGAGAGTATGTGGAGAGTATGTTAGATAAAAGAAAACATTGTGTCTTGTCTTCCCTCTCCCTCTCTTTTTAAAAATAGATACAGGGTTTTGCTGTGTTCCTTATGTTGGTCTGGAATTCTGGGCTCAAGTGATCCTCCTGCCTTAGCCTCACTAGTAGCTGAGACTATAGGGGTGTGCCACCATGCCTATTTCTAGGTCTTTATGCAGGAGAAGTTTCATATTCATGATGCTGAGATGAAGATGGGGCCAAAAGAAGAATTAGTTGTAAAAAAAAAAAAAAGCTAGAAGCTAATTTTTAGAGTCTGAATTATAGAAGAAGGTAATGGGTTGACTTGGGAGAAAATGAGCATTCTTTTATGGAAATGGTCATATGGGAATGTCATACTCTCTTTGTCAAATCTGTAGGACCACTTGTTGGAGATGTTAGAGGAATTCATGCTTTGTGTGGGAGGGTGACCAACATGCCTTTTAAAGTTTTTTTTCTACAGACCAGCTTTGATAATAGACTGCTTCCGAGAAGGTCATATTCATATCCTTTTCCCCATGTGTAATTTTTGTACCTCCCCTCTCTTCATTTTTAATTTAAAAAGAGGCTTAGAAGTCTAAAACTTTTAATAGTGGATTCACTTTGAAAAATCTTTTACTTTAGTGAGTAATGTACTTACTCTGCATTCATATGCAGGATTGCTGAATGAATGGAAACTGGCATTTCTTTTCCATTAAGGGGTACTTACTAACTTCTGAAAAGTTCTTCTTTTCATTTAACCACGTTGAAGATAAGATTGAGTTATTTGACTTTTGAATATTACATGCTGAGGAGAAAATATCTTAATTTATCATTTAAAGCAGGAGATACTTTCATACTATACCTTGGTTCTCTTGACCTTGAGAGGAGAATGGTGATGAGATTTTGAAAGACTCCATGAGTGGATATGAGCAATGGCGAGAAGCACCCGAAATATGTTAGTGAAATTCATGAGATAGTCATGAATGTCATTCTTTCAGCAAATATTTATGGAATGTGCCTACCAGATACAAGGTACTGTTCTTGATGCTGGGTGTAGACTAGTCTCTGCCCTCAAGAAATTTGTTGCCTGCATAATGTTTATTATTATCAAGTTACTCTGATAACTTAAATGGCATTGTGGTTTGCTAGAAAACTTGAGCAAAGATCAAAATATAGTTAGTGGATTTTGTCACTATACTGCTAAAGAACCTCGTTTTATTTATTTTTATTTTTCTTCCACTTTTTTTTTTCTCTCTGTAGAGATAGAGTCTTACTTTATCGCCCTCTGTAGAGTACTGTGGCATCACACAGCTCACAGCAACCTCCAACTCCTGGGCATAGGAGATTCTCTTGCCTCAGCCTCCCAAGTGGCTGAGACTACAGACGCTTGCCACAATGCCCAGCTATTTTTTGGTTGCAGTTTGGCCAGAGCTGGATTTGAACCTACCACCCTTGGTATGTGGGGCCATGCCCTACCCACTGAGCACAGGCACTGCCCCCCCCCCTTTTTTTGAGACAGAGCCTCAAGCTATCCCCTGGGTAGAGTGCTGTAGCATCACAGCGCATAGCAACCTCCAACTCCTGGGCTCAAGCGAGTCTCCTGCCTCAGCCTCCCAAGTAGCTGGGACCACAGGCGCCTGCCACAACTATTTTTCAGTTGCAGCCATCGTTGTTGGCAGACCTAGGCTGGATTCGAACCTGCCAGCTTAGGTGTATATGGCTGGCGCCTTAGCCACTTGAGCCACAGGTGCTGAGCCTTTTTTTTTTTTTTTAAATAGAGTTCTGTCCTATGCCCTGATCAGAGTGCAGTGGCATCTTAGGTCACTACAACCTCAGACTTGGGCTGTGGGCATTCTGCTGCCTCAGCCTCCTGAAGCTGCTAGGATTATAGGTGCTTGCCATAGTACCTGGCAGTGTTTTCAATGTTTTTCGTGAGTCAGGGTCTCATTCTCACTCAGGGAAGTCTCAAACTTGTGAGCTCAAGCAGTCCTTCCGCCTCAGACTCCTGTAAACTGGGATTACAGGTATGAGCCACCACCTCTAGCTTAATTAATTTTTTTTTTTTTTTTTTTTGAGACAGAGTCTCACTTTGTCTCCCTTAGTAGATGCCATGGCATCAAAGCTTACAGTTACCTCAAACTCTTGGGCTCAAGCCTCAGCCTCCCTAGGAGCTGAGACTATAGATTCCTGCCACAATGCCCAGCTATTTTTAGAGATGGGGTCTCACTGTAAGTTAGGCTGGTCTGGAACTCCTGAGCTCAGGCAGTCTGCCTGCCTGGGCCTCCCAGAGTGGTAGGATTCCAGGTGTGAGCCCCTGTACCCGACCTAAGAACCTTCTTTTAAAAAAAATAGGGAATTTTTT
The DNA here is from genome assembly GCF_000181295.1 of Otolemur garnettii. NCBI lineage: Eukaryota > Metazoa > Chordata > Mammalia > Primates > Galagidae > Otolemur > Otolemur garnettii. The sequence goes on from NW_003852544.1 coordinate 546,097, forward strand.
TTTTTTTGAGACAGAGCCTCAAGCTGTCCCCTTGGGTAGAGTGCAGTGGCATCACAGTTCACAGCAACCTCCAACTCCTGGGCTCTAGCAAGTCTCCTGCCTCAGCCTCCCAAGTAGCTAGGACCACAGATGCCCACCACAACGCCCAGCTATGTTTTTGGTTGCAGCCGTCATTGTTGTTTGGCAGGCCTGGGCTGGATTCGAACCCACCACCTTAGGTGTATGTGGCTGGCGTCTTAGCCACTTGAGCCACAGGCGCTGAGCCGGAAGATTTTTATAGTCTAGAATTTGATGTCTTAACGCAGTGGTTCTTGGCTTAGCGCCTGTAGCTCAAGTGGCTAAGGCTCCAGCCACATACACCTAAGGTGGTGGGTTCGAATCCAGCCCAGGCCCGCCAAACAACAATGATGGCTGCAACCAAAAAATAGCCAGGCGTTGTGGTGGGCGCCTGTAATCCCAGCTACTTGGGAGGCTGAGGCAGGAGACTCACTTGAGCCCAGGAGTTGGAGGTTGCTGTGAGCTATGATGCCATGGTACTCTACCCAGGGGGATAGCTTGAGGCTCTGTCTCAAAAACAGAAAAAAGCAGTGGTTCTCAACCTTCCTAATGCCGCAACCCTTTAATATAGTTCCTCATGTTGTGGTGACTCCCAACCATAAAATTATTTTCGTTGCTACTTTATAACTATAATTTTGCTACTGTTATGAATCTTAATGTAAATATCTGATATGCAGGATGTATTTTCATTGTTACAAAGGGGTCCCGACCCACAGGTTAAGAACTGCTGTCTTAAAGGATAATTTTGTTTTTCATTCATGTTAGTTTGTGCAGAAATATGAAATGTGATCTTGTTTAGTTATTCAGGAGAAGGCATTAAAACTAGAAATAATTTTAGTTGGTAGATATTCCCAGTTATCATTTTCAAAGACTAAGTTACTTTGTCCTCTGAATGTGAGAGGTCTATTTTTTATAATAGAGCAAAAGTTATATATTACTTCTTTTTTTTAAGTCTCATTCATCAAGCATTTATTGTTGACCTGTTCTGTACAAGGCACTGTTGTCTATTGTGGATAAGTGAAGGTGAATTAAGACACTTTCTGTCTTTAAAGAGTTTGTATTTTTGTACTGATTATTGTAATATAAAGTAGAAGGTGTGTGCTCTACACGTGGCAGAGCAATACATACGTCTAAGTATCAAGTGGAATTAAAGAGTAAAGGTGAAGTGGAAATGTATTTCTTTGCTTAGTAAGAGAATAATACTGAGATAGGTTTAAATAGATGATTTGCCCCAAAATGTTGTATACTGATTATATTTTTTGTAAGTTTTTAAACTTGTTGCCTTCTAGTTTCAGAAATGCTGTGTCTTCATTTCTGATTGAGCTTTAGTTGGTGATCGCTCTTATCTTTCAGCATTTTTCTCAACTTCCCAGCTTCTTCGCCAATTGGTAATTCATAAATTGAGTAATATCTTGCATTGTCAATTCTATTTTATAATATAGATTTTGTTTTGTTTTGTTTTGAGACAGAGTCTCACTCTGTGGCCTGGGTAGAGTACGGTGGCATCCTAGCTTACAGCAACCTCAAATTCCTGGGCTCAAGCGATCCCCTTGCCTCAGCCTCCTGAGTAGCTGGGACTACAGGCGCCTGCCACCATGCTGCTATGTAATATAGATTTTTTAAAAGTAGGTATATTATACTGAAAACATGCCTAATCAGTCTGTTATACTTTTATCTTGTTCTGTAGCAGTAGGAAAATGTGCCTGAATCTATAAGTTTTATAAGAAAGAAGCAAGAGTCATTCATGAAGAAGGAATTTGTAAGATTTTTATATTAAAAAAGTAAGAGACTAAGAGTCATTCAGTAAGAGGGAATATTTTAACATTTTCATTTAACCACGTTGAAGATTATCCCTCCAACATGAATCTGTTTTTCCTTTAGTTGACTCACATAACAGCTTACTCTTCTGTGCTTCTCCCCACCCCCACGACAGTAAAACTTACACAGTTGTTCCTTCTCTTTACTCAGTTTGGTCTCTGCTTTAGAGGCTTTGTGTTGCCCTTATGTTTCATATAAATACTTGAGTGGTTTTTGTGTAAAAGGCATTATGGCAGACTATGGGAAATCAAAGAATTATGAGATATGGACCAGACCTTGAGAGGTCAGATTATTATCTAATCTAGGAGACATGGTATTAACATGTTCATTCTAAAAAGATTTGTTGGAATGTCTATTCTACATTGTTGTTGAGAAAGAATCTCTACCATCAAGGAGTTCACAGTCCAATGGAATAATAAAAAGACTTGTTTATTCAGCTAACATTTATTGGACCTGTGGACCCAAAGACAAATAAGACATAGTCCTTGGTCTAAGTCCCTGTAGTCTAGTGGTGGGATGGCCAAGTAACCAGCAATGTTAGGGCAGTTTCTGAAAAGCATTCACAACTGAACATCACCTACTAGGTTCTGTGTATAGTTAGTAAGAGGATAAATACATAGCCCTTGACAGCTTGACAACCTTTTCATTTTCTCTTCAAAACAGTCCTTTGGAGGAAAATTTTTTTTGACAGTGGGAGAGATTGTGATATGTCTGCTGTTACTGAAGGAATATGGTAAAGCCTGGTGTTGAAGCCATGGCCTCTGACTAGGCCCCTTACATAGGCCATCTTTCAACAGTGAACTATTTGCAAGGCAGCAGGGCCTCCCTGATAAGTGATACTGATGTCATAACAGAGAGTCGGAAATTGTAGACTAGAAAGAATTTAGGAGATACTTTATGGAAGAAATGTGGCATGAGCTGAACTTCCTTGAAAATACTGAAGAGGGAGACAACAGGGTTGAAGAGGTCATGTTATTAGAGCTAATGTTTATTGTTAATAATGCATATTATGTATTGTGCTAAGCAATCATGGATAATCTAATTTAGTCCTTTCAAATAACCTTATAAACTAAACATTAATAATATCTTGATTTTACAGGTGAGAAAACTGAGGATTATAGAGATTAAATAATTGGCATAGGTTATAAAACTAGTAAGTGGGTGTCTTGGGGTTTGAATCTAGTTCTGTTTGACCGTATAGCCATGGTGCTTAACAACAAGCTCAACTGCAAAGGACCAAGAGTCTCAGTGGAAGCTCTGGTCCCTGTTAGACCGTAATGGCTGTCTGTCCCATACCCTCCATAGAACCTCTTTCTACTAGCTATTTCCTCTGCTGGGGTCCTCCCCTCCTTTACTTTGTACATTGGTAGTTCCTTTTTCCTGTTTGGATCATAGTTTACATGTCATTCCTCAGAGAGGCTCCTTTTGATTATCAGTTCAGAGTAGCTGTGGGTCACCTTTACTAACATAGCCCATTAAAAAATCTTTCACACTGTCAGGCATGGTAGTCATGCCTGTAATCCTAGCAATCTGGGTAGATTGCCTGAGCTCAGGAGTATGAGACCAGCCTGAGCCAAAGCGAGGCTTCCATCTCTTAAAAAAAGCAGCTAGGTGTTGTGGTGGACGCCTATAGTCCCAGGTAGTCAGGAGGCTGAGGCAAGAGAATCACTTGAGCCCAAGAGTTTGAGGTTGTGTGCTATAATGCCATGGCACTCTACTGAGGGTGACAAAGATAGACTCTGTCTCAAAAAAAAAAAAAAAAAAGAAAAATCTTTCACACAATACTTATTACTGGTTATCTTAGTCTGTTTGAGCTGCTGTAATGAAATACCATAGACTGGGTAGCTTATAAACAAGAAATTTTTCATGGTTCTGGAGGCTGGGAAGTCTAAGAAGGTGCCAGCAGATTTAGTCAGCTGTGTACTTTTTTCCTGTTTCATACATGGTATCTTCTTGCTGTGTCTCATGATAGAAGGGCAGGGCAATTCTCTGTGGCTTCTTTTATAAGATCGCTAATCCCATTCCTGAGGGCTCTCTAGTCATGATCTAATCATTCCCAAAGGCTACATCTCCTAATATTATCACCCTGGTGATTAGGTTTCAACATACGAATTTTAGGGAGTTAGGAACGTTCAGACTATAGCACTAGTATTTTTTATGTTTACTTATGCATTTATTGCCAGTCTTTCGCACTCTCCTTAATGAGTATAAGCTTCATTAGAGCTTGCAAGGCCTTTTCTGTCTTATTCATCATGTATCCCTAGTTCAGCACTGGTATCCCCAGTTCAACAATGCTTGGCACATTGCGGGCTCTGAAATATTTATTTATTGAATGAATGTATAACTTGTTGCCTCTTTGTTTGTATCCTCTTTTTTATTATTGGTGAGAACGATAACTTCACTATTTATTTATTTATTTATTTAGACAGAGTCTCTTTCTGTTGCCCTGCATAGAGTGCTGTGGTGTCATAGCTCACAGCCCCTTCAATCTCTTGGGCTTTAACAGTCCTCTTGTCTCAACCTCCCAAGTAGCTGGGACTACAGAGGTGTACCACCACTCCCAGCTAGTTTTTCTGTTTCTATTAGAGATAGGGTCTTGCTCTTGCTCAGGCTGGTCTTGAACTTCTGAGCTCCCAAGCAATCCACCCTCCTCAGGCTCCCAGAGTGCTAAATTACAGGCATGAGCCACTGTGCCCAGCCTAACTTAACAATTTTTTTTTTTTGAGACAGATAGCCCCAGGCTATCCCCCTGGGTAGAGTGCTATGGCATCACAGCTCACAGCAACTTCCAACTCCTGGGCTCAAGCGAGTCTCCTGCCTCTGCTTCCCAAGTAGCTGGAACTACCAGCGCCCACCACAACGCCTGGCTATTTTTTGGTTGCAACCATCATTGTTGTTTGGCAGACCCACGCTGGATTTGAACCCGCCCGCTCAGGTGTATATGGCTGGCGCCTTAGCCACTTGAGCCACAGATGCCAAGCCAACTTCACAATTTTTAAAGCGTTTACATAGAGCAGCTTAGTTGAGCTTTGGGGTAAGGTCTGGCTGTCATGTGTTGCTATATTCCTACTTTGTAGAAGAATAATTATGAGGACATGGATAATAAATGATAAGTTATTCAGTACCAAGATTTTTTTCTTTTTTTTTTTGAGACAGAGCCTCAAGCTGTCACCCTGGGTAGAGTACTGTGGCATCACAGCTCACAGCAACCTCCAAACTCCTGGGCTCAAGCAATTCTCTTGCTTCAGCCTCCCAAGTAGCTGGGACTACAGGTGCCACAATGCCCGGCTATTTTTTTTTTTTTTTGGTTGCAGCTGTCGTTGTT
>NW_003852544.1:552460-561537 GCF_000181295.1 Otolemur garnettii
TAGCTGGGACCACAGGCGCCCACCACAACGCCCGGCTATTTTTTGGTTGCAGCCGTCATTGTTGTTTGGCGGGTCCAGGCTGGGGATTCGAACCCACCACTACGTGGCTGGCGCCTTAGCCGGTTGAGCTATAGGCGCCGAGCCTACTTGTGACTTGTTAATTGACGGCTGTTTTCTTTCCTTTGGATCCCTGAAAGGAGAAGGGGAGGAGCTGGGGAAGAATGGGGGAAAGTAGAGCAGCCTTAGAGACTAGGAAGAGATGTTCAGGGAAATCATTGGCAGTGCAATATGGTAGTTTTAAAAGGTAGCAGAGACTCTGGGGAGAAGGGAAAGCAGACACAGGAGCTCAGCTGTATCCAGCCCTTTGTAGGAAATTTGCAGACGCTGTCTGCTCTTTTAGATAACATTCACTTATTAGGGTTCCTTGACCTGAATAAAACTTAGGGGGCATGTCAGCCTGGATGGGAAAAAAAATATTGTACATCTTTATTTTCTCTTAACTTTTTCTTTTTGAGACAGAGTCTTAAGCTATTGCCCTGGGTAGAGTGCAGTGGAGTCACAGCTCACAGCAACCTCAGACTCTTGGACTTCAGCGATTCTCTTGCTTCAGCCTCCCAAGTAGCTGGGACTGTAAGTGCCCGCCACAACGCCCAGCTATTTTTTTGGTTGTAGTTGTCATTATTGTTTAGAAGGCCCAGGCTGGGCTTGAACCCACCAGCTTCGGTATATGTGGCTGGTGCCCTACTCAATGAGCTATGGATGCTGAGCCAATTTTCTCTTAACTTTTAACTGAAATTTAACATATCCCTTAATTTTTAGTATAGCAACAAATTAATAGTAGGAACAGAACCTGTGACCCTCACCAATGAAAATCACCAATGTTTTCATATCACATTATGTTTTCAGATATGTTAATAAGTAGTTTACGCTCACCCCTACTTTGAAATTACAGTAGTAGTGGATCTACCACTAGATCTTGTTATCTAGTATATAATAAAAAGAAATTTTTTTAAGGACCATGAGCCAAAGTTTTATTCATTTCTTACATTTGAAGTACTCTTTGATGACATCCTTGGCCTCAGATTCTTTGCCATAGTTCTTAACTACTACACAACTGCGACCAACCACTTTACGGGGTTAGTCACAGTTGTGTAGTAGTTAAGAACTACTTTCCCCTGTCTGTCAGTTTTACAAAGGCCTACTTATTGCCTTAGTTTCTATTTTTTTTCTTTGAGACAGAATCTCACTTTGTTGCCCTTGGCAGAATGCCGTGGTGTCATAGCTCACAGCAACCTCAAACTCTTGGGCACAAGTGATTCTCTTGCCTCAGTCTCCTGAGTAGCTGGGCCTACAGGCAACCTCCACAATGCCCAGCAATGCCCAGCTATTTTTTTTTTAGAGACTGGTCTCAAACCCATTAGCTCTGGCTATCCACCCACCTCAGCCTCCCAGAGTATGGGAATTACAGGTGTAAGCCACTGCCCCCGTCGTCTCCTAGTTTCTTGTCATCGTTCTTAAATTAGGTTGATTTGGTATTGAGCACAAAGGGTCTCCACCAACTTGACATACATAGGCTCATCACAATTCGATATAAGCACACAAAGATGGGCTTGGCACTAAATTCCACTAGGACCAAATGTTTCTGCGATAAACCTTAACACAAAACAATTTTAATTTAATCAAATATTCAGCAAACCGTTGTCCGTTAGCTGCAACAGACTGTCCAGTTAGCCTCCAGAAAACAAAAAACTGCTAATCTCCACAGCCTATAGGCTTGTCAGAAAGAAATTTTTAAAAGTCTGTATTTGTTTATTATAGTATAACTGTACTTTAATATGGATTTTTTTTTTTTTTTTTTAGAGACAGAGTCTCACTTTATCGCCCTCAGTAGAGTGCTGTGGCATCACAGCTCACAGCAACCTCCGACTCCTGGGCTTTGGCAATTCTCTTGCCTCAGCCTCCCGAGTAGCTAGGACTACAGCTACTAATAGATGGGCCCACCACCATGCCCATTTATTTTTTGTTCAGTTTGGCCAGGGCTGGGTTCGAACCCACTACCCTCTGTATATGGGGCTGGCGCCCTACCCACTGAGCCGTAGGCACTGCCCAATATGGATTTCTTTTATAATCGTATGTATTTAGAAACTATCGTGAGGAGTCTATGGCACAACAAATCTAAACACCCTAATTTAAATAAACCATGGCTTGCCTCCTTTAGTATTGTATGTGTGACTGAATACAAGGTGGGTAACTGGTTTTTCTTGTTGAGGATAACTTTCAGCTCCATGAAGAGCTCTCTGTGATACTTTTGGTGCTTTTTCTTTCAGTAGTTGCTTATCTAGAAGTCTAAGTTAACCATGCCTTTTGCTTCTTTTCTTTTTCTTACTGATCATTCTTTTGTCTTTGCTGCCCTAACAAGAGGGAGGAACCCAGCAAGAACTGTAAAACAAAGGCTGGGAACAGTGGCTCACGCTTGTAATCCTAGCACTCTGGGAGGCCAAGGCAGGTGGTTCCTGAGATCATGAGTTTGAGACCAGCCTGAACCAGAGCAAGACCTGGTCTCCAAAAAGAGCTGGGTGTTGTGGGGGTTGCTTGTAGTACCAGCTGCTTGAGAGGCTGAGACAAGTGTATCACTTGAGCCTAAGAGTTTGAGGTTGCTGTGAGCTATGATGCCACAGCACTCTAATGAGGCAATAAAGTGAGACTCTGTCTCCCCCCCTCTCCCAAAAGCTATTATACAGTCAGGCATGGTGGCTCATGCCTGTAATCCTAGTACTCTGGAGGTTGAGGCAGGTGGATTGCCTGAGCTCAGGAGTTTGAGACCAGCTTGAGTGGTCTCAAGAGTGAGACCCCGTCTCTATTTTAAAAACAGAAAAACTGAAGGAAGAGGATCGCTTGTGCCAGAGTTTGAGGTTGCTGTGAGTTATGACACCATGGCACTCTACTGAGGGCAACAAAATGAGACGCTGTCTCAAAAAACAAAAACAAAAAACAAGAACTCTTATACAAATCAGTCCGAAAGATGGACTTTGTTCCATTTGGTCCAAATAATAGGTGATTGCAGTGTAATATTTGTCTCAATTGCAGTGGAAATTTAGAGAGGCTTTAACAAGGTGACACTTGAATTAAATTTGGATGATGGGTAGGCTGAAAGGGGAGGGGATTCTAAACCAAAGGAACTAGAAGCCCCAGGCCTAAGGATATGGCAATTTTTTTTTTTTTTGAAGTGCTTTTTCCATTTTTATTTTCTATCTTGATGGAAATTTTGTTATTTTTACACTGTCACAGAACAAATGGAACCATGACTTAGAGATCACAATGTATAGCGCTGTTTGGGTGTACTTTTATTTTTTTTAATTACATCATAGCTGTGTACATTAATGCAGTCATGAGGTACAATGTGCTGGTTTTATATACAATTTGAAATATTTTCATCAAACTGGTTAACATAACCTTCATGGCATTTTCTAAGTTATTGTGTTAAGACATTTATATTCTACATTTAGTAAGTTTCACATGTACCCTTGTAAGATACTCCGTAGGTATGGTCCCACCAGTTACCCTCCCTCTACTCATCCTGCCCCCTCCCCTCCCCTCCCCTCCCCTCCCTTCCCTTCCCTTTCCCTCCCTTTCCCCATATTCTTGAGCTATAATTGCGTTATATGAAAGCTATAAATTAGTTTCATAGTAGGGCTGAGTGCATTGGATAAGGATGTGGCAATTTTTATGCCACCTCTTGAAGCTGTGAGCTGTACTGTGTATGCAGAGTTTGAAAGAGTAGGATTATCTTCCTTGGTGGTGGTCATTTTAATGTTGGCTATGTATCCTAGCCTCTTTTAGAATTCTTAGTATGGTTTCTTTTTTAAAATTTTTATCTGACAATCTTTGTTGTCCTGAGTGCATCATCGTTCACTGCAGCCTCATATTCCTGGGCTCAAGTAATTCTTCTCCCTTAGCCTCCGGACTAGCTGGGACTACAGCCATGTGCCACCATGCCCAGCTAACTTTTCTGTTTTTTGTAGAGGGAGAGTCTCACTCTTGATCAGGCTAGTCTCAAACTCCTGGCCTCAAGCAATTTTTTCCCATCAGCCTCCCAGAGTGCTGGGTATATAGGCATGAGCCATGGTGCCTGTTCTCTTAGTATGATTTTTTAAAAGATCTTTTAAAAATGTTATTTCTTTGTGTTGGTACTACTTTTAAAGTAATGTACTGCATTGGTATATCATCCATCCTCCTTTACGACTCAAGTCAGATAGAATCAATGCTGTCCCTCATAGGACCTCATCAATTCCCTCATTTCTCAGTGATTTAGCTCCTGCCTTACCATCACTCTTTAGCATTACTTATTTTTTAATGTCATGGCTAATCATTATAACCTCCCTGGCACAGTCCTAACCTCAGCCAAGTAGAGTCCTCTACCTAATGCACATCTAACCTTGTACCACTGAGTATAGTTGGAGAATAGCAGCCATCCTGGTTGGCCTTCCTTTAGATTCACAATCGTGACTCTGAAGGGACTGGCAACCACATTGACTCTGTACCCTCCTAGATGACCATTTGGTAACTTTGTCCTCAGATCTTCAATTATCTCCTTCCCTATCCTTATTCTTATTTGATGACCTTACTTCTTATTTTGCTTAGAACTTTAAAGCAGTCAAAAGAGAACTTCTTCAGATTCCTACTCTCATATCACCTCAGCTTCCATTAGTTGTACCTGTGGACTCTGCCTTCCTTCCAGTTACTAAGGAGAAACTAACTTTCTGCCCCGTCTGAGGTCCACTCCCCCCCATACCTGCTAAGCCCCATCTCATTTTGCCTAATTGGTGTTCTCCCTTTCTTCTACACTATCACCTTTTCTCTGACTACAAACATGTTGTGTTATTCCCTCCATCTTAAAACAAGTCAGAGGATCCTTTCTGATCCCTACTCCTTTTTTCTAGGTTTTTTTTGCTTACAGTAGTGATTGCCCTATTTCTCAGCTGCTCCTTTCTTTTGTGGAGACAGCATCTCACTCTGTCACCCTGGTTGGAGTGCAGTGGCAAGATCCTAGTTTACTACTGCATTGAACTCTTAGGCTCAAGGAATCCTACTGCTTTAGCCTCCCAAGTAGCTGGGACTACAGGTATATGCTACCATGCCCAGCTAAGTTTTTTATTTTTTGTAGAGAGTACACAGGGGATGGAAGAGTGTCTCACCAGTTGTCCATGTTGGTCTTGAACTCCTAACCTGAAGTGATCCTCCCACCTTGATCTCCTAGAGTGCTTGGATTAGAGTACTATTAGTGCTCCTAGAGTACTTTGCTTGGCCTCAGCTACTTCTTAGAGCAAGATTCCTCTGATTATCTTAAGTTGCCTTGACCCTCAAAGTGTGATCCATAGACCAGTATCATTGTCACCAGAGAGCTTGAATGTGGGCAAAATATGCAGAATATGGGCCTCACTCCTGACTTACTGAACTAAAATCTACAGTTGAAGAAGTTCCTGAGGTGATGTGTGTGCACACTAAAGTTGGAAAAACTTTGGTCTCTACTAGCTTTCTCTAATTCTTTCACTGCTTCTTGAAACTTAATCCTCTCCTTCCCTTCCTCCCTCCTTCTATGGTCTTTTTTCCCTCCTCCCCCCCCCCCTACTTTCTTCCCTCCCTCAGTGGTCTTTTTTTTTTAAACATTTGCTCTGAAATCAGTACCACTTGCCTGTGTAACTAACTGCTAGAGCTGATAGGTGAAGTTCCCAGCATGTGAGCCTAGGGAGTCTCAGTCCATCTTCCCTGGGAAAAGTGATGTGACATCATAATAACTCATAGCAACCTTGAACTCTTTTTTTTTTTTTTGAGACAGAGTCTCAAGCTTTTGCCCTGAGTAGAGTGCTGTGGCATCACAGCTCACAGCAACTTCCAACTCCTGAGCTTAAGCTATTCTCTTGTCTCAGCCTCCCAAGTAGCTGGGACAACAGGCGCCTGCCACAACGCCTGGCTATTTTTTTGTTGCAGTTGTCATTATTGTTTGGCAGGCTCGAGCCGGGATTGAACCCGCCAGCCTCTGTGCATGTGGCTGGCACCTTACCCAGTGAACTACAGGGACTGCCTAAGGGATTAGTTTTTAAATTTAATTTTAGGTTAGGCATGGTGGCTCATGCCTGTAAGCCTAGCACTTTAGGAAGCTGAGGCAAGAGCATCACTTGAGTCCAGGTGTTCAAGGTTATAGTGAAGTATGATCTCACCACTGCCCTCTCACCTAGGTAAGAGAATGAGATGCTTCCTCTAAACAAAATTAATAAATAAATTTAATTTTTGTATTTTAATTATGCAAATAATTTACATAGTTTCAAAATCAGAACTGTAGACAAGGTTATATTCAGAGAGATCTAGCTTTTACTACTTCTTTTTCTTTTCTGAAACAGTCTCATTTGGTTACCCTTGGTAGAGTGCCATGTTGTCATCTTAGCTCACAGCAACCTCAAACACTTGGGCTCAATCCTCTTGCCTCAGCTTCCCAAGTAGCTGGGACTACAGATGCCTACCATAACGCCTGGCTCTTTCTCACTTTAGCTCAGACTGGTCTCAAACTCTTGAGCTTATGTAATCTATCTGCCTCAGCCTTCCAGATTGCTGGGATTATAGGTGTGAGCAACTGTGACAGGCCTTAGTTTCTCCTTCTGTCAGTTCCTTTCCTCTACCTGTCATCATTTGATTTTTGTCTTATCCTTCTGTTGTTAAAAGAATAAGATGACATTTGAGCAGAGATTTGAAGGAATTGAGGGAGCATACTATGTATGGTATTTTTTATCTTATTTTTTTTGTTTGCTTAATGATATACAGTGGAGAGCTTTCCAGATGAGTATGAGAACTTCTTCACTCTTTTTTTCACAATTATGTATACTCCACATTGTGGCTGTACCTTGATTGATTCATTGATTGAGACAGGGTCTTATTCTGTCTCAGGCTGGAGTAGAGTGGCAGGATAATAGATCACTGCAGCTTAAACTCCTGGGCTCATGTGTTCCTCCCACCTCAGCCTCCCAAGTAGCTAGAATGAGAGACCCACATGACAGTGCCTGGCTAATTTTATTTTTCTTTTTGAGACAGAGTCTCACTTTGTCACCCTGGCTTTAGTATAGTTGCATCATCATAGCTCACTACAACTGCAACTCCTAAGCTCAAGTGATCTTCCTGCCTCAGTTTCCCAAGAAGCTAAAATTATAAGCATGTCCCATAACGTCTGATTAATTTTTAAGTTTCTTACAGAGATAGGGTCTTAACCTTGCTCAGGCTGGTCCCAAACTCCTTACCTCATAGTGATCCCCCTGCCTCAACCTCTCAGCCATGAACCATTGAGTCCATCCTAACATTTTCACTTGTATTTTTGTAGAGATGGAGTCTCACAATGTTGCCCAGGCTGGTATTAAACTCCTGGCTCAAGCTGTCCTCCTTCCTCAGCCTTCCAAAGTGCTGGGATTCCTTGTGTATACTGTCTCACCTGGCCGACATTTATATTTTAATATTTACAAATTAAGTTTAAAAAAGACTTTTTGGAAGCAAGAGGTGAACATTAAAATGTGTTGTAAAAGGAGTTGGTGCGGCAGGTGTTGTGGCATGCAGCTTTCTAGTTACTCGCAAGCTGAGACAGGAAGATTGAGAGTTTGAGCCCAGCTTAGGCAAAATAGCAAGACCCTTATTTCCATTCTAAAATTTTTGTGTGTTTGTTTTATTTTTGAGGCAGAGTCTCACTCTGATGCCCAGTTTAGGGTGGCATGTCATCGCCTAACTCACAGCAGCCTCAAATTTCTGAGTTCTTTTTTTTTTTTTTTTTATTTTTGAGACAGAGCCTCAAGCTATCCCCCTGGATGGAGTGCTGTGTCATCATAGCTCACAGCAACCTCAAACTCCTGGGCTCAAGCGAGTCTCCTGCCTCAGCCTCCCAAGTAGCTGGGACCACAGGCACCTGCCACAATGCCCAGCTATTTTTTTAGTTGCAGCCATCGTTGTTGTTTGGCGGGCCCGGGCAGGATTCAAACCTGCCACCTTAGGTGTATGTGGCTGGCGCCTTAGCCACTTTAGCCACAGGCGCTGAGCCAAACTTCTGAGTTCTAATGATCTTCCTGTCTCAGCCTCCTGGGTAGCTGGGACTACGGGCACCTGCCACAATGCCTGACTAATTTTTTTATTTTTAGTAGTGAGGGGATTTCACTCTTGCTCAGGCTGGTCTCAAACTCCTTAGCTCAAACAGTCTACCCTCCTTGGTCTCTCAGAGTGCTAGTATTATAGGAGTGAGCCACCCTGCCTGGCCTTAAAAAATTTTCTAATATAAAAAATAAAGAGATTGGTAGACTATGATTAATAGTGACTTTTAGGATTTAGCATAACCAGAATATATTATGTTAGGAATATTTTAGTTTGCAAGTAACAGGAGACTTATTCAAACTATTTTTTTTGTTTTTTGAGACAGAGCCTCAAACTGTCCCCCTGGGTAGAGTGCCGTGGTATCCACCTCACAGCAACCTCTAAATCCTGGGCTCAATCGAGTCTCCTGCCTCAGCCTCCCAAGTAGCTGGGACCACAGGCACCCGCCACAATGCCTGGCTATTTTTTGGTTGTAGCTGTCGTTGTTTTGGCTGGCCAGGGCTGGATTCAAACCCGCCACCTTAGGTGTATGTGGCTGGCGCCTTAGCCACTTGAGCCACAGGCACCAAGTCTCGAACTATTAATAGTTTAAATTTTTTTCTTTTTTTAAAGAGAGTCTCACTTTGTTGCTCTCAGTGAAGTGCTCTGGCATCATGGCTGACAGCAACCTCAAACTCTTGAGCACAAGTGATCCTCTTGCCTCAGCCTCCCAAGTAGCTGGGACTACAGGCATCCACCACAATGCCGGGATATTTTTAGAGATGGGGTCTTACTAGAGCTCAGGCTAGTCTCGAACTCCTATACTCAGGTAATCCATCTGCCTTGGCCTTCCAGAGTGCTGGGATTATAGACATGAACAACTACTCCTGGCCTAGTAGTTTAAACTTTATTTTTATTTTTTTTGATTACAGGCATGAGCCACCTGCACCCAGCTAGGATGAAGTGTTTTCATTGAATTT
>NW_003852544.1:562508-576578 GCF_000181295.1 Otolemur garnettii
CGTTGTTTGGTGGGCCCGGGCTGGATTCGAACCTGCCACCTTAGGTGTATGTGGCTGGCGCCTTAGCCACTTGAGCCATAGGCACCGAGCTAATTGTCAGACTTTGTTTGTATGGGCTGATTGACACAGTCTTGGCTAACCCTTACCTTACCTTTAGCAAGGGAATTAGATTATCTACGCTTGATTTTAGCCAAAAGTCCAAGAAGCTATCTATTAGATTATCTAATACCTTGATTGCTCTAGGTAGTGATGTACTAGATAGGAATGATCTACAGATAGGTACTGGATAGGCAACCAAGAGAGCATCAACACTGAAGGCCTTACGCTGGGTTAGGGACTCAGACATCATAAACACAGTTCTTCTCTTGAGCAGATCTTGTGGTAAGGAGGTGAGCCAGCACTAACAGGAAATAGAACACACTGGAATTAGCACATTGAGAAAAGCTTTAGCTGCATTATACCCTTGCCTGGTTTAGAAACCAATCTTCTTTTGCTTTTGCTGTCTGACTACTATGAATGTCCTCCCACCTTTTCACACAATGTCAGAATTTTTTTGTTAAATTTCTGTTTCCTCCACAAGACTGAATCTTGAGGGCAGAAAACATATCACAGTGCCTGTGCATAGTAGGCAACTTGTATTTATTTAATTATTTATTTTTGAGATGTAGTCTCAGTTTGTCACCCTCATTAGAGTGCTCTGGCATCATAGCTCACAGCAACCTCAAATTCTTGGGCACAGGTGATCCTCTTGCCTCAGCTTCCCAAGTAGCTGGGACTACAGGCACCCACCACAATGCCTGGCTATTTTTTTAGAGACGAGGTCTTGCTCAAGCCGGTCTGCAACTCTTCAGCTCAGGCAGTCCACCTGCCTCAGCCTCCCAGAGTGCTAGGATTACAGGCATGAACCACCATGCCTGGCCTAGTGTGTATTTTTAAATGAATAAGTTGGTTGAAATTATAGTCCCCCAAAGACTTACTTGAGTAAATCAGATAATCTTTCAAAATCCTTTTCACAAGCTAAAATGAGCTGTATTTGTTACTGAAGCTCACGGAGATAGGCTTCTCCAGCCCCTTTGCATTGAGAGGCTTTTAGATATTAGTGCTACAGTTTGTCTCTGAACTGTACTCTCTGAACTGAACTCAACTCATGTTGAGACTTAATTGATGTGCAGCTTTTAAGAGGTGATTAGGCTATGAGGGCTCTGCCTTTATGAATGGATTAATGCTGTTATTGAGGGAATGGGTTAGTTATCATAAGACTGGATTTTGTTACAAGAGCAAGTTAGCCAGTTTCCTCTCTTTGTGTTAAGCACTTCTGCCATGGGAAGAACCTTACCAGACCTTGGCACCATGCTCTTGGGCTTCTGGCTTCCAGAACCATGAGCCAGATAAACTTCCGTTGTGTGTAAATTAGTCTGTGGTATTCTGTTACAGCAGCAGCAAATGGACTAAGAAAGCCACAGCCTCAGATCTTATGCTGTTAGAATTCTTCTGGAGCCTGAAGCTAGCTTTCTTTAGAAGCTATGTCTTCCTTGCTGTGTCCTGGAAAAAATGCTTACATTCTTCCTCTCAGAAGAAAGCAGTTTTGCTGCTATCCTTTCTTAATTTTTTTCCAAAGAATTATAGGAATTACGTAACTTTTTACATTGTTTTTTTCCCCCCATGGGTTCTGGAATAGATGAGCACGTAGTTAGCAAGACTGAGGGCAGTATTACTCAGCTAATTAAAAAATGATGTTTGGCTCGGCACCTGTAGCTCAAGCAGCTAAGGCGCCAGCCACATACACCAGAGCTGGCAGGTTCGAATCCAGCCCAGGTCTGCCAAACAACAACAACTACAACCAAAAAAATAGCCGGGCCTTGTGGCGGGTGCCTCTCGTCCCAGCTATTTGTGAGGCTGAGGCAAAAGAATCACGTAAGCCCAGGAGTTGGAGATTGCTGTGAGCTATGATGCCACAGCATTCTACTCAGGGTGACAGCTTGAGGCTCTGTCTCAAAAAAAAAAATGGTTGTTGTGCTCAGGGTTTTCCTTGATACAGCAGAAGTTTTGAGTTTTCCAGGGAGCTCAGAGCATGGGGCACAGCTTAAGTACAGCATTAGACCAGGCTTTTGTCCACTTATCACTTCAGGCATCCTTTTGGAAACCCCACCCTTAGGCTCATACCATTTTTCTCTTTCTTTTTCATGGCCACAGAACCAACTTCTTGGCTGCTTCTGCTCTTTGAAAACTCTTAAGACCTGACTCACAGCCTTCTTTTCCACCACCATCCTGCCATCGTCTTGGGCGGTTTCATCTCCACTACATGGCCCATCAAGCTTGGTTTCTTGGCTTCCACGTCCACTCCACTAGTCTCTTATAGTCCACCTCTGGCACTCCCTGTCACAGTGATTGATACTCTTGTGTTTAGCTGAAATGGTTTCAGTTCCAAAATCACTAATGGAGATAGGAACAGTTATCCTTCTACTCCAATATAATCTTGCCCCTCACAGGATACTGATTACTCAACTTCATGTCGCCAGATCTATTAGATGCCATTTGGCCTACAATTTCCTTGAGGTCTCAGCAACATTTGACACAATTAGTCATCTCTTTATTAAAATACTCCGTGTGGCTCGGCGCCTGTGGCTTAAGCGACTAAGGCGCCAGCCACATACCCCTGAGCTGGCAAGTTCAAATCCAGCCCAGACCCGCCAAAAAACAATGATGGCTGCAACCAAAAAATAGCCAGGCGTTGTGGCTGGCGACTGTAGTCTCAGCTACTTGGGAGGTGGAGGCAGGAGAATCGCTTGAGCCCAGGAGTTGGAGGTTGCTGTGAACTGTGATGCCACGGCACTCTACCAAGGGTGACAAATTGAGACTCTGTCTCAAAAAAACAAAACAAAAGAAACGCTCCTTATCTTTACACTTTAATTTCAACTTTCCATTTATAGCTTTCTGGCCTGCATCGCCCTGGCTACTTTTTTATCTCCTTTGCTTTCCAATATATGGAGGAGGTCAACTATGGAGGTTCTGTTGTATTGGATTTTTCTTTCTTTTTTTTTTTTTTAGAGACAGAGTCTTACTTTGTCACCCTCAGTAGGATGCTGTGGCGTCACAGCTCACAGCAACCTCCAGCTCTTGGGCTTAGGCGATTCTTCTGCCTCAGCCTCCTGAGTAGCTGGGACTACAGGCACCCACCACAATGCCTGGCTATTTTTTTATTGCATTTTGGCCGGGGCCAGGTTTGAACCTGCCATCCTTGGTATATGGAGCCAGCGCTCTACTCACTGAGCTATAGGCACCGCCCTGTACTGGATTTTTCTTAATGACTCAGTCCTGTTTCCTTGTCTTTTCTCATTTACATTGTAAGTCTCTATCTGAAGTTGTTTTTATGATAGTTTGTTTATGCCTTTTCTCTCACCTTCCCCATCCCCACTCAAGGAAAAAGTATTTATTACAGTAAATTAACACAGTGAGTTTCCTTGTGAAAGTACACATTAGTTTGTTAGAATAATTGAAACTTTTGCTGCATATGCTCCATATTTGTCACCATCCACTTAAGATCTTCCTCCTTGTTAGTGACTTTTGCCAGTTCCTTTTCCCACTCCTCTTGTCTTTTGCTTTCTGGAGCATCTGTCTCTAGTCATGGAGATGGCATCTCCCAGTTGGGACTATGGCTCACTTCCTCCTCTGCAGAGTTGGCCTTCTCCAGAGCTGCTCTGGTATTGTTGTGTTTCTTCTGCTTTTAATTTTTTCTTGAACAGGCTTACAAGAATTTGTAAATTAAGATTTTTAATAAAGAATCAGCTATTGTTTCTTTGTTATCTTCATTTCCTTTTTTCTTAGATGTACTCTGTTCTTTTTTTTTTTTTTTGAGATAAGATCTCATTCTTGTCACTCAGGGTAGAATGTCATGGCACCATGACAGCAGCACACAGCAACCTCAAACTCTTGGTCTTGAACGATCATCCTGCCTTAGCCTCCTGAGTAGATGGGAATGCAGGCATGAGCCACCATGTCTGCATGGCTGATTTTTTAATTTTTTTGTTGAGATGGATCTTGCTATTGCCCATGCTGGTCTTGAACTCCTGGGCTCAAGTGATCCTCACACCTTGACCTCCAGAGTGCTGGGATTACCACTAAGTCAGCCTTCAGAGTGCTCTTTTAAACAGTATAGGTCAGATTATATTTCTCCACTGCTTATATTTCTTTCTATTCTTTTTTTTTTTTTTTAATTGTTGGGGATTCATTTAGGGTACAGAGAACCAGATTACACTGATTGCATTATTAGGTAAAGTCCCTCTTATAATTATGTCCCAGCTGTAAGAGGGACATGGTGTCATACACCATGACCCCCCCTTTCTCTCCACTCCCCCATTCCCCCACCCTCCACCATGTACTAGGTCATCAATTGTCCTCATATCATTATTGAGTACAATGCATTCTTGCTTCTCCATTCTTGTGCTGCTTTACTAAGAAGAATGTGTTTCAACTCCATCCAGATTAATACAAAAGATCTCTTCCCCTCCCCTCCCTTTCCCTCTGCTCCCCTCCCCACTCCCCTTTTCCTCTTCCCCAAATCACCAATGTGAATTGTTACCATACCCCCTTTTTCCTCCACCCATTCTATTCCATGGAGAAGGCTTCATCCTACTCTCTTGGCACCTTCAAAGCCATTGCTTGTGCTCTAGTCCTCTGACTAGACTTTCACCTGTAGCCTGAGGGCTGAATCTCTTCTCAAATTTATTATTTGGTCAGTCTTTCTGTTGTTACCATATCCTGAAAGGCACTACTATCCCCTTTTTTGTGGCCGATTTTCCTTCATAGTCTTTATTGTTCTCTGGTATTCATTTGATTGTTTACTGGCTATGTCCCTCCTAAACTCCATAAGAGAAGGAATTTATCTGTCTTCATTGCTGAGACCCCAGTATCTAAAACAGTGCCTGGAGGATATAGTAGAATTCAGTAAATATTGGTGGAGTGGATAGTGAAAGGAATTATCTTAGGTAACTTAGTGAGAAAGTCTATATTTAGGACATGGGTTTTAGGACCTCTTATAGGCTTATTTAATTTTTTATTATAAATAGGTAATACATTCACATGTTTCAAAATTTAAAGGGGTTGCAATGAAAAGTCTTTTATACCCTGTCTCCTGGTCTCTCCTTTTTCCCCTCCTCCAACTAAGATGCTAAGTTTTTGTGTGTTATTTCCAAAGACAATCTGTGGTTCAACTTAGAAAATTAGGCTCGGCGCCTATAGCTCAACCGGCTAAGGCGCCAGCCACGTACACCTAAGGTGGCGGGTTCGAATCCCCAGCCCGGACCCGCCAAACAACAATGACGGCTGCAACCAAAAAATAGCCGGGCGTTGTGGCGGGCGCCTGTGGTCCCAGGTACTTGGGAGGCAGAGGCAGGAGACTCGCTTGAGCCCAGGAGTTGGAGGTTGCTGTGAGCTGTAATGCCACGGCACGCTACCCAGGGGGAGAGCTTGAGGCTCTGTCTCAAAAAAAAAAAAAAGAAAATTACAGATAAATTACTTCTTCCTTTAAAAAACTGCTCATTTTAGTATCTGTATGGTTTTGTACCTTGTTTTTGTTTTGTTTTGTAAAATACACTTCAGAGATTGTTCTCCGTCATTAAAGATATATTTGCATAAAGACCATCTTTATTTAATGGCTGCATAGTATCCCATTGTATGAATTTATCATAATTCCCCTTTTGATGGACATTTTGTCTTTAGCATAACCATGTACATACATCATTTTGCCATGTTCCAAGCATATCTGAGGAATAAATTCCTGTGAATGGAATTGCTGGGTCAGAGGACATGCACACTTGTAATTTTGATAGACGTAGTCAAATTGCCTTCCATCTAGTATCAATTTTTGCTACTGGCATAGTGTGCTATTATTTGCCAGTTTAACATGAAAAATGGTGTAACAGGCCAGGCTAGGTGGCTCACGCCTATAATCCTAGCACTCTGGGAGGCCGAGGCAGGTGGATTTGAACTCACGGGTTTGAGACCAACCTGAGCAAGAGCGAGACTCTGTCTCTAAAAATAGCCAGGTGTTGTGGCAGGCACCTGTAGTCCCAGCTACTTGGGAGGCTGAGGCAAGAGGATCTCTTGAGCCCAAGAGTTTGAGGTTGCTATGAGCTAAGATACAATGGCACTCTACCAAGGGTTACAAAGTGAGACTATCTCAAAAAAAAAAAAAAAAAAGAAAAGAAAAATGGTATAACACTAGAAGTTTCTTATACTGTGAGTTAAGCATTGGTTCATATTGTATTTCACATCATTTCACCATTGTATTTACTGTGTGTTGTCCATGTCCTGTACCTGTTTTTCTACTAGGATTTTTTTTTTAATTGACTTAGTAGTGCTCTCTTTTAGTAAATGAGCCCTTAATCTGTGATCTGAGTTGCAGACATTTTATTCCATTGCCACTTCTGATTTTGTGCATAGTGGTTGTTCCTAGATAGGAATTTTTTGTTTATAGACAGACTTATTAGTCTTTTCATTTATGTGACACAGGTTTTATGTCATAATTAACCCTACCAACTTTATTTTTTAGAATCCCTATGGTTTCATCTTATACTTCTGAGGTTTCATTTTTACATTGATATCTCTTTGATACTGCTGAGATTTATCCTGGTGTAAGATTTGAAAGGGGGTATCTATTTTGGGGGGAGCAATCCTAGGATTTCCTGATCTCTTATGTCTTGTATGGAAATTAATTTGTCAGCTGTTTTCTCCTGAACTCTGAGTGATATAGACCAGTAGGCACTTTTCAGTATATGATGTGGTTGTCTTTTTTTTTTTTTTGAGACAGAGCCTCAAGCTATCCCCCTGGGTAGAGTGCCTATGGCATCACAGCTCACAGCAACCTCCAACTCCTGGGCTCAAGTGAGTCTCCTGCCTCAGCCTCCCAAGTAGCTGGGACTACAGGCACCCGCCACAATGCCTGGCCATTTTTTTGGTTGCAGCCATCATTATTGTTTGGCAGGCCCGGGCTGGGGATTCGAACCCGCCACCTTAAGTGTATGTGGCTGGTGCCTTAGCCGCTTGAGCCACAGGCGCCAAGCCGATGTGGTTGTCTTTATCTTGCCAATGTTGACTTTAAAATGGAGCAGTGTTTTAAGACAGTTTTTGTAGAATTTTTCAGTGCCAAGTACATATCGATAAGATGTGCAGTATTAAGTATAAAGATAGCTAATTAACATGATGTACTACATTTGAGGAACATGTTTAGTATACTGTGTAAAGCTAAAGAAAGGAGATTTTCATCTTTCATTTGAGTGGATCATGTTCGAGATTTCTTAGTTTTCTTGATCAATGTTCTGTAACACCAAGTTAATAAACACTGGGGTTAAAATGGGGTTTGATTCTCATGTGACTGTATTTCTCATATTGGGTAGACTCCTTTCATGGGTATCAACTTGCAGAATGAAAGTTACAAAGTTTTTGGCTGTAGTAATTAAGAGGGTGTTTCTGTGTAACTTGCATCAGAATTGGTGATGGTCCTTCACCTCCTTTGCCATGCAACTTAGCCTTATCTTACCTATTGTTCCATCTTTATTGGCTGTTGCCACTTTTACTGTGTGACTAACTTCCCCAAGATTTGTAATGATTCACTTTATCATTAACATCATATCCGAGCTGAGCCTGTTAAGTTAGCTATCAATGGCCTCCTTAAAATTTCTCCATCATTTCTCATAATAAAATTTTCCCACACAGATACTGAAATGACTGAACTGACACCATTGTTAAGTCTTTACATACTTGTTTTGTCTATTTATCTTGCTCTTTTCTCAAGTGCCTTCCTACATCTTTCTATTTACCTATATTATTGCCTAAATATTTTACTTCTTATATTTATAAAAACCATCAAATGACAGGAACTTTATTTTATTTATTTTTTGAGTCAGAGTCTCACTTTGTCTCCCTGGGTTGAGTGCTGTGGTGTTATAGCTCCCAGCAACCTCAAACTCCTGGGCTTAAGAGATCCTCTTGCCTCAGCCTCCCAAGTAGCTGCTACTACAGGTGCCTGTCACAATGCCTGGCTATTTTTTAGAGACTGGGTCTCTCTCTTGCTCAGGCTGGTCTCAAACTTGTGAGCTCAAGTGATCTACCTTCCTTGTCCTCCCAGAGTGCTAGGATTACAGGTGTGAGCCACCACACCTGGCCAAATGGTAGGAACTTTGCAAAACATAATTATTTGTCCCAGCCCTGAAGGGACCCTGGACCCTATTATCCTCATTTTTTACAATACAAATATGTACCTTTTGTAGGGTGATGGGATTTGAGATCTGTATAATGAGACTAAATTCTTTTGTCTATTTGTTTCGCAGATTTTCAGTGAGTCCCTTTTAGGAAAGTTCTTTGTCCTTCTTCCTTCTCTTTTCCTGTACTTCAGTGGTTCTCTTTATGTGTGATGCCTTACCATGGGGTCATGAACAGCATCTCAGCACTTTTGGAAGTGAAGATTCTCGGGCCTTGCTCTTGACCAGCTGAATCAGAAACTGGGGATAGGGCCCAGCAATCTTTTCTAATTAGCAGACCAGGTGATTCTGATGGGTTAGTTTCATAACCACTGCCTTATAGGGTCTAATTCAGTGTTTGCCCCACAGTGAACACCAAGTAAAAGCTTATCAGCTATTTAATCTGTAGATTATATTAATAGCCATTGATTAAATTATATCATCATAGCTTCCATTTATTGAATACCTATTTGGTGGTAGGTACTAAACATGCATTGGTGGTCTCTTATGACCTCACAAGTCATTTTCAGAAGAGGGAGTGGTGTTCTCACTTTATATAGAGATGAGAAATGGGAGTCTCTGAGGAATGTAGTGACTTGCCAAGGCTGCACAGCTGCTAAATGCGACGTCTGTCATATTCCAAAGCCTGTTGTTTCTAGTACCCCACCCTGCTTTTTATGTAATCCCTTGCTCCCAAAGAATACATGTGGTTTGGTGGCTATCATATGGTCATGTAATAAATGATTGTAATACTGACATTACTGGATTTCTCACATCATTTACTTAACTCATCCACTAAACAGCAACTTCCCAGCTTAAAAAAATATATAGAAACACTAACCATTTTCCTTTTCTTTTCTTTCTTTTTTTTTTTTTTTTTTTTGAGACAGAGTCTCATTATGTCACCCTCGGTAGAGTGCTGTGGTGTCACAGCTCACAACAACCTCAAACTCTTGGGGTTAAGCAATTGTCTTGCCTCAGCCTCCCAAGTAGCTGGGACTACAGGTGCCCATCACAACACCTGGCTGTTTTTTTGGTTGTAGTTGTCCTTGTGTTTGGCTGGCTCATGCTGGGTTCAAACCTGCCAGCTCTGGTGTATGTGGCTGGTGCCCTAGCTGCTGAGCTACAGATGCTAAGTTCATTTTCCTTTTCTTAATATTCATTTACTTACAGTGTGTCAAAGAATTAGGAGGTAAAAAGGCCTTTGAGATCATAGTCTTTGCATTTTCACTTATATAGCAATCACATATATGTATTACTCAGTATGTAGAAATTAACTTGTCTTTTTATTGATATAAATTGGTATGCTATACAGCTTTGATCTCTGAAATTATAACTTTTAAAAGAGCTACATTGAGGCTAGCCAAATCTTTTTTTTTTTTTAAATTGAATGGTAACTATGTACATTAATGCACTTCTGGGGTACAGTGTGGGGTTTTCACATGCAATCCGAAATACTGCCATCAAACTGGTCAACAGAGCCTTCATGTCATTTTCTCAGTTACTGTTTTAAAACGTTCACATTCTACTCTTAGAAAGATTCACTTGTACCCCTGTAAGATAAACCTCAGAAGTGATCCCTCCAGTCCCCTTCCCTCCACCCATTCCCCCCTCCCTTCTCCCTCCCCTGTCCCCATATTCTTAGGCTATTTGGTTATAGCTTTCATATAAAAGGTATAAATTAGTTTCATAATAGGGGTGTGTACATTGGATACTTTTTCCTCCATTCTTGTGATACTTTGCTCAGAAGAACATTCTCTAGCTCCATCCATGTGAACATGAAGGACGTAAAGTCTCCATCCTTCTTAATGGCTGCATAGTATTCCATGGTGTACATATACCACAGTTTGTTGATCCATTCATGGATCGATGGGCACTTGGGCTTCTTCCGTGACCTGGCAGTTATGAATTGGGCTGCAATAAACATTCTGATACAAATATCTTTGTTGTAATGAGATTTTTGGTCATCTGGGAATATACCTAATAAAGGAATTGCAGGGTCAAATGGCAGGTCTATTTTTAGTTCTCTAAGTGTTCTCTAGATGTCTTCAAATCTTAATTCATTGGAAAAAGTAATGTTGCTGTCCTAATTTTGACCTTCCTCTTTTACTCACTTTCAGATCTTCCCCCCACGATATTTATTTATACATATACACATTTTTAGATATGCAACTGAATAAAAATATTTTTAATTCCTCATAAGGAATGAAATGTTTATTTCTATGCTAACTCACTGTAGTTCTTGGTTTGATTGCATTTAACAAATGTTAAGTTCATGTATATAAATTGAATGATAATAGTTAAGACTTACATAGCACTTACTTTATGCCATGCCCAATTTTAATCACTTATTTTAATTTCCTTAATCTTCAAATACTGCCTATAGTAGGAACTATTTTTTATTTTTTTTGAGACTGAGTCTCACTGTGGTGTCAGCTCACAGCAACCTCAAATTCTTGAGCTCAGGTGATCACCTTGCCTCAGCCTACCAAGTAGCTGGGACTACAGGTGCCCACCACAATGCCTGGCTAGTTTTTGTGTATTTAATAGAGACGGGGTCTTCCGCTTGCTTTTGCTTAGGCTGGTCTTGAGCTCCTGAACACAAGTGATCTATTTGCCTTAGCCTCCAGAGTCCTAGGATTATAGGCATGAGCCACCATGCTTGGCCAGTAGGAACTATTTTATTATCTCTATTTTCCCATTTTGTGGAAAGGATGGAATGGAAAGGAAAATAATTTGTTCAAGCACACAGGACAGAACCTGAATCAAATCCAGACATTCTGGCTTTGTAGACTGTGCACTTATGCACTCCTCAATGTGTATTGTGGGTTTTCAGCCAGAGCCGTAACATGTCACTTTATGCTTCTGAGATGGTATACTATTATTTTTGTTTTTCCAGTATAGCACCTACGTGGAGGATAGGACTGATGTGTGAGTTCACACAGAGAAATAACTCAGGTCCTTTTAAACTACTTAAATGTAATAGGTGGTTTGTTAGGGACTCAGGCAGTGTAGTATATCCAGTGGTGAAGGCAGGTAAACTTTGGAGTGGAACAGTTCCTAGGTCTTCCTCAGCCTCATTTTATATCAGACAAGCCCTGCCTGTTCTCTGTGCTTTTGCCATGCTGTTCCTCTTCTATGTTTTGGAGTGTGCCAGGGTTTCTCACTGCCTGTCATTCACACACATAACTCGGAGTCCAAGAATTTTGTGAGAACAGTACAGGGGTACTCAAGCACAAGGACTTGCTGTGGGCAACAAAAAAACTTGAGGATGCTATGCTATTGTGTGCCTCTTTTCATTTAAAGACAAACCTAGTTGCAGTACTCGACAAAGGAATGAGATCAGAAGATTATTCTGTAACCCTGTAAAGACTGCCCTTTGGTTTGCAGCTGCTGCTTGGGGGACCTGCTAGTATTTTGAACTTTAGTCTTTGTCAGAACCACATGTATGAGCAAGCTGAGGGGGTGGACTGTGTTTTTTAGCTTTCTGTAGCTATGCATATACTTTAAAATTTCTGCCATCCATCTTGTATTTGCATGTAAAATTTTGCATACACCCTTGCTAACCAGAATTTTATTGGTGAACATTTGGCTGGGTGACAGAGGGATGATTTTCTGGAAGGTGGTCAGAATCATTGGAAAGAGCTATGGGTATGGGCATTGGCCTTGGTTGATCAGGATACAGCGAGGTTGAGATCTTTGAATTATCAAAAGGCAAGCAACTCGTATCTCTTTTTTTTTTTTTTTTTGAGAGAGCCTCAAGCTGTCCCCCTGGGTAGAGTGCCGTGGCATTATAGCTCACAGCAACCTCCAACTCCTGGGCTCAAGCGAGTCTCCTGCCTCTGCCTCCCAAGTACCTGGGACCACAGGCGCCCGCCACAACGCCCAGCTATTTTTTGGTTGCAGCCGTCATTGTTGTTTGGCGGGTCCGGGCTGGGGATTCGAACCCGCCACCTTAGGTGTACGTGGCTGGCGCCTTAGCCGGTTGAGCTATAGGCCCCGAGCTACAACTCATATCTTCCTACTTGGTTGTCTCCTGAAGAAGGCAGGCAGCAATTGAAACATACCTGTGAACTGCTATAACCAAATGAGTGTTATTTGGTTTATCCTAAATTTAATGAGTTTTGAAAAGTCTTCTGTAGGTATTTCTTTATTCTGTGTTATAAATAATACAGTTTCAAGTTCTGACAACCAGTTGTTACTGTCTGATGTAGAAGCAAGAAAACTACAGGTGAAAGAAAGAGGCTGAGAAATGAGGGCTTTTTTTTTTTTTTGCAGTTTTTGGCCAGGGCTGGGTTTGAACCTGCCACTTCCGGCATATGGGGCCAGCGCCCTACTCCTTTGAGCGATGGGCGCTACCCCAAGAGAAATGAGGGCTTTAGGTAAGGTTACTCTGGTGTTTTTCCTAGAGTTTTGGTTATGCTGCACTTTCAGTGAATCACACTAGAGATCCAAGTTTAATTTTATTGTGAATTGATTGTATGATCTTAGGCAGTTTACTATTTGGTTCTAAAAGTTGACGCATCTTGAGAGCAAATGTAATTAAAAAGAAAAATTATGCCTGTAATCCTAGCACTCTGGGAGGCTCAGGCAGGTAGAGTTGAGCTCACAAGTTTGAGACCAGCCTGAGCAAGAGCAAGACCAAAAAATTGCTGGATATTGTAGTGGATGCCTGTCGTCTCAGCTACTTGAGAGATTGAGGCAAGAGAATCATTTGAGCCCAAGAGTTTGAGGTTGCTGTGAGCTAGGACGCCTTGGCACTCTACCTATCATGGCAAAGTGAAACTGTCTCAAAAAAAAAAAAGAAAAGAAAACTTCATCCTTTGGGTAAAAAGACTCAACACTGGGCGGCGCCTATGCTCAATGAATAGGGCGCCAGCCCCATACCAAGGGTAGTGGGTTCAAATGCAGCCCTGGCCAAACTGCAACAAAAAATAGCCAGGCGTTGTGGTGGACGCCTGTGGTCCCAGCTACTCGAGAGACTGAGGCAAGAGAATTGCCTAAGCCCACGAGCTGAAGGTTGCTGTGAGCTGTGACGCCACGCACTCTACCAAGGGCGACAAAATGATACTCTGTCTTATAAAAAAAAAAAAAAGACTCAACACTATAAAAGTGCCCGTTCTTTATGAGGGCCAGGGGCAGTGACTCATACCTGTAATTCTAGCACTCTGGGAGGTCGAGGCAGATGAACTGCCTGAGCTCGCAAGTTCAAGACCAACCTAAGCAAGAGCAAGACCTCATCTCTAAAAATAGCTGGGCATTATGGTGGGTACCAGCAGTCTCAGCTAGTTGGGAGGCTGAGGCAAGAGAATCACTTGAACCTAAGAGTTTGAGGTTGCTGCGAGCTGTGACAAAGTACCACTCTACTTCTGTCAGTCCTCAGATTCACAATGTAAGACTTATATTACCCACATTCATATAAGACCTTTTTATATATATTACAAATTATTCATACTGAGAAACAGGCTGCGTCTTTAATCCATTTCTTTGTGAGTAGCTTTATATTTAACTTTTTAATCTAGTAGTTACAAGATTTTAATGATGTATTTTACGTTATATGAGGTAATGAATGGTAAGTACTTAGCATAGAGCATAGCATTAACAAATGTGCAGTTGTTGACAGGTGTTAACTTTTGGATTATGGTTGATTTCAAACTCAATGTGGAGCTTCTTACTCAGTTCTAAGTGGGTTAGCCTATTAAGCTACATTTTAAATACAGTGTTGTCTCTTTTTTTTTTGAGACAGAGTCTCAAGCTGTCACCCTGGGTAGAATGCTGTGGCATCACAGCTCACAGCAACCTCCAACTCCTGGGCTCAAGTGAGTCTTCTGCC
>NW_003852544.1:576598-629113 GCF_000181295.1 Otolemur garnettii
ACCCTGTCTTTACTTAAAACAGAAAAATCAGCTAGGCATGGTCAGGAGGTTGCTGTGAGCTAGGCTGATGCCACAGCATCTAGCTTAAACAATAGAGTGTGACTCTGTCTCAAAACAACAACAGAATTTTTTTTGTTTTGTTTTGTTTTTTGAGACAGTCTCAGTCTGTCACTCTGGGTAGAGTGCTGCGGCTGTGGTTTCATGGAAACCTTAAACTCCTGTGCTTAAGAGATCCTCTTGCCTCAGTAGCTGAAATTATGGGTGCCTACCACATCACTCGGCTAAGTTTTCTATGTTTAGTAGAGATGGAGTCTTGCTCTCGCTGAGGCTGGTCTCAAACTCCTGAGCTCCTGCAATCCATCTGTCTCAGCCTTCAGATTGCTAGGATTACAGTCATGAGCCATATACTTCGCTAAAAAAAAAAAAATAAATAAATTCTTGGGAGTTCAGAAGAGTGTCTGGGATAAAGATTTAGCAATGATGGCTCGGCACCCCTGGTTACAGTGCCAGCCGTGTACACTGGGTTTGAACCTGGCCCAGGCCAGGTAAATAATAATGACAGCTGCGACAAAAAATAGCCTGGCATTGTGGTGGGTGCTATAGTCCTAGCTATTTGGGAGGTTGAGGCAAGAGAATCGCTTAAGCCCAAGAATTTGAGGTTGCTGTGAGCTGACACCATGGCACTCTACCGAGGGCAACATAATGAGACTCTGTCTCAAAAAAAAAAGAAGATTTATGCCTGTAGTCCCAGCTGCTTGGGAGGCTGAGGCAAGTAATTGCCTAAGCCCAAGAGCTGAAGGTTGCTGTGAGCTGTGATGACGTGGTACTCTACCAAGAGCGATAAAATGAGACTCTGTCTCTGAAAAAAAGATTTAGCAATGAGCACAGCAAATAAGAAGTTTAGTTTGTGGAAAAATTCATTGGTTATTTATTTTCCATTGATTTTTTTTTTTCTTCCTTTAGCGATTCTCTTGTCCTCCACCTCCCAAGTAGCTGGGATGACAGGCACCTGCCACAACGCCTGGCTGTTTTTTGGTTGCAGCCATCATTGTTGTTTGGTGAGCCCAGGCTGGATTCAAACCCGTCAGCTCAGGTGTATGTGGCTGGCACCTTAGCCACTTGAGCCATAGGCGCCAAGCCAGTGTTGTCTCTTATTGAGACCACTAATACACCTGTTGAGCATAAAATCTTTATTTCCAGCCTCAAGATTTTAAACTGAATACTTACAAATTCTACTTTTAGCTATTTCTTCTGGATTAAGGATAAGTTAGGATTCATTTTTCCTAAACTCTCTAGAAAAGCGTAAAATTGATGATAAATCCTCAGGTCAGTTCTTATGAGAAAGATGTAAAATTCATATTTTTTTTTCTTATTTTTTTTAATTGAGATATTCTCACTTGGTCACCCTTGGTAGAGTGCTGTGGCGTCTAAGCTCACAGCAAGCTCAAACTCTTGGGCTGAAGCCATCCTCTTTCCTCAGCCTCCCAAGTAGCTGGGACTATAGGTGCCCACCACAACACCTGGTAGTTCTTTTTGTTTGTTTTACCAGGCCTGGGCCAGATTCGAACCCACCAGCCCTGGAGCATGTGACTGGCACCCTAATCACTGAGCAGCGGGTGCCCCCCCATATTTTAGATCTACATTAGAGAAATAAATAAGGAGGTAAACCTGGAACAGATTGTATTGTATTTTATATGATACATGTCCAGATTCATATAACCACAATCAAAAATAATGATCATTTTATAGTTGTTTATTTAAATCTGTTCCCAACAAGGACCACCCATTCCATTTAATGTGAACGCTTACGCTTCTCTTTTTAAAAAATTATTTCACTATAATTTTACACTTAAAAGTTAGAAGAATGGTGTAAAAAATTCCCACATGCCCATTACCTGTATTAACCAATTACTTAAAATTTGCCCATTCATTTTATCATTTGTTCTCTTCTATTGTGTATATAAACATATATCCTCTTGAAGTAATTTGTAGAAATCATGCCCATTTTCCCACATAAATTTCAATTTCTATTTCCTAAGAATAAGGACTTACGCTTATGTAACCACTCCATTTATCAAAATCAGAAAACACTAATACATTGCTCTTATAATTCACATTAAAATTTTACTAGTTGTCCTAATGCTATCTTTTAATGGTCATTTCCTTCCTCATTTGGGATCCAGTCCAGGTTTATACACTGCAGTTAGTTGCAGTCTTTTCAGTCTCCTTCAGTCCATTACTGGCCACAGATGGGACATTTTAAGCATCAAAATAATACTATGGAATTTTCATAGAATAAAGAATCTTGAGTTTATACCAATATCAACAAATAGAAGAGAAAGTTTTCCATTATACTAGACTTATGCGCAATGAATATAGAAAAAAGGAATAATGGAATCTACCTTGCCTTGTTTTGTTTTCATGATCTTGATATTTTTTTAGTTCAGATCAGGTTTTTCTAGAATACCTCATAATTTGGATTTGTTTGATACATTTGCATGAAAAATATGAAAATCACTTTTTCAAATCATGACAGTTGTGAAAATCATGAAAAAAATTCAGGTTCTGCATTTTTGGTGGAATACCGTAGAATCAATCTTGTATCTTTTTCAGGGGAGCATATCAGGAGGTGCATGATGCTGATTTGTCCCATCAGTTTTGGCAGTGTTAGCAGTGATTAAGGTTGTGTCTGCTAAATTGATCTGTTAATAAAGTTCTGTTTTCCCCTTTGTAATTGATAGATAATTTGTAGGGCGATACTCTGAGACTACATAAATATCCTGTTCCTATCAAACCTTTACCCACTAGCTTTAGCATCCCTTGATAATTTTTGGCTGAAAAGTGATGGTTGTAAAATGGTGATTTTTTTCAAATTCCATTTTTTTCTATGTTTTTGGGTATTAGTCTACTATAATGGAGAACTTTCTTTTTTCTCTTCTGTTTGTTGATATTAGTATAACTCAACTCTTATTTTTATTGAGTGAAAATTTTATAGTATTGTTCTGTTGTCTCATCTGTTGTCAGTGATAGTCCCTTTACTTTGCCTTCTAAGTCTTTTTGACCCAATTTCAGTAGTCTGATAGCTTCTTTGCTTAGAGACATGAAAAAATGTATTAAATTCCTGTTCCATACCTGGTATCCAAAGATCTTTGATTACAGGTTTAACACCTGTGGCTCAAGTGGCTAAGGCATCAGCTACATACACCTGAGTTGGCAGCCCAGGCCTGCCAAACAACAATGACAGCTGCAATCAAAAAATAGCCAGGCTTTGTGGTGAGTGCCTGTAGTCCCAGCTACTTGGGAGGCTGAGGCAAGAGACTCGCTTGAGCCCAGGAGCTGGAGGTTGCTGTGAGCTGTGATGTGATGGCACTCTACCCAAGGCTCTGTCTCAAAAAAAAAAAAAAAAAAAAAGATCTTTGACTCTTTGATTACTTTTTTGTGGCAAATACTATGTAGTATTTGCACCACAGTTTGGATATTACAAATTCCTGTTGCTATTGTCTATTGTTTTATGCCTTGACAGGAACAGGGTATTTTTAAGGAATAAAATACATCGTAAGTTTATATTGGTCTTTCCTAGTCAGAATTTAAGATTAATGGTTTTACATTCATACCTCTTTTAAGTTATGGATGAAAATCTCAGTTTCTCTTGACATTCATAGAATTAACTTTTTTTTTTTTTTTTAAGTAGAGGCTCACTCTGTTGCATAGGCTAGAGTACCATGGCATCGGTGTAGCTCACAGCAACCTCAAATTTCTGGTTTCAGGGGATCCTCTTGCCTCAGCCTCCCAAATAGCTGGGACTCACAATGCCTGGCTAACTTTTTTTTTTATTTTTAGTAGAGATGGGGTCCTGTTCTTCGTCAGGCTGTCTCAAACTGCTGAGTTCAAGGAATCCTCTTGCCTTGGCCTCCAGAGTGCTAGGATTATAGGCATGAGCCACTGTACCCAGCTAACTATTTTGCTTTATTTATCAAGATATATTAACAATATAATATTAATCATTAACAATATGGTTACAATATGTATATTTAAGATTTCTTTGCCTTTTTTGTCATTAGAATCATGTTTTTATTTTTGTATTTTTCCCTTAATATACCATATAATATCCTTCCTTGCTAATAAATAAATATCTTAATTTTAAATGGCTGCAGAATGTATTCATTGCCTTTTTTCCTGATTTTATCACATATTTATTAAAGACAGTCATTTACAGCTTATAAAAATATTGCCCTGGTATACATGAAAATTTCCCGATAATGGTAATTAATAGCTACTCCCATCCCTGTCATGTCCACACTAATATTCAGCCTAAATTGGTTTAATCTTGAAATGTAATCCACTAAGAACTGAAGACCAAACATTTCAGGTCCGGACATGATAATAAAATATTCGTAAACCTTCTGGATCTTTGAATTGATTGACATTAATAAGGGAACCCATTTTTGATGTTGTGAAAGAAATGTGTTCATTTCCAATTATGATTTCAAGTTCCTGCCAGCCCACTTGGTCAGGAGGAGGCCACAAAGCATCGTCCTCTTTGGTAATTTCATTGTCATCAGTTATTCTCTTCAGTTCCTTCATCACACTTTTATGTACATAAGCCTCTTTTCTGATCATGACATCATTTTTGTAATTGCTGTTGTTGGCATATCTCAGTTTCAGGTCAAGTCAGAATTCAAACTCCAGGAACAAGCGGCTGAACTTGACCTTGTGACTCACGTAGTAACATAAATAAAAGTCACTTTCCATGGCTTTCAGAAACATGGCTGAGACCAAACTTCTACAGCAAATCACACTGCCAAGGCCTGTGCATAACACTTCCCACTGCCTTTTTGGAGAAGCACATGGGATGTTAATAATGTTTTGTTATAAACAGAGCTGAGTGAACTATCTTTGTACATGTGTTTGCTCATCACTTTTATTTTTAATTTTAGGTTAGCATGCAAACTGGAATGTGTATAAATGTAAAGCTCAATTAATTTTCACCAGCAGAATCAATCATAGATTACGGAGCACATTCTTGGCCACCCAGAATCCCCCCCTGATGTTCTCATCTTTCAAGAATAACCACTGACCTCACTTCTAGTATCATAAATTAGTTTTCCTTATTTTTGAGTTGGATTTAATTTAGTTTTCTACTTTATACAAATAAAATTATTTAGTATATACTTCTTTTATATCTGGCTTCCTTTGTTCAAGATTATTTTTTGAGATTTTTTTAATGTTGTTCATGTTTATTCTCATTGCATGTATTCTATGAGTTAGGCAGGAGGAACACTTAAGCCCTCCTTTGAAGTTGCAGTGAGCTATGATTGATGATGTCACTGCATTCTAGACAGAGGGAGACTCTCTCCAAAAAAACCAAAATGTCCAGGCAGCTCCTATAGCTCAGTTGGCAGGGTGCTGGACGCATGCACCGAGGTGTTGGCTTTGAATCCAGCCCAGGCCAGCTAAAACAACAGTGACAACTGCAACAAAAAAAAATAGCTGGGCATTGTGGCAGGCGCCTGTAGTCCCAGCTACTTGGGAGGCTAAGACAAGAGAATTGCTTAAGCCCAGGAATTTGAGGTTGCTATGAGCTCTGATGCCACGGCACTCTACCCAGGGTGACAGCTTGAGACTCTGTCTCAAAAAAAAAAATGCCTATACAAGCTTTTTTATTTTGTTTTATTTTTTTTTTATGACAGAGTCTCACTTTGTCACCTTAGGTAGAGTGCCTTGGTGTCATAGCTCACAGTAACCTCAAACTCTTGGACTCAAGTGATCCTTTCATGTAGCTGGGACAACAGGTACCTACCTTGACACCAACTATTTTTAGAGATGAGGGTCTTGCTCTTGCTTAGGCTGGTCTTGAACTTGTTGAGCTCAAGCAATCTACCTGCTTGTCCTCCCTTGCTAGGATTACAGGCATGAGCCACCCCACCTGGCCCCAAAAGGCTTTTTTAATCTAGTAGGAAAAAATGAGGAATGTCTGAGTGGCTGTTACTAACGTGGTCTATAAGAAAGGTATACTCTAGAGGGTGGTGCCTATGGCTCAGTGAGTAGGGCACTGGCCCCATGTTCAGAGGGTGTCGGGTTTGAGCCTGGCCCTGGCCAAACTGCAAAAAAATGAGCCGGGCATTGTAGCAGGCACCTGTAGTCCCGGCTACTCAGGAGGCTGAGGCAAGAGAATCACCTAAGCCCAAGAGCTGGAGGTTGCTGTGAGCTGTGACGCCATGGTACTCTACCCAGGGCAACAAAATAAGAGTCTGTCTCTAAAAAAAGGGGGGTATGCGCTAAAAAGAATTAGATTAATTGGGGAGATAAGACATATGTGACAAATGGCTAACTCTAAGTGCCTAAGTGAGTGGTTGTAATGATGAACTAATGCTGTTGAACTTCAGATGAAAGAGAGATCAAAGCTGTCTCAGAGTAGTGTTCAGAATAGATAAGCCTTCTGTTAACTCTCATTGATTTGTGGGGCTGTTTTCTTCAGTTGAGACCTGGCTAAATTAGAGATGGAGTTAAAGAAGCCAAATCTAGTATTTTGGCCACTTGTTTTAGTGTTTGATCTCCATAAATATATAAGATATGTTTAATATTCTCTTTCTAGGTCTCTTCCTGTTTGAAAACACAGCAATATACTGGGTCCAAAATGCTCACAGTTGGTTTAAAATTACTGACTGGTACACATCAGTGTCATTTTTTGAAATTTCATTTTACAGATTCAATAGTTATTGTTCCAACTGATGTTGAGTGATTGAAAAAAAAAGTGACATCTTGACGTGGTTAAAAGAGCAATTCTAGCTGGGTACATTGCGTAGGCCCAGCTACTCAGGTGGCTGAGACAGGAGGGTCACTTGAGTCGGCATTATAGTGAGACCCTGCCTCAAAAAAATAAATAAATAAATAAAACTACAGTGCTGTACACTGTGAAACTCAGACAGATTCACCACCTCTCCCTGGGCCTTAGCTTCTGTATAGGATGAGGAAAATGGCAAGACTTTGTAGGTTGGGCCTCTGCATGATTGGGGATTTAGGGCATTTTTCATTCAGAATAGGAGCTCTTCTGCAGCTCACTGCTTATGTTACTCAGCAGCTTGAACTGGAAAATTTAAAAATCATGTATCTGCTCTGCCAAATATAATAAGCCCACGGACCAGATAAAGGTTAGAAAAATAGCAGTATAGTTGTTAAGCAGCACAGAAGAACTACTCCCTGACTTGTAATTGTCGTTAGTGTGCCACTGTTGTTTCAACACTTTGAAAAAGGCATAGTATTTTCTCTCCCTCTGCCCCTTTCAGTAGGAACTTAAAGAAAAAAACTTATTTTCTAAGAATTTGAAGTATCTTTTACAGAAATGGATTTTGCATTTTGGATTTTGCCTTTTCAATTTGAGATACTGGTATTCCCTTTGGAATAGGAATGCATATTTCTATGCATATTTAAGAAGGGTTTCATAAAAATAGGTCATTTGAATATGTCAGCATTTTAATATGAGATTTGGTATTTGTGTGCAAATTGAATTATCTTAATGTTTTTTCATAGTTTTTCTTTAATGAAGAAATCAGTATTTCATTAGCCTAAGCAAAGTACCATCACCATTTGTAATGATTCATCGTGTGATAAGAGACTTAACCTAACATGGAGAGCGACATAAGAGAATGAAGAGATAGGCTCGGCGCCTGTGGCTCAAGCGGCTAAGGTGCCAGCCACATACACCTAAGGTGGCGGGTTCGAATCCCCAGCCCGGGCCCGCCAAACAACAATGATGGCTGCAACCAAAAAATGGCCAGGCGTTGTGGCAGGTGCCTGTAGTCCCAGCTACTTGGGAGGCTGAGGCAGGAGACTCGCTTGAGCCCAGGAGTTGGAGGTTGCTGTGAGCGTGATGCCACGGCACACTACCCAGGGGGACAGCTTGAGGCTCTGTCTCAAAAAAAAAGAGAATGAAGAGATAGCAAAGATGTTTTAGCTGCTTTTAAGTTCATTTTAAAAAAAATACTGTGGGAGAAGAGGCGATTTTACATGGCTAACAGTTTCTAAGGAGTAGACTTTACAAAGCTAACAGTTTCTAGGCCCTACGAGCTGCTGCCATTTCTTCAGCCCTAGCCTTGGGAAAAAAATAACGTGTGATAACAACAGAAACTTGTTATTTCAGCTGATACTTGACTGACAGTGCTGGGTCAGTGAAGAAAATGCTGGCACATATGTCAGCCCTCTGCTTTCTCTAGCCTAACTCTACCCCTAAGCCGATCTCCAAAGGAGGAGCCTTTGATGGACCCTATGAGAAGCCTGTGTTTGATGAACAGCAAGCTGTTCATAGCAATTTTGCTATGAAATTCTCATAAAACATATTTTATACATTTTGTGACTGTGTTCTTCTTACTGTTTTGGGATGACACAAAGGTGATATTCCACACATCTTACGTCTAACTACTTGCTGGCATTCTGACTGGCTGAAGTCTGGCTCGTTGTCCTGCCTTCCTCCCCCGTACCTTGTTCTCTGCCCCACCTCTCATGGTCTTGCTGCTGCTGTGCTTGTGAGAGATGCTCTGGAAGGTGCATTCCAGGGTCAGAGCTCATCAGAAGCAGGCTAGCAAGCAACACACCACGTGGTTTGTTTTTAGTAAAAGGAATGGATCTGCTATACCAGGCAAGTGTGGGCTGTGTGCCAGTTAAATATGAGGGTGAAGAAGGAATGGAAACTAAGTAAAAAGGAAGTTACTGTCTTTTTGTTTGTTTTGGCTTTGTTTTGTTTTGAGATAGTCTCACTTTCTGCCCTGGGTAGAGTAGTCTTAGCTCATAGCAACCTCAAACTCTTGGGCTCAAGCTATCTCCTTACCTCAAGCTCCCGAGTAGCTGGGACTATAGGTGCCTACCACGACACCTTGCTACTTTTTCTATTTTTAATAGAGACGGGGTCTCACTCTTGTTTAGGCTGGTCTTCAGCTCCTGAGCTCAAGCTATCTACCTGCTGCAGCCTCTGAGTGCTATGATGGCAGGCCTGAGCCACCATGCCCGCTATGTATTGTTGGAAAAAATTTTTTTAAATTTCCAATTAATATGAGAGTACAAATGATTAGGTTACAATGTTTGGTTTTGTTAGGTGTCCAGCACCCAGGAGGTGTGCCATATGCCCTTAAATTGTGCGCATTAGGTGAGAGTACACCAATCCCCCACCTATCTCCCCTTGTTTTGGAAAATTTTGTTGGAAGGAATTTTTTTTTTTTTTTGGAGACAGGGTCTCACTATGTTGCCCTTGGTAAGAGTGCCATGGCGTCACGGCTCTTAGCAACCTCAAACTCTTGGGGTTAAGTGATTCTCTTGCCTCAGCCTCCTAAGTAGCTGGGACTACAGGCACCTGACAGAATGCCCAGCTATTTTTTGTTGTAGTTGTCATCGTTGTTTAGCTGGCCCAGGCCGGGTTTGAACCCACCAGCCTCAGTGTAAGTGACTAACGCTGTAACCACTGTGCTACAGGTGCTGAGCCAGTATTTATATATTTTTGAAGGTAATCATGAATGATAAGAATTTTCATGGCTTGGCACCTGTAGCACAGTGGTTACAGCGCCGGCTACATACACTAAGGCTGGCAGGTTCCAGCCAGGCCCTGCCTGCTAAACAACAATGACAACGGCAACAACAACAACAAAAAATAGCAAGGTGTTGTGGTGGATGCCTGTAGTCCCAGCAACTTGGGAGGCTGAGGCAAGAGAATCACTTAAGCCCAGGAGTTTGAAGTTGCTGAGAGCCGTGACGCTATGGCAATCTACCCAGGGTGACGTAGAGAGACTCTGTCTCAAAAAAAAAAGAATTTTCAGTCTGTAATATAAGTTGCAAGTTCATATGCATTCAGAAGGGAACTAACATCTTTTTTTTGGTAAGGAGGAGCAGGTAAGAGAGGAGGCAAGGAAGGAGGGAGAAAAAAAAGTGTTTCTGGAACTAACATTTCTTGAGTGCCTATTAAGTGCTAGGGATTATGCTATGACTTTACTATATATGTACATTATTCCGTTTTAATAAAATAGCCCTGTCAGGTAAATGCATTGGGAAGGTCAATCTGGAATCTGGGCCAAACTAAGGAAGACTGGAATATTTGAGCCAGTTCAATAAACATAGGAACATGGAGTCATACAGTGATAGAACTTTAGAACTAGATGCTACCTCAAATGTCAACTTCCATGTTGTCGACTTTCCACCCTGGTAACATGGTACAGTGGAAGGAGCAAAGGGACTGAATTTAGATGGCTGAACTCGAGGCACCTGATTTCACTTTGTACTTCTACACAGCTAATTGTTTTCTTGTTTGTAAAATGGGAGTGGTAGTAGTACTTAACTGCACAAGTTTGTAGTGAGAGTGCAGAGAACTGATGCATGAAGTGTTCTGTGAACTGTAAAGTGATGTACCAGTATTTGCTGAAGAAGCTGTTTACTTTTATAGATCGGTATCTAAGAAGACATTTGTTTGTAAGGATCTTGGTCAGCAAAAGGATCATATCTTGTCTTTTACATTAGTACATGTCTGGTTATAGGTCTCTTGCTTCCTATCACTTTACTTTTCTTTCCCTCCATTTTCAGAATTGTTTCCTTTATGTGACAGGTATTCAGCTTTGCCTTTTGTGTGCCGGGTGCTCAGTTAGGTGTTGGGGATAGAGTAGTGGATAACACAGATAAGTTCCTATCCTTTTTAAAACACTGACACTGTGCAGTTTAATATTTTTCCTACTAGGATAAGTGATGCAAAGCCTACCTGATTTCTTTTATTTCTGATATTTACACACACATACATACATACACACACAGAGTATTTTTTAAAAACAAGTATTGAGCTTTTTACATACTGTTAATGCCAGTTGTGCAAATATTTTGGATGTAACTATTGAACTGAAGAGACTGTGAGAAAGATGGATTATGTGGGCGCTTAATAAGATGAACCTGGTTTTGTTTCCCTTTCGAGGACAAATGGGTTGGACTGTAGTACAGACATCTGTGCGGTTTTTTGCTTGTTTTTTGAGTGTTAAAAGTGTTCACTTGCGTGTGAGGTATGGGCAGTGATGATGTTTGAAAATCATCGTGTGGTATTTTTGTCATTAGACCCAATTATTTCCCTTTATGTGAGAGAAAAGTTTGGTTTAAGTACATTGAGATTTGTTCAGAAAGCGAATATATCTTTCATCTCTGAGTGGCTGGGGTCTCTTCATTCATATCTATAGCTTCGAAGGCTTTGGTGTCTCTGCATTTCCAAAAGGATGACCAGTAGGTGTGGTCCATCTCCAGGTTAGGCTCGGGACAAGAAGGCACAAGAAGCCCTAAAGCTGATTAGGTAGAAGTTCACCCAAGGTAAAACTGGATCAATCTTTGTAATGTAGTTTATTTTGGATCTCAGCTTTTAAGATAGGCTCCAGTTGTGCACTTCTTTTTAAGTGGGTGATCCTTTGTGACCCTGGAAGGAAATCCCTTGGTTGCTTTTGATCACTGTTTTGCTTGTCTGAGATGTGGGCAAGAGGAGTGATAATATAGGTAGTCTCTGAGTTACAAATATCTGTCTGACATGTGACTTGCATTTACAAATGGAGGCTATTAAAAGTAGTACCTGTTCCAACTTAAGTAAACATTTAATTTAAGAACAAACCTACAGGCTCAGTGCCTGTGGCTCAAGCAGCTAAGGCGCCAGCCACATACACCTGAGCTGTCGGGTTCAAATCCCACCAAACAACAATGATGGCTGCAACCAAAAAATAGCCAGGCGTTGTGGCGGGCACCTGCAGTCCCAGCTACTTGGGAGGCAGAGGCAGAAGACTCGCTTGAGCCCAGGAGTTGGAAGCTGCTGTGAGCTGTGATGCTACAGCACTCTACCCAGGGTAACAGCTTGAAGCTCTGTCTCAAAAAAAAAAAAAAAAAAAAAAAAACCTACAGAATATATCTCATCTGTAACCTAGGGACTGATATTCAAAATGGCATATGGTGACCTTTGATGTCATTTGCACTGCTCCAGCTATTTTTGATGAACCCATTTAGGCTCTCAGTGACTCAGCAGCCTCCTGATTTTTTTCTTCTTTTTAAAAGGAGCTGAACTTTTACAATAAATGGAATATGGTTAACATACTATACCTAATAAGTGTGGCACATAGTGATAGGCACTCACTGGAGGGCAGTGAAAGACTGTCACACATAAATGAGTGAGGTCAGGAGGAAGTAGACATCTGTGTTAGGGCAAACAGAACCTTTGTGGTTATTGGGGTTAGGAAAAGGCCTCTAGGTGAAAGAAGGAATGAATATAAGGAAAGGCATGGTATCTGAGCACAGATAGCAGCTGTGGGCCTTTGGAGGTGATATATGTGAGAGCCATGGTGCTAGGGCCACAGTGGGCCGCCTGTGAGGACTCAGCTGTAGGATTTGCAGAATGCAGAGGGTTAGGAGTGGGAATGTGACCCAAGTCTTTTTGAATATGCTCAGACTGGAAGGACAGGCCAAATGAGGGCTGTGAAGCTGTTCTTTGGGCAGGGGTACCATGCAGGGGACCACACTGAGCAGCAAGTTTAAAGCTGAGAAGAAAGGGCTTAAGTATGAGAGGAGTGGACTTAGGAGGGAAGAGAGTGATCTCAGGTATAGGCTGGATGTAAGCTTCTTGTCTGCATAGACATCTGGCAGCTAGCCAGTAAAAGGATATTTTACTCTTTCTGGCAAGACTCTACAAAGGTGGTTCTCTGAGTTGATTCTTAAATGAGGATGGGGAGGGAGGATGTAAAATTTAGGGAAAATATTATATACACCTGCTCCCTAGTACATTTAAAATCATGTCTAAAATTATAATTTAGGCTCAGCACCTGTGGCTCAAGTGCCTAAGGCGCCAGCCACATACACCTAAGGTGGTGGGTTCAAATCCAGCCCGGGCCTGACAAACAACAATGATGGCTGCAACCAAAAAAACCAAAATAGCCAGGCGTTGTGGCGGGCGCCTGTGGTCCTAGCTACTTGGGAGGCTGAGGCAGGATACTCACTTGAGCCCAGGAGTTGGAGGTTGCTGTGAGCTGTGATGCCACAGCACTCTACCCAGTAGGACAGCTTGAGGCTCTGTCTCAAAAAAATAAGAAGAAAATAAAATTATAATTTACATGCATTTTTCACAAGAGATTTGAGGAATTTTTTATACCACATCGAATGTTTTTGGGCACTCAGGAGTATCAAGTAGCCAGTTTCCATGAAGAAAACTCAGCCCAGGCCTATGTGATGTAGCATGGTTGTTGCTTGTGACACCACAGGCTTCCTGAAGCCCTGTGGAGGACCACTGGGTCTGTGAGAGTGGAGCTTCAAGCTTTTCCCCATTGGTGGGCCAGACTTCCCTCCGAGCTCCTCCTCCACATTCCAGAGAGAAAGGTGGGCAGGTAGGCTGGGGTGAAGATAGGAGCTGGACTTGGAAGGTTTCTTTTGCAGACCTTTGTGGCTTGAAAAGATAAATTCCTCAAGTATTTAAAGCCTCTTGGTGCTAAACCAACCAAGCAGACTCTGTATTATGGTAGTATTCCTGGGGAAAAAAAATTCCAGAGATTTTAAGGATCAAATGTCCAAGGAAAAGAGAAGCTTGTTATTTGAAAATATTTACTTACTGATTGGAGCTTTCATAACCAACTCTCTCTCTGTAGTAGGAATTTTAAAACTGTCATTTAAAATTTTTCTATTAAGTTGAGAATCTGATAAGCATGATGAGACACTGACAAATTATTTGTAATCAGTAACACCTTATGCAAAATAGTCATGATAAAATTGGTTTAATTTATTCAACTAAATATTGAACATATGTGATATACTAGATACTCTACTGAAGCTAAAGACCAAATATGATCTAATTCCTGAAATTGGTAAGAATTTTAAATTAATTGGTTCTGCTATAAATTCATTTCTAAGAACTAAGATAATTGGTAATAAT
The DNA here is from genome assembly GCF_000181295.1 of Otolemur garnettii. Taxonomy (NCBI): domain Eukaryota; kingdom Metazoa; phylum Chordata; class Mammalia; order Primates; family Galagidae; genus Otolemur; species Otolemur garnettii. Next base: position 590,508 of record NW_003852544.1, read on the forward strand.
TAGGATGCAAAGCATTAAAAAGAAAATCCAAAAGTGTGTGGAATCCACCAGAGTTTTTATTGTAATTCATAACTGACATAAAACAATTCTGAAATCATATAAGTGATTAAATAGTAAACATTGTGGAATGAATTAAGTACTTGAAAATGGAGACAAAGGAGTGAGCTCAAAGAATGGGAGCTGGGGAAATAAATGCTTGCTGATATGGGAGAGCAGGACTCCTAGGAAGGGGGGGCAAAGGAGAATAGCCCAACCAAGAGGGCTATTGATGAAGCCAGGAAAGAGGGACAGGCTGTCCTCAGGACTACTAGTGGGATAGAGGGCAGGTGAAGAATTGAAAGGAAGGATGGAAAGGCCGAGGGTTCAGCTCCATGATCCCTGAACTCCTTGTCCTAGTTTTCTCACCAGTAAAAAGTGATGACATTAGTACAGCTTAGAAGGGTGACTGTGAGATTGTAGGGGACAGTAAGGATACAGTTCCTGGAGCAGGCCTGGTGCATAGAACATGTTCAGTGGACAGGTGATATTGCTGTGGGGAGGATGGGCTGAACTCCAGAGGGTAGGAATGCTCGGTACTTTGATATGATAGGAATTAGGAAGCTACAGAACCATTTTGATCAGAGATAGGATGTGACTGGAATGAATTAATAATGGTAGCTACTGTTAGTACTTCTGTATGCTGTGTGCTTTCTATCCATTATCCACTGCCCTCAGGGAATGGAGGCTGCTTTCCTCTCTGTGGCTCAGTGAGAGGAAGTTTACACCTTGCCCAAGGCCACATGGCTTCCCAGAGAGAGGGCAGGGTTTGAACCTAAACTCACTGGCTTTTGAAGTCTAGGCTCTTTTTTCTTTTTATCAGACTGCCTCTATCTGGGAAGCCATCTCTCAGGGGCTGATGACCCCATGGGGAAGAGAAGTGGATGGCTCAGGTATTACCTTTGGTACTAAAATAGTGTAAGGCTGGTTGCAGTGGTTCACACCTATAATCTCAGCACTTTGGGAGTCTAAGGCAGGAAGATTGCCTAAAGCAGGAGTTCAGACACCAGCCTGGTGAATGTAGTGAGACCCTGTTACTACAAAAAATGTTTAAAAATCATCCAGGCATGGTGGCATGTGTCTGTAGTGGATTGATTGGGGCCAGGAGTTAGAGGTTACAGTGAGCTATGATCCCACTACTGCACTCCAACCTGGGCAACAGAACATGACCCTGGGCTCGGCACCTGTGGCTCAAGTTGCTAAGGCGCCAGGCACATACACCTAAGGTGGCAGGTTTGAATCCAGCCCGGGACCACCAAACAACAATGATGGCTGCAACCAAAAAATAGCCGGGCGTTGTGGCGGGCACCTGTGGTCCCAGCTACTTGGGAGGCTGAGTCAGGAGACTCGCTTGAGCCCAGGAGTTGGAGGTTGCTGTGAGCTGTGATGCCATGGCACTCTACCCAGGGGGACAGCTTGAGGCTTTGTCTCAAAAAAAAAGAACATGACCCTGTCTCTACAGGAAGTGGGGAGGGGAGGGAGTGTCAGTTCACAATACATGCTCATAATCCCCCCACCCCCACCCCATCCCTTTCATAAAGGAGGCACAGAGGATGGTCACACTTCAATGGAAAAAGAGAACTTGATGATTGGCTATATAGGAAAGAGGACAGGATTGAACTGAAGGTGACTGTGCTGTTTGAAATGAAGGTAGATAGGCCTGACTTTCTTCTCTTTGGGATTGGACTTCAAACAGTTCAAGCTCTGGGCCATGCACAGTGGCTCATGCCTGTAATCTTAGCACTCTGGGAGGCCGAGGGGGGTGGATTGCCTCAGTTCACAGGTTCAAGACCAGCCTGAGCAAGAGCCAGACCCCTGTCTCTAAAAATAGCTGGGCATTGTGGTGGGCACCTGAGGCAAGAGAATTGCTTAAGCCCAAGAGTTTGAGGTTGTTGTGAGCTATGATGCCACAGCACTCTACCGAGGGTGACACAGTAAGATTCTGTCTCAAAAAAAAGAGCTCAGGTACTGATAGATTCACATATTTTTCAGAAATGTAATTTTTTAATTTTTTTTTGAGACAGTCTTACTACATTGCCCTCAGTAGAGTGCTATGTCATCACAGCTCACAGCAACCTCCAATTCTTGGGCTTAATCGATTCTCTTGCCTCAGCCTCCTAAGTAGCTGAGACTACAGGCGCCTGCCACAATGCCTGACTATTTTTTTTATTGTTGTTGTTGTAGTTTAGCAGGCCTGGGCCAGTTTGAACTGGCCAGCCCTGGTGCATGTAGCTAGTGCCCTAACCACTGAGATACAGGCACTGAGCCAGAAATATAATTTTCTTCTGGGTACATACCTAGCAGTCAGTTCAGACTTCATTAATTCTTGCATGGTGTAGGCGTGGTATTGCCTGGCTGGCCATCTGCTGTTTGTCAGTATAGTCAGTGGCACCTGGGAAGTGTGACCTTAGGTAAAAGAGATTCAGAGTGTTCCTTGGGCTTAGGTCTACTTTTGTGTCTTCTAGGACAGTGCTGCTCACACTAGTGTTGAAGGACCAACTTTGAAAAAATTATAGTCTGTGTGGATTGATACTTTTGTAAAATAAAAAAATAATTACTAGGCTAAGAAACTGAAAAAGACATGTAGAATGTGAACTTTTTTATCCCTAGATTCAGCAGATATAAAATTACTCTTGTCACTGGCCATAAAAAGTTTCTAAACTCTTCCCAATTTCTGTACACAGATAGCACATTTGATTGCAGACTAATAAACTATTCATGGACTGGTAAATACTTTGATAGAAGTGATCTAACAAGAAAGTTTGTTAAGCAAATGAGTATAATCAGCAGATGCTTTGGGAATATTTACCTGATTTAAGAGTAAAAATCTTTCTGTTGGCATTTAAAATACTTGGTATTTCTTCAGTAAAGTTCCATATGGGAGGGCAGGGATGTAAAATAAATATTCCAGAAACCAAAGCTAATGTAGTTATTATGAGATCCATAACTCCCAACTGGTAGCAATACTTGGGAAAAAATAGGGGCTTTTACTTCCTCTGTTGTTTCTGAGAAAAATTGCATTTTTTGTTCATTTAATTCATATTAGAATGTTTTCTCTGTTAATTCTTGGCTAGCCTTTGAGATGATTTATATGTTTCAGTGTATAATTTTAGCTATATTGTTTTAGAAGAAAATTCCTAAGCAAACTTTAAAAAAAAAGTTTCTAGAGTTGTACATGCTGATATAGTGGTCAAATTGTTCATATTCCAAATTGGATTTTTTTTTCTAGCTGCCATTTGTATCTTGTATTTTTAGCTATTTTTACTTTTGCTGGTATTTTTTTTGTTCTGAGGTGATTTGCTTATATCGTTTCCTTAGCCTAGAATTCTCTCCCCCTGCCTTTAGGGTCTAGCTCAGGAGCTGCTTCCTTCAGAAAGCCTGTCTGCAGTGTCTTCCTCTGAGCCTCCACTGCTCACTCTGAGCCCTCTACTGACCTGCCTTCAACCTGCCTTGTGGCACAGCAGTTAACTCCCCTTCCCAGCCTCTTTTCTCCTTACTCCAGAGTCAAAATTCCCTTTTGTTTTGAATCATACTTTATATTATACTTTCAAGGCTATTTCATGTATATATTCTCTTATTTCATCCTCCAGACAATCCCATGAGGTTGGTAGAACAGAGATTCTCATCTCCATTTTAACTGAGGTGAGGCTGGAGAGTGTCCGCATGGCATGCACCCTCATTCCTTTGCCTTAGGGCTCCCAGAACCACTTATACCACTCAGGTTTTGAGTTTGCTCAAAGATGTCTGTAATTTTGAGTTCTTCTTACTCAGTTTTTATGTTTGTTATTTGAAAATCAAACATTAGAATATTCAGTACAATATGACAGGCCTCTTTGGAAGAAAAAATCTTTAGAACCTAATGGAAGGGTGGTTAGTCGAGAACTAGGGCTGTGAACCCCAGAATGGCCTGCAGAGCAATCTGGGTGTTTTTAAGGACATGTTAGTTGTCTCCACTTGTGATTTCCAAACAAGAATAGAGGGGGTGAATTACCTCCATTTCAACAATAAAAGCCCAGTATATTGGGATTACACAGACATTTCTCATGAAGAAAAGAATCCTTCTTTAAAAAAAACGAAGGGAGGGGGATGTTGAAAAATCATTTTTAACCAGTCAGAAATCATTTGCTTTTGACTTCTTCTCCTGGTCCCCTTATGGTCAAACAGACATGGGTTCCAATCCAGCATTACCACTTACTAGGTAGGTTTGGTGACTTTGACCAAGTTATTTAATGTCCCTAAACCTGTTTTCTCATCTGTAAAATGGACAAAATATTGTCTACTTTGACGGATTATAGTAAGGATTAAAGATGATGCATGTAAAGCCTTTTGAGTATGAGCTCAATAACTGAAAGTTCCCTGAAAGGTAACATGGAGGAGGGATTGTGACCCTGAAAGGAAGCCACCTGCATTTAGTTGGCTCCAGCAGTGGTTCTCAAACTTGAGTGGGCATCAGAATCACCTAGGCTTTTGAAATTTAAGCTTGCTGGGCCTACCCCTGTAGTTTCTGATCCATTGGGTCTGGGGTGGAGCTTGAGAATTTGCATTTCTGAGTTCCCAGGTGATGCTGTTGCTGCTGCTTCTAGTTTGAGGGCCACACTTTGAGAACCATTGTACTACAGGTAACTGCCTAGTGGGCATAAAGCTACCTTAGATATGTTTGAAATCTGAGCTTTTGTGTGATTAGAGTAACTCTGTTAGAAAATGCATTTGAAAATACTGAATTTAGTATCTCAAGGATTTTTCTCCCTGAAGTTCAGGAATCTTTGTTACATATATTTGTTGGCGAATAAGTTGTGAAAGTAACAGTTAAAAACATAACATGACATTATAATATAATAAACGTAATGGTCTAACAATAGCTAATTGGCTAAGGTATATAAAAGTGCTTTTATAAAATGTTAGATGAATGTTAAGTCACAACTGAAAAAATACTTTAAATAACTTCATTTTTATGATTAAACATCATAATGGAGTACAAAATAGTGTAACTAGATTTCTCATCTCAATGTGCTGTTTACTGTATGTATTTTTCTCTTTCTCCTCCAGGCTGCTGACTTGAGTAAACCAATAGATAAAAGGATATACAAAGGAACACAGCCTACTTGTCATGACTTCAACCACCTAACAGCCACAGCAGAAAGTGTCTCTCTCCTAGTGGGCTTTTCCGCAGGCCAAGTCCAGCTTATAGACCCAATTAAAAAGGAAACTAGCAAACTTTTTAATGAGGAAGTAAGTAGCACCCTATCTTAGCCATTAAGAACCCCTTTAAGAATTTATACGTTCTTACCAAAGGTAGTGGGCTAAGCCCATTTTTCATTTGCTGAGGCCTCCTTCCTAGTATTACCCAAGTTTTAATGTGGTGGATTAATATGTTGACCTGACCTTTACCTGTTCTTCCTTGGAGAAACTGTTTTGTGAATTTTTATGGAACATACTCAGGTTATAGTAGGTGCTTTAAAATGAAACAAGAAAATGTAGAATTCCAAACTTCATTCACATCACCAGAAAATTTCACTCAGATCAAAGAACTTGATGAAATTTCCTTAGGCTGCTTAAATTGTAGCTAAACCTTTTGTATGTATGTTGGGCAGGTATTGACTAAGGAGTAGTTCTTTTGCTCTTGAAAATAGTTGTTGTAAAATCACCTTTGACATAGTTAGAAATCCTGACATTTAAATTGGATCACATGACATAGCTTTTGCCAGTGTTGTAGTAAAAACTGGCCAGTGTTGTAGTAAAAACTGGAGCTTCTAATATCTTCAGTTTCATTCTGGAAGGAGCCTGAGATATCAAAGCTGTGTGTTCAAGAACATGTCAGAACTGTTAAATGTGGCAGATACAAGTTGCCAAACAGATTCTGTTTTTTAAAGCTTTTAGAGTGACTTTTCAGCCCCAAGTATTGCTATTACATATTTTAAGGTTCTTTCTCCTTTGTTTCAGTATTTTTTATCAAATGGAAAAAATAAAGTAGGCTTGCTGAGGTAGAACCCTTACTTGGTTTCAGTTTCTTCTTGTGACTCAGCCCTGATGTACAAGGCTCAGATTATGTGGGACCCCTCCCAGAAAGGATATGTGGTTTTGCTTGCACTGTTGCATGGTTTTGACATCATTCATTTGGAACAGAAACACATTATAGATTATGGTTTTTAAGAAATAATTTTGTTTGGGGAAGAACTTGACAAGCTGTAGTTAGAATTCTGATTCTTTTACAGTCATTATGGTATATGCTATCTATCTATCTGTGTGTATGTGTGTGTGTGTGTGTATCCATCCAAGGTGCTCCTGTTTGACATTGCCAGTGGATTTGGTGAAATCTTGTGAACCATGTCATCTCCTCTTCTGGTTTCATCTCAGTTGCCTGGAAACAAAATTCGCCATCTGTATTAACAGAATGTAGAGGAAAAGTATTTAATCCCATTTTCCATTAAAGAAATCCTAAGTGAGGCGGCACCTGTGGCTCAAAGGAGTAGGGCGCCAGGTTCAAACCCGGCCCTGGCCAAAAACTGCAAAAAAAAGAAAAGAAAGAAAGAAATCCTAAGTGGAAAATATTTTGTTTATCTAGATATTTTATTAATATCATCTAAGGAGTGATTTCTAAGTATGTGGATGATTTTCATGTGGGGGGGGCAAAACCTGCCTTCTCTTCACTGTTAACAGAAATTATAAATTTGAGTCATTGTGAATTTTTGTTTGTGTTTAAGTAGAGGAGAGTGTGACTGAGGGGGAAGGGATTGGAACCATGTAGAGGACTGTTGGTAAACAAGATCTGGAGGCAGCTCTCTCCGAGGATGGCACAGAATGCCACTTAGAGAACAAGAAAGGTTTGTGTGTCATGGCTGGGGGAGGGTGGGGAGTTGGAGACCACTGATCCTTGGAGTCTCAGGGCCCCAAGAGCACTCAGGCTGCATCAATGACTGGGAGTTGCAGCTTCTCTCTCTTAATGATTTAAGTATGAGATGTCTTATACTCTTTACATTTTGTTTGAAAAATGCCTATTCAGAATGCTAGGACTGTGTACGGTTTAATGCTAGCTTGGCATTTACAGCTAGAGGCTGAAATTGATTATCCTTCACAGTAAGGAAGGTCTTTGGCAATGTGGATACCTTTTCATCATATTTTGGTCACAATGTATTTAAGAGCAAGGGTCACCACAGGTTTGCTTCTCAGAGAGTACCAGGAATGGTGACTGCAGTAGTCATCATGCTGTGCTTTGCACTGTTGTAAGACTTAGAGGTTTTGAGTCACCCTCTGCATGAGAGTCAGCAGTTGTCTACATTTTACAGTTGAGGAAATAGTCAAAAGAAGGCAGGTGAATTGTCCAATTGAAGTAGCAAGTTGATAGAGTTGGAACCAGAAATTAATTCCAGAACCCTTACTGGTTATAGGCTTTAAGTCCACCCACATTGGCCCTTGCCTTCCCTGGGAGCTCACAGTTTAGTAAGGATAGGCAGAGAGAGTACTGAGACATGTGTTATCATAGTGATATGAACAAAGTACCAAAGGATACCTGCTAACTGTATTCTGTATCACATGTCATCAATTTTTTTTATAAGTTCAGTGGGAAAAATTCTGAGAAATGCTTTCAGAAAGTGACATTTGATCTGGGTCTTAAAGGGGTGCATAGGAGTTGGAGGAGGGGATGGAAGGCCTTTCAAACTGAGAGAACAGCTTGGCTTGTAGAGGAACATCAAGTAACAGTTGTCACAAGGGTGTGGGGCAAGAATGGCAGGAATCAAAGCTGGAAAGACAAAATTTGGACTAGACATTGGAGGCTGTGGGGGAACCTTTGGGCTTTCAATCAAGGGAGTGACAGGATCAAATGTGTTTTTTTAGAACTCTTGTCAGCACTTGTGGAAGGTGGATTGGAATGAAGAAAGAGAGAATGAAGGTAGCAAGACCAGTGAGGAGGCTCTAGTAACTGTCCAGGTGAGAGCTGAGGGCTTGAACTAGAGTGTGACCATTCTTCCCTTCATTCAACAGACCTGGCCTGCCTGCCACATGCCCAGCACCAGGTTACAGCAGCAGATAAAACTTGCCTTCCCAGCCAGGCATGGTGGCTTACACCTGTAATCCCAGCACTTTGGGAGCCTGAGGAGGGTGGATTGCTTGAGCTCAGGTGTTTCAGACCAGCCTGAGTAAGAGCAAGACCCTGTCTCCAATTAATAAATAAATAAATAAATCCTTCCCATGACCCCTCTCAGGAGGGAAGAGAGGTATAAAAAATAGCACCACCCACACTAGTGCCCAAAAATGGTGACACATTGTGATGTGAGAGGAGAGAGCAGGCCTGAGAGAGAGAAAAGCACAGAGGTCTGTTTTAAAGTGGGAGGCAAAGAACGTCTCTTGAAGGAAGTGATGTGTTTTAAGCTGAGCCTCACGTGAGGAAGAGGCCAATTAGGTAAGGAATGGGAGCTGAAGCATTCCTGCAGGGAACAGTGAGTGAGGCCCAAAGGTAGGAAAAAACAGGGGACCAAGGGAACCAAACTATAGAGAAGACAGTTTACTAGGGGCTGGGGCTAGGAGTGAAATAAGGGTTTGAGACTGGGGGGCCAGGCATCTTGGGAACTGGTCTAGGTTTGCTTTTTAGCCTGAGTTATGGGACCCCTTAGGAAGGGGTCAGGAGCACAAAGCAGTCATTTCGGTGTTTTCGAAAACTACCCTGGCTACTTCTTGGAGATTGAATTGAAGAGAGATATTAAAAAATCTAAGGCTTCTGACTGTCACTCACTGCGTTAGGTGAGACTGGGAAAGGAGCAGGTATTTAGTAGTGTAGGGAAAGATCAGAGATTCCATTCTGTACTTACTAAGTGTGAGAGACTTGGAGGTAGTTGAATGTATGGATCTGGAGCTCAGAATAAGGGATAAAAAATTGGGAGTTTTCAGCACATGAAGACTAATCACATCCCAAGGGGAGAGGGTCTACAGAGAGAGCATAGTAAGAACAAAGAAGAGTGTCTAGGATTAAGCCTTGATTATACCCCAAGATTCTGGCCATGTCATTCTATTGCTTCCAAAGGAATACTTAAGCAACCAGTTAATTACTACACCACAGTATTTATAGATGTACACCTGCCCTGGTCCTAGGGTTCAGACACCTTAGGATGTCTGCTTGCAGGGTGTAGATCTTTACCTCTCCTCTCATTCTGGGTTGGAAGATGGGTAAGAACAATACCCACCTCAAAGATATGTGGAGAGGATAAAAGGAGTCATTTTGGGCAGCATTTGTGAAGGGCCTGAAGAGAAGCCCTGGGAGAGCTCAGGAACATGTGGAGTAGAGGGGAAACTCCAAGGCCTCCTTTACTGGGAAGGGGCGATAAGGCTGTCTTGGGAAGTGAAATACCAACAGTTTTGAAGGATAAATAATTATCTAAGACAAGAAGGTACAGGCAAGGCAACTCAGGCAGAGAATCAGCACATGTGAGGCAGGGTGTCAGGGACCATTGGTCACAGGTGTGTCGTCTCATCTTATCAAACCACTTTTCTAACCCACCACATGCACACACTCACACCCCCCCAAGATTAATTATTCTGACTCTTTCCTCCTTTACAATGCCTGGTACATGCAAATATAATAAATGTTTGGATGGATGGATGAATGGAATGATAAATTCCAGAAATCCAGGGTGGCGCCATATATCAAGGGTGGCAGGTTCAAACCTGGCCCCAGCCAAACTGCAACAAAAAAATAGCCTGGTGTTGTGGTGGGTGCCTATAGTCCCAGCTACTCGGGAGGCTAAGGCAAGAGAATCGCCTATGCCCAAGAGCTGGAGGTTGCTGTGAGCTGTGATGCCATGGCACTCTACTGAGGGCAACAAAGTGAGATTCTGTCTCTAAAAAAAAAAAAGATTCCAGAAAAAATCCACCTGAGATAAAGATAGATGAATAATTTCCATCTAGGAACAAAGATATTTTAAAAGGTGATATTCCTACCTTCTACCACCACCACCCCAGTCAGGTAAAAAATAAAAATGGTGTGTCAGCGCCTATGGTTCAAGCAGCTAAGGTGCCAGCCACGTACACCTGTGCTGTCAGGTTCAAATCCAGCCTGGGCCCACCAAACAACAGTGATGGCTGCCACCAAAAAAATAGCGTTGTGGTGGGTACCTGTAGTCCCAGCTACTTGGGAGGTGGAGGCAGGAGAATCGCTTGAGCCCAGGAGCTGGAGGTTGCTGTGAGCTGTGATGTCATAGCACTCTACCCAGGGCAACAGCTTGAGGCTCTGTCTCAAAATAAATAAAAAATAAAAATAAAAGTGTTTGTTTATAGAAAAATTGGAAAATAGAGAAGAATAAATAAGATGGGGAAACATCACTGATAAATCCTAGCACACACTGTTAGCCTTCATAGTCTTAGTAAAGGTCACACTATATTATATTGCCCAGGCTGGAGTGTGGTGGCACAGTCAGAGTTCACTGTAGCCTTGAAGTGATTCCCTGTCATGCTCTTTAGCTTCCTGAGTAGCTGGGACTACAGGCAACAATTACCACACCTGGCTGTAATTTTTTTTTGCTAATAGGTAGAGATTGTCAGATATAGGATATATATCTATCTATATATATATCTATATCTATCTATATATATGTATATATATATATATATGTTTTTTTTTTTTTTCTGAGACAGTCTCACCATGTTGCCCTCAATAGAATGCTATGGCATCACAGCTCACAGCAACCTCAAACTCTTGGGCTTAAGCAATTCTCTTGCCTCAGCCTCCCAAGTAGCTGGTACTACAGGTGCCCGCCACACAACACTTGGCCATTTTTTTGTTGCAGTTGTCATTGTTGTTTATCTGTCCCTGGCTGGGTTTGCACCCACCAGCCTTGTTGTATGTGGCTGGCACCCTACCCACTGAGCTACGGGTGCTGCCCGTATGTTTTTTTTAATGAGGCCAGATTAAGGGTTCATGCTTTCCATTAGATGTTAACAAACTTCACCTCCAACAAGTCTGGCCCCTAATCAGGTCAGCTCACCAAGCAGAGGAAAATCCTGCCCTTTTATCTTTCCCTGGGACTAGCCCAGTCATACTAGAGTCCTTGCTGCCACACCTGTTCCACACTGGAAGAAAAATGCCTGATTCTTTGTAGCCTCTCTTGGGAAATCATATCTCCAGCTCCCTGTGTCTCTGCTTTCTCTAATCTCTTAGAGTAGATTTTATGTTTCTATTTGTAGCATTCTGTACATAGGCCCTTGAAAATGTCTAACAGGCCTTTATGGAGAGTATTTTGGCACACGGTTCAGCTGACAGGCTCCCAGATCATAGAGCCTGCCTTCATAATAAGATCTCCTTGGAAAGGAGCGTCACTTCTGGTCAGCATTCAGCTTGGTGTACAGCACCCAAAAGGGTGAGGCATTTATTTTTTGTATATTTGGGAAAGAAAAGATAAAGGGACAATTCCAATTTAATGATGAGTAACAACCTCATTTTTATAAAACTTCTGATTTTGGGTTTGTATCCCCAGAATAGTAACTTGAGAGATTTTTCAAGTATGTTTTGACTGTTGTTGGTTAAAATATCATATGTAAAAAGAACTCTTCATCTTGACTTCTTTTATTACTGACATGTAATGAGATCGTCTGTTCTTGACTTTCCAAAGCAAACACACTGGGTAGGCCCTGCAACTCCTTGTGGCATTTAGGTTACTTTTTTTTTTTGAGACAGAACCTCAAGCTGTCTGCCTGGGTAGAGTGCTGTGGCATCACAGCTCACAGCAACCTCCAACTCCTGGGCTCAAGCGAGTCTCCTGCCTCCCCCTCCCAAGTAGCTGGGACCACAGGCACCCGCCACAACGCCTGGCTATTTTTGGGTCGCAACCATCATTGTTGTTTGGTGGGCCCAGGCTGGATTCGAACCTGCCACTTTAGGTGTATGTGCCTGGCGCTTTAGCCACTTGAGCCACAGGCGCTGAGCCAACATTTAGGTTACATTAACTGGAGGGCACGCTGGAAAGGAGATGGCCCTGACTCCTGGGGTTGTGATGAGGGAGACAGTATTGCCAGTCCGGATTGGGCAGCATATCCTACCAGCTGCAAGTGCCTCCTTCATGCAGGGCCCCCAGGAGTGGGCCCTCTGCAGTATTCTGTCTGTTTCTAATACAGAGTGGACTGCGTATTTTGTTAGTTTTGTTTTGATGCTTTTTTAGTCGAAGGAAGGAAATGAACACATAATGATCTATTCCTTAAAGCTTTAACATTGATAAAAACATCATCTGATCCTTTCTTAACATGGCTTTGCAATACCCTTTCTGAATACTTCCTGAAGGAAGCATCAGCCCTCTTCAAATGCCTTTATATAATCTAAGTCTTGAGTTGCCATTTTTGCTTGTGGTTACATTATGCCATTTCCAGCAGCTGCTGTGGTTTTGAATTGTTTTAGTATTTTTGTTATAAATTAATGCCTGCATTATAAAATGCATATTTACTCCCCCCAGAATTTTTTTTCCTGCTACTGATGTTGATAGAATGAGAAAAAGAAAATAAAGTACTTTAGAAAGCTTCAGTTCAAATTAGTTGATTTAGCAGTGGCACTTTCATGTGGTTACTTATTCTTGTTTCCTTTACAGTATGTTAAAAAATCTTGTCTGTTAATGGCATTAGGTATGGTGGTACTTTTGTTTAGTGTGATCAGTTTTTTTTTTTTTATTAATACTTGAAATTGGGACAGTTTATCTGGCATTGAACATTGGAAATATGCTACTGGGTCTTGGCTATATAACTGGTAAAGATATGTTGGCACCCATGTCTCTCCACCTGAGTGCTGGCCACAAGTAGGTGTCTTGATATGCTATTTTGCTGTAAGGCTTTTTATATATATGTGCTTTTTGTTTTACAAAAATGGTTATTAAGATGTACTGTGGAAAATTTTTGTATTTGACACTAGTGGAAAGCCCTGTGGCCAGGCCAGCTGACCAAACAGGGACTTTGCTGCTTCCCTGTCCTCCCTTCCTCACTGCGCACCTCCCTTGCTCTGTCTTTTCAGGTCTGCCAGGACACAGGCCCTGTGAGTGGGACCGACACTCTGCTCAACTGCTTTCCACCAGAGTCTTCTTCACTTCTGCCTATCTCTGTTCCCCCAGTGTCCTCTCTCCACCGTGAGGAGCAAGTTCCCCCTACCCTAATCCCTTCTTCCACCAGGCCCTGTGTCACCACCATAATCTGTCCCTGGTCCTTGGCATCTCTGTGCCCCTAGGCTTGCTTTTCTGTGCTCTCTATTAGAAAGTCCCTATGCCTCTCCTGCTCCATTCCCCTAGTGCTCAGATGGAACTAGCCTCAAAGGGCCTGGGAGCAGATTGCAGCAAGCAGAGCTCTGGCCAGTAGTAGACCTTCACTTGAGTGGCTCCTTCCTCTTCTGCTTTTCCTCTGGGCACTTCTGGGTCATTTGCTGAGGTTTTCTTTATGCTTTTCTGATTTTGTCCTGCTCCCTATAAGTAGTTTTTTCCATAGAGTCCTTATACTTTCATCCTCCTTCTTGCTACTGCTTTTTCCTTGGAGATCTTATTAGGATGTCACAAATCTGGGTCTTAACTTTTCTCAGCTAATTTCTGTTACATTCCTGGTCATATTTATTGGCTATAAACTTACTTTCTAACTGCTTTGCTTGGCAAAACCTAAGGGTCTTTATGCATACTTCTTTCTTTCTTTTTCTTTCCTTCCTTTTTCCTGTTTCCTTTTCTTTCCTTTATTTTCTTTCTTTTTTGAGACAGGGTCTCACTTTGTCACCCTAGGTAAAATGTCCTGTCATCATAGCTCACAGCAACCTTAAACTCTTAGGCTGAAATGATTCTCCTGCCTCAGTCTCCCAAGTAGCTGGGACTACAGTACCTACCACAACACTCCACTATTTTTAGAAACAGGGTCTCACTCATACTCAGGCTGGTCTCAAAATTGTGAGCTCAAGCAATCCATCCACCTCAGCCTCCACAGAGCTAAGATCACAGGTGTGAGCCACTGTGCCAGGACTATATATACCTTATTTCATTTTACCCCTCTACCCAGCTGCATCCTGCCACACTGACACTGGTTATATGACTTCCAGTCATAGCTTGTGACTGGTTTCTCCCCCTCCCCACCCCATTTTCCATTCTATACCACATGTGATTTTAAGTTTTCTAAAAGCCACATTTTAAAAGTATGAAAGGCTCGGTGCCTGTGGCTCAAGCAGCTAAGGTGCCAGCCACGTACATCTGAGCTGGCAGGTTCAAATCCAGCCCTGGTCTACCAAACAACAAAGACAGCTGCAACCAAAAAATTGCTGGGCATTGTGGCGGGCGCCTGTAGTCCCAGCTACTTGGGAGAGGCAGGGAAATCACTTAAGCCCAGGAGTTGGAGGTTCCTGTGAGTTGGTGATGCCACAGCACTCTACCCAGGGCGACAGCCTGAGGTTCTGTCTAAAAAAAAAAAAAAAAAGAAAAGAAAAAGTATGAAAAAATAACATGTAAAAAGTGTGTTCAGGGTGGCGCCTGTGGCTCAATGGGGTAGGGCACCAGCCTCATATGTCGGAGGTGGCGGGTTCAAGCCCAGCCCTGGCCAAAAACTGCAAAAAAAAAAAAGTGTGTTCATAAAAAACTGATGAAATTAATTTGAAGAATATGTTTTATTATATCCATATATTATTATTTTAGTATATAATCAATATAAAAATCATGAATGGGACAGTTGAGATTCATTCTTTCATGCTATATCTTCAGAACCCTGTGTGTATTTTATATTCACAGCCCATCTCACTTCAAACCAGTGCTATGGAATTGGGCAGCACAGGCTTCAGAGTCACAGCCCAAGCCCTCAGGCCAGGAACTTCACAGCCTTGAGTCCCAGCTTACAATTCCAGACCCAATTCCCCATCCCTACTCTGGTGTTCCAGCCAACACTGGTGCCATGCACTTGCTTAGATCCCTCTGGACTGTCTTGCCTTTAGCATTGCTGAATTGTTCCTCCAAGCATTGCATCTTTGTATCCCAGCCTCTCTGTGCCCCACCTTTCTATGCAAGAGCTTTTCAGCAGGATGCTGGGTATTTTTCTAATAGGCTCATGTAGATGTATTTTGAAGCCAGCAGAGAATCCCATTACTAACATTTACCACTGACTAAGAGTCTCTTTTATTCTAGATATTTTCTGGAATAAATATACTTTACCTTTATGGTACAGAAACTGGCTGCATAATTTTTATTCTTGTATTTATTGAATTAAATATTTTAGCTATTTGTTTCTTAATGTGAAAGACAGGAGTAAAATGCTTTCTGTTCTCTTTCTCTTTTGTTAAACTCTATCCAAATAATAACCCAGAGCAATTTAAAATACATGACCGTCTACCAATTTGCCCTACAGTTATGCTTCCCACCTGGGCCTGGGCCCTGAGGTAGTTTGGCACCTTTTTCCTAAGAACTCTTGTTGGTCCTGGCAGGCCGGTCTTCAGCACTCATGGATGATTGTCTGTAGGGCAGAGGCAGCACATGTTCACTCTGGGGTCCTATGGGCCTGTCTTCATCTTGCATCTTGCCTTGTCTGTTCCACTGGCACTGGCTCCCTGTGGTGTTTCTGATGAGCTTCCTTCACGCCTGCCTTAGGGCTTTTGTAGTAGTTGTTTGGGATGTACTTCCTCAAACATACCCTTAGCCTGATTTTTTCCATTTCCATTCTTCCAGTTTTTATATAGCTGTCCCCACCACCAGAGAAAAGTTTGTCCCAGCTGTCCTAGTTAAGATTGAAATCATTACAATCCCTCTCCTGCAGCACTTTGTTTTTTCTCCTGTTTGCTTTCTTCTCCACAGCACTTACTGTCATCAGGTCATATAAATTTTCCTTACCTACCCATCCCACTGGAACATAAACTCCGTGTAGAGGGGTGTCTGTTTCAGTTAGTATTGGATCAATGCCTGGCATGTAGGGTGCTCAGTACTGCATGAATGAATTAATGAATGAGTGGGACTTCAAGAAAGTTTCTTGACCTCTCTGAACCATTTCCTCATGGGTAATGTAACAATGAATTCCTCTCTTCCTTTAGAGAAGCAGGCACTATTATATTGCTGGTAGGAATTTTTTCTTTACCTTCTTCATGGGAGGCAATTTGGCAATATCTGTAAAAATTATAAATATGTATACCTTTTGACCCAAGTTACTCCACTGGGAATTCATCCTGCAGGTGTACTACTCATTCATGTGAAAACTGCCCTGTATACAAGGTTATTCATCATTTACTAAATGTCCCCTTAGGAGAACTTTTACAATAAAATATAATATATCTATGTAAATGAATAGTCTGCAGCTTTAGAAAAGAAGCTCCTTGTGCTCATGCAGACAGATATACAGGATATATTATTGAATGAGAAAGCAGAGATTAGACAGTGTGTAGTATGTTTCCTTTGGTAGGAAAAAGGAAAAGTATATGAATTTGTATCTGTATTTGGCTTATACATGCATGAAAACACTCTGGAGAGGTGAACAAGCTAATAGTGACTGAGGACAGAGGATATGGAATGGAGGAGAAAAGCATGAGTGAGGCTTTCTGCTGTATAAACCTTGCAGTGTTTTTTTTTTTTTTGACAGAGCCTCAAGCTTTCCCCCTGGGTAGAGTGCCATGGCTTCACTGCTCACAGCAACCTCCAACTCCTGGGCTCAAGCGAGTCTCCTGCCTCAGCCTCCCAAGTAGCTGGGACCACAGGCACCCGCCACAACACCCGGCTATTTTTTGGTTGCAGCCATTATTGTTGTTTGGCGGGCCTGGGCTTGATTCGAACCCGCCACCTTAGGTGTATATGGCTGGCGCCTTAGCCGCTTGAGCCACAGGCACCGAGCCTGCAGTGTTATTTTAAGGACTAGAGAGCATGGGACTAAAGCAGGGCCTGGCACCTGCAGTAGAGGCTCATATTGGAAGTAGAAGTGGCAGTGATGTTGTCAATGTGGTTGCAGACATTGAGCCTCATGTGCCAGCCATGTGCCTTCAGTGTTGCTGAGACCCAGGGTACTCTAGATGAAGCACACATTATCCCTGCCTTCAAATGCATGATCTTGGTAGGACAAACTGACAGGAGTGAACAAGTGAGAAATCCTTACAGCATTAAAGCCAGATCCAAGGTCCTTTTTTATTTTTTGATCGGTGGTTGCTTAAACTGGTATGTCCAGAATGTAACGCTAATGTTTGATTGGGTGCCCCTGAGGGCAGTCAAATTAGATGGGGATAGGTTTTTTCCATAAATACAGGAATACAGAATACAGGAATACGGGAATACAGTTTTTAAATATATTTTGTCATCTCAGTAACATTTATTTTAATAATGGCAACTATTTATCTTCATACCTCATCAATGAAAAGCAATACTATTTTTACTTGATAGTATAACAGTTTTAAAGTTCTAATGGAATGTTTTAGTTGCATTTATTTTAAGGCCCCAAATAAAATGTACTTCTAACCCCATAATGATAGATGTTCTTATGTCCTTAAATTTCTTGAAACATGATAAACAGAGTAGCCGTGAAGTTATCTGGGAAAAATTGGGCATTTTGGCTCCCAACCCTGAGTTAGCATGTGTGCATCCACCTTACAAAGCTACCTATAGGTGTGAGCCCTGGATACCCTTAGACCTGGGGCATCAGGTACAGTCACATTTGTAGGAACAGGAGTGCTGGTGCAGACTGGGCCCAGTGGGTGCAGCAAGGTTATAAACAGCAAGCCAACCACAGCCGTGATAAAGAAGCAGGGACCTCTTAACCCACCATCAGCACAATCCCTGTACCACCCTCCCTCCCACCCCAGTAAAAACGTTGGCCTGGCTATGTAAATTATTTCTAACCTCTTTTTTCTTTTTCTCTTGCCAAAGAAATTGTAAAGATCTAATGGAAATACTGCCAGAATAGTGCTAGGTTTTTAGGTTGTCAGCATTAACACAGGTCAGGTGTTTTTTATAGGCAGGTCACCAGGCAGGAAGGAAAAGAAGCAGGGGAGGAAATGTCTGTGTCCCTACGGCTGGCTTGCCACATGGTTATTAATTTAAGATGGTCAGCCATGCCATTCTATGGCAGCTAAACAGTGATACCTGCTGCTAAGTAACTTCCGCCCAACCCTTAGTCCCTGAGCCCTAGGCTTGCATACTGTGCAAAGTTCTAGCCCTCCATTCTTCCCTGCCTGGGGCCATTTGTTAGTGACCTACCTTCTTCTAAGGTCTAATTGTCATGTAATGACCTTGCATGGTTCATTAATCAGTTCTTTAACAGCCCTTTAAAAAAATTTGTTATTTCGTTCCTGTGGTTTTCTATAAAAATGTAGCACAGATAATAGATACATGGCCACAAAGCCAACTAATTAGAAGGCAGTATGTTTCCTACAGGATTTTCATCAGTGTGTCCCAGTGCTCCTTTGAGATTGGAGTCAGGGAATCCCCACCTGATAAATAAAGTGGTAGTGTTTATGGCTGTGGGGCTCCCTTAGGGACACCGTTACTGGGGTGATAGTACAGGAGAAAGGGTTGGCAGTAGGAGTTTCCAGGCAGAACTTGGATGTCTCAGGAACTTCTAGATGCTTTCTGGTGATGTGATTTTTTTTTTTTTTTTTTTTTTTTTTTTTTTGAGATGAAGCCACAAGCTGTCCCCCTGGGTAGAGTGCCGTGGCATCTCGCTCACAGCAACCTCCAACTCCTGGGCTCAAGCGAGTCTCCTGCCTCAGCCTCTCAAGTAGTTGGGACTACAGGTGCCCGCCACAACGCCTGGCCATTTTTTGGTTGCAGCCATCATTGTTGTTTGGCGAGCCCTGGCTAGGGATTCGAACCCACCACCTTAGGTGTATGTGGCTGGCGCCTTAGCCGCATGAGCCACAGGTGCCGAGCCTGGTGATGTGATTTTGAGATCATCGCAGAGAAGGATCACTGTTGTAGAAGCTGTTGTGCTGGTGATCCTCATGGCAGGGTTTGCAAGCAAGGAAGGGACTTTTTGTGCCTTGCAGGGGAGGGAGGGTACTTTTTGCCTTTTGTTTCGGTTTTAAAGGCAAGACTACTGATATATGCCTGTTAAAGAAATAACTGGGTCAAGGAACCAGAATTAGCATAAAGTAGAATGATAGTGATAAGTGCATACTCCTGCATTAATCATCAGTTTCTTTAAACATCACCTCATTTCAAAGAGGATTTTGAGGAAATGCTTATAGAGATACACACAGGACAGCGTATACAAGCAAGAAAGCCTCAGTGAACCCAGGGCTGAGGTAGAGCCCAGGAAATGTGCTCTGGAGTCCTGTGTGCTGCTAGCAGTGGGCTGCAGATTGGACTCCCCACCTTCAAGCAGCCAAAGCAGAGGGGCAGATGTAGTCAGCATGTGACTTACAGTAACAATAAATGCAGACCAACCTATGAGGGTGAGGAATAGCTTTCCTGGCTGTAAGGACTGAGAGATTTGACCTGTGGGTCCTCATAGAGAGGATGCCACACATAGATGCAGTGAATTACAGATTCAGATGCTCATGCCATAAGAAAGAGTATCTACAGGCTGTATCTTCCACCAGTGTATCCAGGCGTCTGGTACAGTGTCTGGCACATAGTAGACCCTCAACAGATAATTGTTGAATGACTCTGACTCCCTCAGTGAAAGCCAATGGGCTAACACCTAATTGCAATTTTAGAAAATAATTCTGCAAGGGGCCAAAATGCTCTTCGCTGGCTTGGCTGACCCCAGGATAACGTATGGAGTGCGTGGATGGACTCTTCCCTTCTCACCAAGACACAGACAAGTTTTCTTGCTGGAAAAGTAGACTTTAAAACTTCTCCATTGTGATAACTTGTTCTCCTTTGTCTTCACAGAGACTAATAGACAAGTCACGAGTAACCTGTGTCAAATGGGTTCCCGGTTCGGAAAGCCTTTTCCTAGTAGCCCATTCGAGTGGGAACATGTACTTGTATAATGTGGAGCACACTTGTGGCACCACAGCCCCCCACTACCAGCTTCTGAAGCAGGGAGAAAGCTTTGCTGTGCACACTTGCAAGAGCAAATCCACGAGGAACCCTCTCCTTAAATGGACGGTGGGCGAGGGGGCCCTCAACGAGTTTGCTTTCTCCCCAGATGGCAAGTTCTTAGCATGTGTGAGCCAGGATGGGTTTCTGCGGGTGTTCAACTTTGACTCAGTGGAGCTGCACGGTACAATGAAAAGCTACTTTGGGGGCTTGTTGTGTGTGTGCTGGAGCCCGGATGGCAAGTACATCGTGACAGGTGGCGAGGACGACTTGGTGACAGTCTGGTCCTTTGTAGACTGCCGAGTCATAGCCAGAGGCCATGGGCACAAGTCCTGGGTCAATGTTGTGGCATTTGATCCCTATACCACTAGTGTAGAAGAAAGCGACCCTATGGAGTTTAGTGGCAGTGATGAGGACTTCCAAGACCTTCTTCATTTTGGCAGAGATCGAGCAAAGAGTACACAGTCCAGGCTGTCCAAACGGAACTCCACAGATAGCCGCCCCGTAAGTGTTACATATCGGTTTGGTTCAGTGGGCCAGGATACCCAGCTCTGTTTATGGGACCTTACAGAAGACATTCTTTTCCCTCATCAACCCCTCTCAAGAGCAAGGACACACACAAATGTCATGAATGCCACAAGTCCTCCTGCTGGAAGCAATGGGAACAGTGTCACTACGCCTGGGAATTCTGTGCCCCCCCCTCTACCACGGTCCAACAGCCTTCCACATTCAGCAGTCTCAAATGCTGGCAGTAAAAGCAGTGTCATGGATGGGGCCATTGCTTCTGGGGTCAGCAAATTTGCAACACTTTCACTACATGACCGGAAGGAGAGGCACCACGAGAAAGATCACAAGCGAAACCATAGCATGGGACACATTTCTAGCAAGAGCAGTGACAAACTGAATCTAGTTACTAAAACCAAAACGGACCCAGCTAAAACTTTGGGAACACCCCTGTGTCCTCAAATGGAAGACGTTCCCTTGTTAGAGCCGCTGATCTGTAAAAAGATAGCACATGAAAGACTGACTGTATTAATTTTTCTTGAAGACTGTATAGTCACTGCTTGTCAGGAGGGATTTATTTGCACATGGGGAAGGCCTGGTAAAGTGGTAAGTTTTAATCCTTAATGCTGCACCAGATCTAGAACTTGAATAGGTAGTGATTTTTTTTTCTTGTGGGTGGGGTGGGGTGTACAATGAATGTGAATGACACTTCTTACTCTTAATGTAAATCTAAATGCATCAGAGCCATAATTTTGGATACTGCATGCCATGTAATTCTGAATCATTTGATAATTTACCTTAGAGCATTAAAAAAATATAATCAAACTAATTGCCAGCCAAGTCAGTCATCCTCCTGGGAGTATATAGCATCCCAAAGTTAGTGTTCCTGTATTAGATTACTTCAATTTTAGGAAAATCATGACAGTGTGGGGAAACAATGACTTTAAAATGCTAAAATTAAAATTTATGCTTTAACTGGAATATTTTTGCTTAACTACTCAATTAGAATATTGTACACCTGATCAGAGTGTGTGTTCAGTACAGATGGCCATTAATTGTCATTTATAGTCCAATTTTTTACCTTAATCATAAAATGTTTAGGAATCTATGAAATTTAACTTTAGGAACAAAGCATTTAGCAGGGTTGATTGATATTATTTTTACATTGTTCTGGCAATCCGCAGAAAGAGAAGAGCCTTAATTTTTAAAACCCATTTTAGTCATTTTATGACAATTAAAGTTGTTTAATAAACATCTTTTTTCAAAGAAGCAGTTTGTAGCACTTTGATTGAGATTCTGTGCACTAAAATATCCACCTTACTCAGAGCCTGGACAGTTCATGTGAACTGCCAGCTGAGGACGCCAACAGCAGTTGTCAGAAGTGCCTCTTGCCACATAAGCCAAGATATTTTATGTCAGATGTGCTTTGCTTATGTGTTCTCCCAACAGGGGAAAAGGAGTTTTGGGGGGCTGCGGGGGTGGGGGGTTTGGAGTCAGAAAGGCATGTGACTTTAGGCTGTGGGCAGACTTCATTTTCTTTAGACTGTTAGAGTCACCCAAGCTTCAGAGTGCCTTCTGTGGCACTCTGCTTGGGTTTAGTTTCACTCCTAGAGGGGAGCACAAGTGCAGATTTCCCCTTTTCTTGTTCTCAGATGGCAGTTGTGATTCTGGGGTTACTCTTGGGAGGCTGCTGCTGGCCTCGTGCTCAGGCTTCATCCTCAGTGGCTCCCACCCCAGCACCTTCCCTGGGGACCCTGGAGGCCTGTGGCCGCTAAGGAGTGGTGCTGTGTGGACTCCTCCGCGGCCAGAAGGCTATGCTGCTTCCACAGGAAACGGCAATATTTTGGTTCTAACTCTTACGATCCTTACAACTGTAGGGAGTTTTCTTTTCAAATTCCAGTTTTCACAATGGATGAGATGGATCTTTGAGCTATATATATTTTATGTCAAGATGGTAATTATCTTGTTAACTTGGGGCATTTAGGTCTGTTTTTCTGTTTTGCACACCTTTGTAATTAAATACAAAAATAATGATAATTTATACTGGTGTGAGTAGTGAATGCGACTCAGCAAATCGAAGACTTGATAACTGACTTCTTTGCAGTGGAAAGACTCTGGTAGATGGAACAGAGTAGCTTCCTCTGCTCTCAATGCCACCTCCAGGAAGCCAGGCTGGGTCCCAGGCTTGCTTCCCACTTCCTAATGTGGCCACATCTGTCTACCCTGTGTCCATCGTGCTCCTTAATGCAATGGTTTCTGTTAAATGGGATCATGGCAGCCTCCTAGGGGCATCTCACCTCAGTTTATGCATTTCATGTCCCTGAGCACTGCTCTGAGGGAATGTTAATGTCCTAGTTACCTTTAAAATATGATTCTTTGTTCCTAAAAGGTTAACTTAAGGTAACAAAGACAGCCATCCTTGTGGACTGTTTCAACTTTGGAAGCCAAATTGGGCTGCCAGGTGGAAAGATTAGTAATGAACACTCCATGTGCAATTTTATGCACCTACATAGTTTTAGAAATTCAGTTTCAAATGCCTTTGAGGCATTGAGTATGCAGTTTCAAAATTCAGGACTTAGTATTTGGCCTAAGTGGAGAATAGGTGATCACAGGTAAGTAGCATTGATAGTGAAAATTGATGGTAAAGAACATTGATGGTGATGATTCAACTCCGAGCCCACTGGCAGGGAACTGTGGGTGCATGTACTCGTGTAACCAACGCGACTACTGGGCATTTTCTGATTTCTTCTCCCTCCCACCCCATTTAACATTAGCAGCTACACCAGCTGGAATGAAGGCAAAATCACAGAGGTGCACTGACAGGGTGACTTAGGAGTCTGTTGATGGGAGTGGGGTTGGAAGAGGCAAGAGGAAGATTATTGTTTCCTTTAAAAACAGCTCTGCAGTGTGCTAATAGAAGCCTCTATATGTCTATGTCTACCCCCAACTCTAGCTTTAAAAACCATGATAATGCCACAGTTTTTGATCTGGGGCTTGGTCACAATCTTTTTCTTCTAACTTCTCCCTGAGGCACCCCTTGCTCGGTTCAGTGCCAACTGAGAGTCAGGTGTCAGCCCTGGGAAGAGGCTGTCCTTAGCTGGCTGACCTAGCCCCTAGGAGCTAGGGCACTGTAGGATGCTGCTGCTCCATGTCCACTCTGCCCCTCTGATTCCTGCCCCCTTTCTTTGACAGCCGGCAGAGCACTTCTGCAGGCAGGAGGACAGAATGCGAGGTGTTCTCCAAGACCAGAACTAAAGGTGCCTGACAACTTGAGGAGAAGAGGGCACTGGAGAGGGGCGGGCAGGGCTCCCCCCTTGGACATGCTTCTGAGTAATGGCTTCTGCAAACCTGGGGAGGGACTGAGAAGGGGCAGCCATGAGGATTCCTGATCTCAGATGTGTAAAGTACAGTGCCACACTGCTTCCATGATAGCCACTAAGAGAAATTGGGGGAGCATTGTTATAGTTTTCTCACCAAACTTTGAGCTTCCTTATTGAAATTTTTCAAGGTTTTTCAGCTTAAATGATACCATGATCAAGATTATCTTTTCTGACCTAACCTCTGGAATAAAACACAGCAGTTAGCAAGCAGAGGCTATCACCCACTGAGTGGGCACTGCTGTTCAAATGTGCACTGAGCACAGAGATGAAATGCACAGACCAGGCACGGGAGTCTTGTCCTTCCTGGCAAGTGGGCAAACTTAGCCCCCTTGTGCAGCATCAGGAGCCGTCAGAGCAGGGCAGTGGGGGAGCCTGTCTATATGTCCTGCTCTGGCTTGCTTCTTTTAAACATTCCATTGATTCCAGAAGCCAGGTCTGTGCTGTGACTTTGACAAGGTTTCTGCACACTACTGGCAAAAGCTTGTCTGTGGCTTTCTTCTTGTTTGGGAACAGAGGAATTAAAACCTGCCAAGAGGTCTGGAAAAGGGAGCCTTTGTAAAACTATGCCTTCTTCCAAAAGCAAATATGTAAGAGGGAGTAGGCAAGCACTTTAAAAATAGCCAGTAACTTTGGGGTCTAAATTTAATAGTGGTAAAGAATCTTAATCTGTCTTTTGTGATTGAACCTCTTAGCGGTTTAGAAATGTTCTGCAAACCCTGAGCTTGGGACTAAGCCTTAAGATGGAACAATGGAGGGGTAGAAAAACAGAAAGAAATAACAATGTTTCTTGTCTCAAAATATTCAGAAATTGCAAGAAATAAAGTGCCATGACGCTCCCTAAAAATCGGACCAGTTTTGATGGGGTTCCATATTCTCCTCCATATAGTTTAACACCCAGTCCCAGTTGGCAGATAGCCAGGCAGCCTCTTCTCCCCAGGTCTCCTACTTCCTCTGGTGCATCTTAGATATTAAAAAAAAATTAAAGTATTAGATTTTTGCTGAAGTTGGTAAAATTGCCTTATCACATGTCTGCGCCTGAGAACAAGGTCCTTGTCACCTCTTTTTGGGGAGGAAGAGGTTTTATTTTTTTATTGAGCAAGCTCAAAGTGTGAGGAGGAAAAGCCAAAGAATCAGGGAGGGCTGGAGAAGGAATCCTTTGGAAAACCCAGATGTTGCATCTTGCTTATCTGGCGTCCGAGAAAGAACTCTAAGCCGAATTCAACTGTGCGTTTTCCGGTGAAAGATAGATGGGGTGCAGCATCTCGTATCATGGTCTCTGGGTTTGACTGAAGGAGTCAGTCAGTGGCCCTTGTACTGCCTCCAATACTGGTTGGCTGAAGGGAGCAGTTGGCCTCCGAATGTCCAATTGGCACCATTGTGATGGGTGTGTCCATTGTGGTAGTCTCACTCTTCAGCTGTGAGAACTTCTGCATGTGTGTATAGGCCTAACAGGTGACTTGGAGACATTGCCTCTGGCCTGGTCTCATTTACAAAGGTGAAAGTTGATATGTCTACTGACCTGGGAGCCAGACAAGGGCCTTTCCTTCCAAAGTGTGCCATTTGCCTTGGGCTGATTGGGACTGTCACATTGTTGGTTTAGGTTGATAAGATGCTCAGCACACTGGCTCCAGTGATGTCCCAAAGAGAGGAAACATTGATCTGGCCAAAGTAAAGTCTGTGGCTCACCATTTAAAAGCACTTATATTAACTGTTACCTTTGAAACTCAAGATTCCAAGTTAAAAATTGTAAGAACCTGTCCCTCCAATAGAGGGAAGCTGTCCCATCAATGTTGGTTTTTTATTCATTGCTGCATCTGTTACACGAACTTTGTGTCATGGTTAAATTGCTGTCTCTCAGTTTAAAAATGTAAAGAAACTATTTCCTACATTTTTATGATTTCTGTATACCTGAGTTTATTAAAGATTGTTTCGTTAGGTGACACTGTATAAAATTGTATGGATATTTACCTTTCGTGAAAAATCAAAAGTAAAATGCACATGTATTTCCTTTTTTACATTTTTTATCTAATTTCTTGACAACTTGAATAAATTTGATGAAGAGCCTTCTTAACATGAATATTGCTAAATTAAATGTTGCAATAATTACTGAAGCTTTAATATCAGTATTGTCACTTTATACTTTTAAGAAAATCATGTTTCTGTTTCACTGCTTTGTTTTTTAGCTGTTCCCTTGTCACTGTCATAACTAACCAGACTTACAACATACTTGATAATCTGAAGTACTTTGGGGTTGTCCTCTGTATATTGACATTAAATAAACATGTGAATGAATTGTAAATGTAGATAATTTTACAATAGTTGTTGTCACATCTAAGCTTAAAAAAAAAACCTCAGTGAACCAAAAAAGAAAAGCACTTAAATGCTTGTTAATGTTTCTAGAACAAACAGCCACAGGAATTGCTACCTCTTATTATTGATTCTGAGTTTCTCATAATTAGCTCAGTGAAATGTCTGTTCTGAGTATCACAGATATTGTTTTATGTGATCCTTGCCTATGCTGAATCCAGTCTGTCAGGAGGACTTGATCGACTTTTAAGCTAAGCTGTATAAGGCTTCTGCTGACATTTGGAAGTCATCCTAGGCTAGGAGCTGGCTTTGGCTCATATAGATCCACCATCCAGAATGTTGGGCATCTTGATAATCACCAGCCACCTAGCCAACAGCTGGGAGAGTGGAGAAAACAGCTGGCAGGTTTCTTTCTATAGGAGCTCTTTTCCTGGGTAGATTGTGTTGTTTTCCTACTCTTTATCTTGAATAGAGTTTGTTGGAGGCTTTGTGCTGGCTATTGAATAGTTATCTTACCTTAGACACCAGACCTTTGGGCTCCAATGCAGAGAGCTGCTTATTTAGGGCATTGGGAAGACATCCCATTTGGGGTGGGAAGAATCCACTATTTATGTCTTTCTGCTGTGAATGTCCTTCACTCTCAACAGATATAGCTGATCTGAACAGCACCCTGGCACCTGCTTCCTCGAATGCTTCAAGGCAAGAATTTCAGTCACCTATAGGTCCCTGCCAGAGGTGGTGGGAGGTAAGGCTGAGCTAGCCCAAGGCAGCTCTTTACCAGGGCACTCCTTCTTAACTGTCACTTTCCTGCTGTTTCATGACACATCCAGGCCCGCCCGGCTGCCTCCCCTCTAGGTGGGCAGCCTGCTGAGCCCTGTGCTCTGCCTCCCAGTGTTCTCCAGGGGATGGACTCCAGAAGAGGACAAGTTTCCCTACTCTATGTTATCCTTTGGAGTGTTGTGTTAGCATAGCCTCCAGTGCTAAAGTGTCTCCATTTTTTATCTTGACTTCAAGATGCCAAAAGCAGAGGACTTTGTCATATCTGCAGTTCTTAAACTGACTTCCTCAGACCTGCCATCACAGGAGCAGTACCAGACCAGGGTTTCGTTCCCTAGCACCGAGTAGATTTTAAGCCCTAAAGATTACTGGGGTGACAACAAGGCTGTTTTTGTTTGTTTTTTTAAAGAACACCATAAGATTTAGATCTCACAAAAATAGCTGGCTGGATACAGTGGCTCACACCGATACGCCCAGCACTTTGGGTGGTTGAGGCTGGAGGATTACTTGAGCCCAGGAGTTTGGGACCAGCCAGGGCAACATAGTGAAACCCCCATCTCTACCAAAAAATTTAAAAACTGGGTGTGGGGCTCGGCACCTGTGGCTCAAGTAGCTAACGCACCAGCCACATACACCTAAGGTGGCGGGATCAAATCCAGCCTGGGCCCGCCAAACAACAATGATGGCTTCAACCAAAAAAATAGCTGGGCGTTGTGGCAGGCGCCTGTGGTCCCAGCTACTTGGGAGGCGGAGGCAGGAGATTCACTTGAGCCCAGGAGTTGGAGGTTGCTGTGAGTTGTGATGCCATGGCACTCTACCCAGGGGGACAGCTTGAAGCTCTGTCTCCAAAGCCCGCCAAACAACAATGATGGCTTCAACCAAAAAATAGCTGGGCGTTGTGGCAGGCGCCTGTGGTCCCAGCTACTTGGGAGGCGGAGGCAGGAGATTCACTTGAGCCCAGGAGTTGGAGGTTGCTGTGAGTTGTGATGCCATGGCACTCTACCCAGGGGGACAGCTTGAAGCTCTGTCTCCAAAAAAAAAAAAAAAAACTAGTTGTGGTAGCACACACCTGTAGTCCCAACTACTCAGGAGGCCAAGATGGGACTGCTTGAGCCCAGGAGTTTGAGCTTACAATGAGCTATGATCATACCACACTAGCTCTAGCCTGGATTCAAAAGTAGCCCTATCTCTTTAAAAAACAACAACAACAAAAAAAAAAACTAGTTTGTACCTTGCAACAAATACAGATACTCCTCCACGTGTGGTAGTTTGGTTGAGATAAATGGAGGAACTTAGTTCTCCCCACCCTTTCTAATGTCCATGGCTTCCAAAACCAGCCTCCTGTTTCAGGTGGGAGCTGACATGAACAAAATCCTCCTTGAAGCAACTTAGGCTTTCAGAAGGTCCATAGGAAGACATACACAGGGTCCCTTCCTCCCGCCCACACAGCACAGAGGATTTCAGAGCCAAGTAGAGCAAGAGGGCCTCTAATAGGTGCTCTTCTTTCCACACACTTAGAGGAGCCCGTCAGTGGTTAGATCCTTTATTTCATTAGTCTTTTCCCTAGGTGTCTGTAAATAGCATGATCCAAATTTTCCCTGCGTGGCTTTTCTTATTAGGACCAGATGGAGTGGCCTGTGTGGTGAAATGTGCCACCTTCATTATGACCTGTTAGTGGACAGGTAAAGGCTGGTAAAGGTACACGGCCACCTGACCAGCGGGAGCTGCGGTAAATAGCTAGTCTGGGGCAGGGCTGGATCCAGAGACCCGTCCTCTTGAGCGTATGTGCCCGCTACTTCCTAAGGCTGGCTCAATCTGGAGATTTTGGCCTCTTGTGCCTTAGAATGAAACTGGCTGCTTCTCTCTGGCATCTTTAGTTCCTTCATATTGTGGTTTATATGGTGGAGGAATGGGAGTCTTGTGGGTGACCAGTTAAGTAGAATGTGTTCAGAGCTAGAAATGTTCTCAGAGGTTAGCCTAGTGATGATACTCATTGTTTCTGTCCCATCTCTAAAATGGGGTCACTTTACAAATAATATTTAGCTAATAGCCCCCACACAGAGCTTGCTGAGAACACCTGGCACAGAGCCTAGAATTAGAGAGCCCCAGGGGTATGTGCAGGGAATCTGAGACAAGCATGCCTCTCAGGGGCTGATGGAGGTGACTCTTCAGTACCCCAGCCCAGCCAGCACAGAACTCTCTCATAGTACTTTTCCACACAACTCAAGAGAGATGCTTCAGTCTGCCTGCCTGCAGTAACACATGTCCCAGTGCTGCTTTGCATGTTACCTTTTTTTGGGGTTGAGGAGGGTGAATTTGAGGGTCATATGACCAGAGAGGGCTTTGAACAATCCAGGAGGATGTGGGGAATTGACTTTCAGAGCAAACCTTCACACCTCATTCCACAATTTCCCTTGAGGTTCCGTCCTCTCTGACATTTACAGGCCGAAGGTTGCTGGAGTTATATGGGGAAGTCCTCCCAGAACCCAGAGTCAGGAGGCCAGCACAGTTGGCAGGACTTCAAGACATCCTTTCTCTGCATGGCTTGTATGCCCCGCCACCTTGTCTTACCATCAGAATCTCCCATCTCAGTAGCATCTATCAGGGCAGGACACACCTTTTGTTGTAAATTGTTTTTAAAGTAAATATCTTTTTTGTATATTCTGGTGAAATAAGGCTTAATTGTATTATGATCAAGCCCAAACTTAAAGCTGGAGTATTCTTTATCACTTAATTTTGAAATAAAATCTCTAGCAGAAATGAAATAGCAGCTCTGCAGAGAATAGAACAGCTTATTAACCATTAGATTCAAGAACTGTCACCATTACTGTAATAGGCTTCCTTCCCTGGGGGTGAACAGGACATTGTGCAGATTCTCTGCTGGGGAAATCTTTTGCCTGATTGATATTTGTAAAGCTCTAATTGCTAAGTGTCCTCCTTCTGGTGCACAGATTACAGTTACCACAAGTTGCTGACTGGGCGTGTGAGCAGGTTCCTCCCATATGTGTTCTCCATTGACCAGAGCTGTTCTTCGCTCATTTCTCCCATGAAAAGTAATCATAAGGATGTAATAAAATAGTACTGTCTCCCCAAAGAGCAGGCAGATTAGGGCAGTGGGATTGCCCTAATTCAAATTCAAATTGTTATGAGTTTGATATGGATGCCAAGTTCTGGTTGGCCCTAGCTTCCATCACAAGCAGGATTAAGGGTTTAGCCAGCAGAGACTAGAGAATGAGCTTATGCTTATTTTGTGCCAATAGGGTAGTCAGTGTCTTCCTGAAGCCCAGAGATTAGATGGCTTTTTTGGGTGGGAAAACTGTCAGCCAGTAGAAGCCTGTGTCCCCACCAACGTGAGGCCCCAGGAAGCCAGATGACCCAGCAAACTGTGTCTCAGCATCACATTCTCCCTCAGGACTTAAGGGAAAGGAGCTATGTCCTCCCCAGCCATCAGCCTGCTAAGGCAAGGGAGGATCTGTGGGGGAGGGATATAGCCAGACCTTTGCTGTTGTCATGGCAGTCACAAGCCACCTGTGACCACATAGTACCAAAACCAAATGGAAATGTGTTATACATCTCAACTACACAGCACGCTACAAAGGCTTCATGTGAAAAAATGTCATTAAGATACTGAGTACATATTGATGATATGGAGTATCACAATCTTAAGGTTAGGCTTGGCACCTGTAGCTCAAGTGGCTATGGTTGCCGAAGCTGGCAAGTTTGAATCCAGCCCGGGCCTGCCAAACAACAATGACAACCACAACCAAAAAATGGTTGAGCGTTGTGGCAGACACCTGTAGTCCCAGCTGCTTGGGAGACTGATGCAAAAGAATCACTTAAGCCCAAGAGTTTGAGGTTGCTGTGAGCTGTGACACCACGGCACTCTACCCAGGGTGACAGCTTCAGACTCTGTCTCAAAAAAAAAAAAAAGATTAATTTTACTTGTTTTTAAATTGTTAAATGTGCTACTAGGAAATTTCAAATGTCACATGTGGCTTGTGTTATTCTTTTGTCTGAAGCTGGTAGAGACCCTCCTCTATAACTGGTGAGGCTTCTATCCTTGGTATCTGCGTGACTGTGGTCACCTCCACCTGAAGGGCTGCAAGAAAGGGATGAAGACTCTGGGTTAAGAAAGAGGCCTCAAGAAATGGCCCTGTGTGCAGGGATGGCCTCTCCATCTGCCCCCAGGCTGGCTCTCTCCTACCTCTGCAGGGAGGGGTAGAGTACTTTTCTCTTGTTGAGGTAAGGAGGAACCTCTTCACTCTCTGGATTTGATGCTGTTCCTAGGTCACATAGTTCATGGGAACAAGTGTCTTTCATTTTAAGTATCTTCTCCCTTCTTAAGGCACATATGATTGTGGAGGCAGAGTGTTCTTGTGTTAGAGGTTTCACTGCCCAGGCTTCACCAAGGTTGTGAAAATTCTGTCTCCGTTCCACAGGTTGCCCTCACCCCAGGGAGGCATGGGCTAGAGCAGTCAACTCCTGGCACCTGTTGTCTAGATTTTCTCCATTGTCTTGATAGGTTTGAGCAGAAGCCAGCCTTTTTCAGGCATCTGAGAGGAAAAGAGCTCCTATAGATTCTGAGTAGGGCAATAGCTACATTCCATTTGCTTCCTTGTCTAGATTAACAGATTTCAGTTTTAAAGTAAGAAACTAGGTAAAATGACCTGGAGTAGGGCAGCTTATCTCCCAGCTTCCCTTCAGTAAGATGTGGAGAAAGCTAAAGGTCAGCTTCAGACGTCACCCCTCCTTTGTATCCAGGCAAGTCCCCTATGTGAAAAGGCAGCAGTGTTCCTTTAGGTTGACATTTGGAATTAAAAGGCTTATTATTTGTAAACAATGCTAAACAACTAAAGCATTTGTCTTAGGACAGCTTAAGGGTAATTTGTATTCTTAGAGCTAAAAATTTGTAGCTTTGGTATTGTACTCTTGTAATCTTAAAATTATTCTTAGTAAATAAATGACAAATGAATGCTCTTTGATGTAACCAAGAGCATCCCAATAATAAGTGTAAAGAAATGTGAACACTTTTTGCCAGGTGTCTTCAAACTACAGCCTGCGAGCCACATGCAGCTGACCTAGGACGTTTCATTTATTCGGCCCACCATTGCCTGTCCTGTTTACAGCCGACTCGTCCCAGGGCCCGTAGTCTGGCCCTCCAACAATCTGAGGGACAGTGAACTGGCCCCCTGTCTAAAAAGTTTTGAGGCCCCCTGCTCTTTGCTGTTTAAGAGTTTCACTCTTAGATTTATCTAAGCTCATTCCATGTTTGGTGCAGAGCGATCTGTATTGTCGTGTGTGAATTAGCACATCCCTTCTGAATGTCCTGCTGCAACATAATGGTAGGATTCAGCTTTGTTGCGGGACTCACCACCCACTTGGCCTAGGACCTCCTTTTTCCACCTGTGGGGCCTTACACAGCAGAGGTCACCCAAAGCCAAAAGGGTGCTACCTTCACCCCACCCTCTGAGAAAGCAAGAATCCTCAGCAAGAGAATGCCCTTTACTAAGTGCTGCTAAGGTGTCCTAGGGAGTGGGTGCAGTCCAGAATTGCAGTGCCTTGGACTGCTCCAAGAGAGCTCCTATGGGGAGCCTTCTCTGTGGCCCTGAGCTGCAGCCCTGGTTGAAGGTGCTGATTTGGCCCCCAGGAGGCACTTTGTACCTTTGGGCTAATGAAGTTTCAAAGAACCCAGTCTCCTCTGGCCCTGAGAGACTACTTTCTCCCTGAAGGTTGAGGCTAACCCTGCCCACCCTACTCCTGGTCCATGTTAATGCCCAAATATTATACCCAGGCAGAGTTCCAGTTTATCAGGAATGTGATGTAGTTATCTGGGTAGGAATTAAATAGATGAAATAAAGGATTTGTTAAGACTCTGGCTTCTAAACCAGCAGAAACTAATTCTGATCACATGAGACACTGACAGAGGGCGAGCTCTGTGACTTCTTGGTGGCTCAGTGTTATGCTGGATTAATGTAAATTGCTTTGTTTGCAGGGCTTATTGTCATCCCCAAACCAGGCCACTTCTCCAGGTGGGACTGTAGTATAGCGACCCCACTGCTGCTCGCACACTCTCCCCGGACTTGGACTTGAGGGAGTGACCATGAGGAGCTAAGCTGCGCTTGAGCCACAGCAGGCGGCGGACCTCAGGCGGTGGACCTCAGCCAGGGCTGTGTGGACTCATGGATGTATGCCGGCTCACTCCCAGTGGCACTGTGCTCTCCACTGCTCACCCAAAGAAGTTGTTTCCATTTTTAAATCAGTCTTTTGGGGCTGCAGTAAAAAATAAGAAATGGAGTTTTCTTGCTTTTTACTCTAAAATTCAATGTAATTAAAATCTCATATATATTATATATACATATATACATAGTGTAAAATAAAATGTTTCTTGGACAAAAGAAAAATCCCCTTAAATTCAACTGTTATAAATAGTACTTCACTTTGTTTTTGCACTGATTTTTTTTTTTATATACCTTAGGTGGTCAGAAGACAACCTAAAATGCACTCATAAAGTTACTTTCTGACTTAAATATGTAATTCAGGAAGACAGATGCTGCAATCATAGATTTTTTAATTGTTTGCACTTAAATTAGTTTAATGCTGATAGAAAATTACTTTGAATATGGATGTAATGGATTCTCGGCCCTCCAAGGTGTGGAGTAAAGATATCCCTTTTATCTGTTAACATATATTTTAATACTGTTGTTTTCAATCCAGTCAACTCTGTATTATATGTATAAATAATGTAATTCTGCAATTGGAGGAAATAGTACCTCACTAGTAATTTTCATCATTTAAGAGTGGTATTTCTAATTCACAAAAAATCATTAATATTAAAACTATCTTGAATATAACCATTTGTTTAGCTTCTGTTAAACTGGCTCAGTTTTTATTGTAATTTTTGTTGAACTAATTGGTATGGATTTATTTTGTCCTTTTTTACACCATATTCCTTGAAGCTCTCTCTGTCAGACTGAAGATAGATAGGACTGTTACAAGAACATGACTGGTATGGGGAGTTCTTGGATCTTTGGCTCCTTTTCTAAGACTCGCCTATCTATAACCATTGTAAGCTACTATATGTGTGCATAGAGACTACAGTTGCAGTGAATCGCTTTTTCTTACAGCTTAGAGTCCATCTTTTGTCACTAAAAGTTTATGACCACATAATGATTTCTGAGGTAAGAAAGTACTTTGTTAACTACATTGTGACATGATATATCTAATGAAGCATTACCTGGAATTTTTATTTGGTTGAAACCAGTTCATGAGGGTGGGCATGGTGGCTCATGCCTGAAAGGTGGGTAGATTGCTTGAGCTCAGGAGTTCAAGATCAGCCTGAGCAAGAATGAGACCCATCTTTACTAAAAATAGAAAAAAATTAGCTGGGCGTTGTGGTGGACACCTTGTAGTCCCAGCTATTCAGGAGATTGAGGCAAGAGGATTGATTGCTTGAGCCCAGGAATTTGAGGTTGCTGTGAGCTAGGTTGACACCATGGCACTCTACCTAGGGCCAAAGAGTGAGACTCTATCTCAAAAAACAAACAAATACAAAAAAACCCACCAGGCTCAGTGCCCGTAGCACAGTGGTTATGATGTTAGCCCTATACACCAAGGGTGGTGAGTTCAAACTCAGCCTGGGCCAGTTAAACAGCAATAACAACTACAACAAAAATTAGCTGGGCGTTGTGACAGGTGCCTATAGTTTCAGCTACTTGGGAGGCTGAGGCAAGAGAATCGCTTAAGCCCAAGGGTTTGAGGTTGCTGTGAGCTCTGATGCTACGGCACTCTACTGAGGATGACATAGTGAGACTCTGTCTCAAAAAGAAAAAAATAAAAACAGTTCGTGGGCATCTCAGAGCTTATGTGCTTAGGTCATCCCGCACCCATTTACAGACTCCCTGGGATACTAGAATTGTAATAGCATGTGCAGCTACCATCACATATGCCTGGATCTTTTGAAGGCTTTATTTGATGATACTCTAAAATATGAAGTGTCTAAAACACATTTCTCTAAATGATCACATTACATATGGGGAATGTCTAAGTTATTTCAAGTTTTCAAGGGGTATGCAGCATTTTACCATTTATGTGAATGTAGCAACAAAAAAAGTCACATCAGTCTAGGTCTTAGTTTAGTTCATTTTCAGAGGAGAGGTTAGTCACAATTAGGCTGCCCCTCTTAGAAACCCTAGCTGCCAAAAGTGCCGTGTACCATGGTGTGAGCTTTCTGGAAAGGTAAATAATACAAAACACTAAGATTTGCTATGTTTTATGTGAAAGAATCAGAATTTATAAATCGGACACATGCAGAATTACCTTCGTATTAAAATCAGATATTAGCATATTGGGGGTAGTTTAATATTATATTTCTGTCATCTTAGTCGAAGCACTGATTTGTAAGTGCTGTCAGTTACATAGAAAACCAGGGCCAGGAGAGTGCAGGACACCTAAGCAAAGTACAGGTGTATTTGGAATGTGGAAGGAACTACCTTTTAAAATCAGGAATTTTTTTTTTTTTTTTTTTTTGAGACAGAGTCTCACTATTGTCCCAGGCTAGAGAGCTGTGGTGTCCTAGCTCCTCATAGCAACCTCAAACTCCTGGGCTCAAGTGATCCTCTTGCCTCAGCCTCCCAAGTAGCTGGGACTATAAGCATCTGTCACACAATGCCTGGGTCATCTCTCAATTTTTAGTGGAGTTGGCTCTCTCTCTTCCTCAGGCTGGTCTCAAACTCCTGAGTTCAAAGGATCCACCTACCTTGGCCTCCCAGAGGATTACAGGTGTGAGCCACTACCCAACCAAGTCTAGAATTGTTAATCTAGTGATTCTCCTGGGTTGTCTCCTTATTCTATTTTTTTTTTTTTGAGACAGTATCACTATGTCACCCTTGATAGAGTACTATGGTATCACAGCTCACAGCAAAACTCCAACTCTTGGGCTTAAGCAGTTCTCTTGCCTCAGCCTCCCAAGTAGCTGAAACTACAGGCACCTGCCACAATGCCCGGCTGTTTTTTGGTTGCAGTTGTCATTGTTGTTTAGCAGGCCTAGGCTGGGCTCAAACCTGCCAGCTTCAGTGTATGTGGCTGGTGCCCTACTCACTAAGCTCTGGGCGCTGAACCAGTCTCCTTATTCTAGTTCATTCTTGTCTGTTTATAGGAAGTAAGAGCAGAAAATCTGACACCAGGGCAATAATTATGTGTATAAAGCATGGTATGACCCAGCTATGTTCCGACCTTTGCCTTAGCCCAGTCTGTGTCACCCTTTGTTGAGTTCTGAAATGCAGCTTGGCCACTGCTATACTTAAGCTATCAGATCCATCCTAGTGTACTACAGATGCAGGAAGAAATCTATGTCAGGAACAAATTTTTTTTCTTTTTTTGGGAAATAAAGTCTCAAGCTGTTTCCCTGAGTAGAGTACCATGGCATCACAGCTCACAGCAACCTCCAACTCCTGGGCTTAATTGATCCTCTTGCCTCAGTTTTTCTTTTTTAATAGAGACGGGGTCTCACTTTCGCTCAGGCTAGTCTTGAACCTGTGAGCTCAGGCAATCCACCTATGTCAGCCACCCAGAGTGCTAGGATTATAGGTGTGAGCCTCTGTGCCCAGCCAGGAACAAATCTGTAAACAGTCACATGCTAATGGAGGGGAGGGGTGGTCAGGGACTGACCCCATCAACAGTTGGTTTTCACATACTGTATAAATACCCCCTTCAGTGGGGTCAATCTCTGACCCCCCTATTGGTATGGGACTGTTTAATGGCACTATCCCTATTTTGGTCCCTGGCCAAGGGGTCCAAGATGGCTTCCAAAATCTAACTGCCTATAACCATACCCACCACTGTCACCAGCAGCACACAGCATTTAACAGGCCCTGGACAGCCTCGAGGTTAGTCCCACCTCTCACTGAGGAACCATGAAAGGAGATACAGGAGTCAGCTCAGTTTCCTTTGTATGATTTGTGTTTGCTTTTCTCACTTCTAGCCATGAGCTTGCTTAAACCTTTGGAGTTGTTGAGTGCATGCTCCGTGCATGCAGACTGAGTCTAGAGGAAGCCAGGAGGAGCTCAGTTCTAGCCACCACTGCCGTGTCATACTGTGGAGAGGGGACTGCAAAGGAGGAGATGGTAGGAGATCACAGAGCCCATTGCCACTGCCTTGCCTGCTCCCAGGAGAGGTCTGTAACAGGAAGACACCATTAGTGTTGGAGTCTTTGAACAGAGATGTCTGCTTACTACCTTCCCCAAATCACCATCAATAGGCCCAACCTCAGTGTGGGATGGAGTCAGGCTCCACATGCACTTCTGCCTGATTTGATCTCTTCTTCTCCAAGACCAAGAGGGTACAGTGGATAGAAGAGGACAGGTTAACACATCATGGGTAGGGAGCATGGCTAGGCACCTGTGGGCACTTAGGTGCCCAGCGAGCAGTTATGGGATGAGTGTGTGTGTGTGTATGCATATATATAGTTTTTCAGAAAGAGTCTGACTCTGTCACCCTGGATAGAGTGCAATGGCATCATTGCTTACAGCAATCTCAAACTCTTGGGCTTGAGCAATCCAAGTAGCTGGGCCTACAGGTGCCCACCATATTACACGGCTAGTTTTTTCTATTTTTGTAGAGACAGGGTCTTGCTGTTGCTTAGGCTGGTCTCAAACTCCTGAGCTTGAGCAATCCACTCGCTTCAGCCTCCCAAGATTACAGGTGTGAGCCACTGCACCTGGCTAGGAAGAATGTATTTTAACAGGACTGGTGGAGGAGAAGTGAGACTGCAGACTTGCTTCTGCTTAGAGTTCTGTGGTGATAATTCAGGTGCTTCAGAAACCACTTAATAGCATCATCCAGAAAAACTTAAATGACCTGGCTGGCCAGCCCTTGCCACTTTTCCAATTTGTAAGTGGGCGGAGACCCCAGCCAGGCTCTGGCGACAGCGGGGAGAGGCAGCCTTCCATGGGGTGAGCTAGCTTGGCCACTCTGCCCTCTGCAGACCCAGAGACCCACAAGTGCCTGAAGCTGCCTCGGAACCCTGCTCCTGGCAAAAGCAAGAAGGAGCAATCTCCAAGTACAATGTAGGGACATCTGAGAGTGGCCAACAGGATTTTCATTCTCTCCAAATCTGCAGGGCCTCCAAAGATGTTTGAGTGTGCCAGAGAACCACAGCAGCCTTGAGCACAGATGTGACTCGATACTGGTTCTGAGCATTTACCCCTGAGACCAATATGAAATCAAGTAGGCCTCATTTGGTGGATGGGGCATGTGTCTTGTGAGCCTGGCCTGCTTCCACAGAGTCCCCAGTTCCACTGTCCTTGCTGTAGGGAAAGATGACAGGAGTGTATGGGCAGTTTCTTGGGAATCAGCATCTGCACACTGAGTTTGCTTTCTCAGAAAAACAGGCAGAAGGACCTTTAAGATTTTTGCTTCATGGCTTGGCGCCTGAGACTCAAGCGGCTGAGGCACCAGCCACATTCACCTGAGGTAGCAGCTTCGAATCCAGCCCAGGCCCGCAAAACAATAATGACAGCTGCAACCAAAAAATAGCCGGGTGCTGTGGCAGGCGCCTGTGGTCCCAGCTACTTGGGAAACAAGAGAATCACTTGAGCCCAGGAGTTGGAGGTTGCTGTGAGCTGTGACGCTACGGCACTCTACCCAGGGTGACAGCTTGATGCTCTGTCTCAAA
>NW_003852544.1:629797-632995 GCF_000181295.1 Otolemur garnettii
TCTCACTATGTCACCCTTGGTAGAGTGCTGTGGCATCACAGCTCACAGCAACCTCAAACTCTTGGGCTTAAGCAATTCTCTTGCCTCAGTCTCCCAAGTAGCTGGGACTACAGGCACACGCCACAACGCCCAGCCATTTTATTTTTCCTCGTTGTAGTTGTCGTTGTTTGGCAGGCCCAGGCTGGATTCAAACCTGCCAACTCTGATGTATGTGGCTGGCGCACTAGCCACTTTAGCTACAGGCGCTGAGCCCCCAAATAGATTTAAAAGGAAGCTTATTCCAACCCCCCCCCCCAAGGAGTACCTACTCCTGCATGTCAATGTAGCCTCAATTCTGGTCTTGAATCTGTCCTTTGTCTCTTTTGCCCCATGGAGCCCAGACCAGGGACCAGCACCCCTGAGTTGGCTGCCCCTTTTTCCTCCCCCTCAGCATGCCCCTCTATGTAGCCCTGTGTCCACCTCCTACAGCTCAGCTATCTTGTTGCTTTTGGCTCTGCTTCACCACCTGTTAGGTAGCCTGGAGGTGGGACCCCTGGAGAGCACCGGAAGGAAGGATGTCACAGATTGTTCTCCACAGGTAATGAGGAGATTCGACACTAACCTGGGAAATTTAGGTGTTTTTGGTTTTTTTTTTTAATGTTGTAAGTTTGAAAAGATGAAAAAAAAGTAACATTCAATTACCGGGTCACAGTCTAGGACAAAAAGGGGTTTAATAGGATTTTTCTCCTCTGCCCTGCATCCTGGCTAGTGCCTGTTTCTCTGCACTGTCCCATCCTTCCCCCAAGGGAAATGGGTTTCTTTTTGTAGGACATTGGGTACCCAACTTATTATTGGCACTCCAGAAACAAAGCTCACAGCACCATTGGCAGGCAGGAGGCAGTGTCTTATACACCCAGGAGTAAAATGATGTGTCACCTCAACACTGGGTGCTTAGAATAGACACCTCAGGTCTACCCCCATTGCTACAGCACCACCTTATTCAGCTAAGGTCACCAGGCAACATGAGGGCTCTAAGAACAGGCCTGTGCATTTTCCATAATGGTTTTCCAAATGAAAGTATTCCCAACCAAAGCAATTGCTCTAATATGCCCACAAAAGCTAAAATAAAGGAATGGATAATAAGGACACATGTTTAACTCAAAGAGTATTAAATGAAATATTGTAATGATAGCTTATTATTTAATAAAAATCAGGGGTCTCCGATAGCATTATCTGTAAGATGTGATGTGCACACCTCATACTATTGGTTACGTACTAGGGAAGGCAGAATACACAGAGCCCACCAGAGCCCACCTTCAACCAAAGCCTAACACACATGAATCCTAGTGTATTCATTTTAATTCATACAAAAAGTTACAAAATAGTCCCTGCCCAGAATTCTTGTTATGGAAATGAAAACCCTGGAGTGAAGTGGTTTTATAAATGTATTGGACTGGAACACAAAGTATAGCTGCTTTGGGGCTGCAAACACGTGCGGACCTCGGAGCAGCTCCAGCCCAAGTAGTCTGAGCCAGTCCGAAGAGCAGCACTCTCCCTGAGCCCTGGGTCGCCCAGGCTGGCCCTGGTCACACCTGGCTTTCCCCTCCACGGAGCTGCGGCGGTGCAAGCTGCTCAGTACCCTCCACCTTTCCTCTCTATGGTGGGCAAGCGATACTGTTTCAGGGCAGGTTTCATGTCCTTCTGCGGATCTGTCTGTTAAAGAGAAATGACAGACGTTCAGTGGAGGCCTAGGCTGGAGCCCAGGAGCAGTGCCCTCCGAGAAGCCAGTTATATGCGCTACCTTCTTGTTTGCACCAACACACTTCAAGGGCCTCAACACTGGGACTTTTCCATTTATTCCAGATCCAAACACTGACTGCAGTGTGGGGCTGGAGTAAGATGACAGTTTGGACATTCCTGAAAGCTTTAGTTTGGGCAGTTCCATTATGTAGGCCGGTTCTTGTCTCTTGGGATGGTCCTCCTCTTGCTTTAGGGACTGTTTCTTGAAACAGAACAAAGGTCAGTTGGAAATAAAATGCCTTCTATTTTAAGAAAAATAGGAAAAACAAAGGAGGCTCTTTTGTACTACTTTTGCCTAATAAAATTTCTTGAACATGAGTGTGAACTCATAGTGACTAGAAAACATCCAGCACATCTCAGACACCCAAGAGTGAGGTGGCTGCTTGCTGGAGTCCCACGGAGAGAGACGAAACCTTGCACTTCAGCCTCCCTCATGGGGATCTGTCCTCACTGATCTTACTTGTTCCCATCACTGACTGTGTACGTGCTTGTTTAACCCTCAGTGCAGCCACCCAGCAGTAGCTGGGGAGGGGGAGAACAGCTTGACTGGCTGAGACACAGGGGTGAGTGCAGAGTCTGATGCTTCCTGCCCTAACTACAAGGCTTTGTGCCCAAATCTGCCCACTGCCTGCGCCAGTATGGCTTGTGAGCTAAAAATGGTTTTTACGTGTTTTTGTAGTTACAAAAAAAAAGTTTATGGTATGTGAAAATTATGTGAAATCCAACTTTCAGTGTCCAAAGTTTTATTGGATCACAGCCCCACCACCGGTTCACATATTGCCTACCGCTGCATTCACATTACAATGAAGAGAGATGGGTAGTTTCAACAAACACCTCAAAGCCCACAAAGCCTAAAATATTTCCTGTCTGGCCCTTATAGACAAGTTTTCTGACCTCTCATATGACTGAGTGGGGACTTTGGTACAAACTGGCAGGAAATAACACCAGACAAACATTTGAAGGGGACGCTTCGTACAAGAGGGAAGGGTGGCAGCACAAGGACAGGGTTGGAAGGTCATGTGTGTACCCCAGGCAAGGGGAGGATGCAGGAAGTGAGAAGGCAAACTCACAGGGCTCTCTGAGGGACAACACCAGGAAGAGTGATGGCTGGGGGCTAAAGGGATTTGCCAGCACCCTCAAAGGGAAGGCTATGAAAGCCATACGGGAAGCTCGGCGCCTGTGGCTCAAGTGGCTAAGGCACCAGCCACGTACACCTAAGGTGGTGGTTTCGAATCCAGCCTGGGCCTGGCAAACAACAATGACGGCTGCAACCAAAAAAAATAGCTGGGTGTTGTAGCGGGCGCCTGTAGTCCCAGCTACTTGGGAGGCTGAGGCAAGAGACTCACTTGAGCCCAGGAGTTGAGGTTGCTGAGCTGTGATGCCATGGCACTCTACCCTGGGGGAGAGCTTGAGGCTCTG
>NW_003852544.1:633992-636373 GCF_000181295.1 Otolemur garnettii
GTTGCTGTGAGCTGAGATGCCATGGCACTCTACCCAGGGGGACAGCTTGAGGCTACTGTCTCAAAAAAAAAAAAAAAAAAGAGTGAGAATGTCTCACAAGAAAAAAAGATATTACAAAATGAAGCTATCATTTCTAAACCAAAAAAAGCATGTAAAACCACCTCTGCTGACAAGATGAAGTACTCATCTGGGGCCTGCTGTGCTCAGGAGGGCTTTGTAGCTAGGTAAAGAGAAGGTGGGCTGCCCAGAGCTTGGGATTTGTTACTGGTGAGGGGGGTGATTTGGGCCAGTCCTAGGGTGCCTCCGTGTCTCCTATCAGGGTCATTCTGGGGGCACAATGAAGTAATGTCAGCAATGTGCTTTGGCATAGAACCTGACACCTGCACATGGGTATCAGGACAGACAAAGACTTGCCAAAGGGTCCCCTCTCTGAACCTGCTTACAGAGGATGTTAGTCACCCATCCTTAGCTAGTGGGGCAGAAAAGGCTTGAACAATTAATACCATAGTGCTAATGGTGTCTAATGTTCTAACATGTGGAGATATTAACTGGCATAGTGTTTAGGCCTTGGCTGACAAGGTGCACTTTCAGGACAGATGTGACAATATGGTCCACAGGTGATATCCTCCTCAGAGAGAGAGAGACAGGCCACCCGCGAGCATCCAGTCCCTGCTCAGCCAGGCTAGTCCCAGCTCACTGATTTCACTCAGTACCTGTTTTCTGCCCTCCTTTGACATTTGCCAGTTGTTACTGAGTGGTTCCAGTGCCATAGGGTGCTCTGGAAAGCAAGCT
Source organism: Otolemur garnettii (assembly GCF_000181295.1). Lineage (NCBI taxonomy): Eukaryota > Metazoa > Chordata > Mammalia > Primates > Galagidae > Otolemur > Otolemur garnettii. Next base: position 634,785 of record NW_003852544.1, read on the forward strand.
TTTCTGTGGCTGGCCAGAGCCTGCTTCTCGATTGCCCTACAGGGAAGGAGAGAATGAAAGGCCTCCACTGAGAACTCTTAGAGCACAATTGCTTGTTTTCTTTCCTTGTCTCAAATTTGTCTATTGTGTGAATTGTTACCAGTTCTTTCCCACATGAGCTATGCGGGACCTTTTTCTCTTTTCTGTCTTAGCCTGATAGTTTCTGGGATGGGTAGACTCTGTGATCTATGGGCACTGCCCTCCCACAGGCCTACACCACCCACCTCAGAACTTGTGGTTTGGGATCAAACTGTCACCTCTACAGTTACACACACAGGAGTGTCCAGAAGTATGGAATTATACAACCTCAGAGCAGATACCTCTTAGGTTCCCATTTAGCAGGTACTTCCAGTGCCAGGTAATGTCCAATATGCTCTAAAATCTTACGAGTTCATGCTATAAATGTACAAGTTTATACCATTGACATAGGATATATACCAGACTTTTCTAGAATCATACTAACTGGAGTCTCAGTATCAACCCCAAAGCAGAGAGACAGCCCCCCTTACCCTTGCCATGGAGCTGCTAACAGCCTCATTTAGGGAAGGAAACACCAGAAAACAGCACAGTGGGGGATCCTAGGGGCAATGACCACTGTTCAGGATAGAGAGCTGGTCCCAGGACCTAGAAAACCCACTAGAGGCCAGTCAGTCTCTTGTCCCACCATGTGCCCCACAGGCCTCCTTAGCCAGGTCTTCCCATGTGTCACAAGAAAATCCACCAGAGGGCCTACCTCTGTTCTTTGAAGTAGGGATGCTGCAGGGCCTGATGGGCAGTGATTCTCTCATCGGGATCATAGGCCACCATTGCATGCAGGAGGGAGAGGCATTGCTGGGACAAATTGGTTGTCAGTAGAGGTATTCCTGATCCCTTTTTAAAAGGAAAATCAAAACTCATAGCTCTCGACCTGTATTAAAAGCCCAATGATAATAAATGATCATGCCATTATGTAGAGCACTTGGCTGGTCTAAGGCCCTGCACTGAAGGTGACAGTTTATGATCTACAGCTTATAAATATGTCCAACCCACAGGATGTACAACTCCAAGAGTGAGCCCTCACATATGAAATCTAGTTCATTGACCAAAACAAATGTACCACTCTGGGGGTGATGTTAACATGGGGGAGGCTGTGCATGTGTGGGCACAGGGGGGTCTATGGAATATCTCTCTGTTTGCCACTAAATTTCCTGCATACCTAAGATTACTCTAAAAAATAAAGTCTATTAAAAGGGAGGGATGTGAAATCTGTTATGCTATAAATGGAATAAAACTACTTTTCCTATAAAGGATTAAAATCACATTCTCATGCAGGATTTTTAAAAAGTTTTTTAAAAAAGTAATCAAAAATAGGGCAGTGCCTGTGGCTCAGTGGGTAGGGTGCTGGCCCCATATACCGAGGGTGGCAAGTTCAAACCCAGCCCCAGCCAAACTGCAACAAAAAAATAGCCAGGTGCTGTGGCGGGCACCTGTAGTCCCAGCTACTTGGGAGGCTGAGGCAAGAGAATCGCCTAAGCCCAGGAGTTAGAGGTTGCTGTGAGCTGCGTGACGCC
>NW_003852544.1:636393-637677 GCF_000181295.1 Otolemur garnettii
CTGGCACCATTTAGGCTTATAGGTGTGGGCATAAGAGTCTTACTAGAAGATCTGGGGCTGCATGATAAATTTAACAGCTGGCTTGGTGCCTGTAGCTCAGTGGCTAGGGCACTGGCCACATACATCAGTGGGTTCGACCCCAGCCCAGGCCCGCCAAACAACAATGATGGCTGCAACCAAAAAATAGCTGGGCATTGTGGCGGGTGCCTGTAGTCCCAACAACTTGGGAGGCAGAGGCAAGAGGATTGCTTGAGCCCAGGAGTTGAAGGTGTTGCTGTGAGCTGTGATGCTACAGCACTCTACTCAGGGTAAAAGCTTGAGGCTCTGTCTCACACACACACACACAAAAGTAATCAAAAATAGTTGTCATTTCCCTTTCCTAGGAGCTGAGAGTTGCTCAGCACCTAGCCCACAGAGCCCTCCTTTGGAAGCCCCCAACTCCCTAGCCTCAGCTGCATCTGTGATCAAAGCTAAATCCTACTGAATCTGTGAGAGCCTCATCTAGCTGCCAGTCTCATCAGCAATGTATGTAACAGCTGCAGAATGTTTCCCATGCAGTCTGTGCTAGGGAAACATTTTTCATTTCTAAGTCCTTCATAAATATTCAGGGGACCAAACCCGACCCCTAGGCCCTGGAGAAGGCTCTGAGAGATCTTTCTGTGATTCTTAAGGAAGAATGCACCTTTGTGAACCCCCCAAACAAGCCCGCAGCCCTTTCAGTGGCAGCAGGAGCCCAAGTGGGGAGGAGAGGAAGGGCAGTATCAGAGACAGGCTTGACTGATGTAGGTCTTGGATAGGGGAGCAAGTCCCTGTCCACTCTCAGCATACCACACTTACTGTTTGAACTTGATGAGGGTCTTCTGAGCAGGTGTGCCGATGACATCATGGATTTTTGAGATTTGGTCCAGTTCATTGGCACCAGGGAAGAGGGGTCGCAGGCTGGAAGGGCATGCCAAGGGGCACTGTGGTCAGGACATGGCTATGCGCCGCTCCACTTTACCAGGTGGGCTCATTCACAGGGAAGTGCAAGGAAATGACCCTCACCCAAATAGCAATATTCATGGCCAGGAGACTTCCATTCTCCCTTATGCTTGGTTAGGTCTTCCTGTTTCTACTTTGCTAATAGGTCCTAAATGTGTTTTCTTTTTCTTTTTTTTTTTTTTTTTGAGACAGAGCCTCAAGCTATACCCCTGGGTAGAGTGCCATGACATCACGCTCACAGCAACCTCCAACTCCTGGGCTCAAGCGAGTCTCCTGCCTCAGCCTCCCAAGTAGCTGGGACTA
>NW_003852544.1:637710-638935 GCF_000181295.1 Otolemur garnettii
TGTCATTGTTGTTTGGCGGGCCCGGGCTGGGGATTCGAACCCGCCACCTTAGGTGTATGTGGCTGGCACCTTAGCCGCTTGAGCCACAGGCGCCGAGCCCTAAATGTGTTTTCTAAGAGGCAAGAGACAGATCCACATTCCTGCACCAGTACAATCCAGTGTCTGCCATAAAATGTGAATATTTATACTGACTGTGATAAATAACCACCATAACAAGCCTCTTGTCAGCCCAGGTGAGTTGTGTTGACAAATCCAGGGTGGGTCAGGTCAAGTTTTGTTGATAAATGAGTTCTAAGAAACTTTTTGGTTTTCAGAGCTTTTATAGATACTGGATTTGAGGATAAAATATTTTAGGCCTTTAGAAATAAATTTGATTTATATTACACACCACAAAGAAGAGTTTAAAAATCTAGCTCCGAGGTGGTGCCTGTGGTTCAGTGAGTAGGGCAACGGCTCCATATACCGAGAGTGTCGGGTTCAAACCCAGCCGGCCAAACCGCAACAAAAAAATAGCCCAGCATTGTGGTGGGCGCCTGTAGTCCCAGCTACTTGGGAGGCTGAGGCAAGAGAATCACCTTAGCCCAAGAGCCGGAGGTTACTGTGAGCGTGCGACGCTGCCAGGGCACTCTACCGAGGACAAGAAAATGAGACTCTGTCTCAAAAAAAAAAAAAAAAAAAAAAAATCTAGCTCTGGCTGGGGTGCAGTAGCTCACGCCTGTAATCCCAGCACTGTGGGAGGCTGAGGAAAGAGAATTGCTGGAGCTCAGGAGTTTGAGACTCACCTGAGTGAAAGTGAGACCCCGACTCATGAAAAAAATGGAAAAACCCAGCTGGGCACCATAGCGAGAGCCTGTAATCCACCTGGCTTCTGGAGACTGAGGCAGCAGGATGCCCATAAACTGCACTCTGCTCAGGGGCATAGGGTGGGACTCTGTCTCAACAACTACAACAAAAAATCTAGCTCTGGGGTAGCACCTGTGGCTCAAAGGGGTAGGGCGCTGGCCCCATATGCTGGAGGTGGCAGGTTCAAACCCAGTCCCGGCCAAAAACTGCAAAAAAAAAAATAAAAATAAAATAAAATATTTTAAAAAAAATCTAGCTCTGGTAGTGGAACTAGCTTCTTTTTTTTGAGACAGAACCTCAAGCTATCCCCCTGGGTAGAGTGCTGTGGCATAACAGCTCACAGCAACCTCCAACTCCTGGGCTCAAGCGAGTCTCCTGCCTC
>NW_003852544.1:638955-645017 GCF_000181295.1 Otolemur garnettii
GCCTCCCAAGTAGCTGGGACCACAGGCGCCCGCCACAACGCCTGGTTATTTTTTGGTTGCAGCCATCATTGTTGTTTTGGCAGGCCAGGCTGGATTTGAACCCGTCATCTTAGGTGTATGTGGCTAGCGCCTTAGCCACTTGAGCCACAGGCGCTGAGTCAGAACTAGCTTCTACTCAGGAAAATAGCAATCAATATCTTGTGACTAAAGGAATAAAAAAGAAAATGTGGGTGAACAGGAAACAGACTGAGAACTGATTTACCATAGGCTGCCTAACATTCCGATTAGACACCATTAGCTGTCATGTTCTTAACTTTTGAGTCCTTTAACACCCTTCCAAATTAATTCAATTGATTTTAACACATGAAAAGGGACTTTCGGCTTCAGTGAAATTGCCACTCAGTTTTCCAAAAGAACAAATTACTAATACAAATGATCTAGATTCTAGAATCAAAGAGAATGTTCCAGAGTATACATCTGTCTGCATTTTTGTAACAGTCAGTTAAGCAGGTAGGATTAGACAACATCTGGGTCCCTGCTCTGCTGGGTTCTACCCTTCAGATATGTGCCACCAGATACTGAATTCAGTACCAACTGCCCTGAAGATCCACCACAAGCAAGAAGGTACTGCCTTACCCCGTCTATGGACTTCTTTAACTCCCACCCTACACACCTCTGAGTGGGACATACCCTCATCCCTCTTCCCTGGGCCACTGCTCCTTCCCAAAGGCTGGGGGGAGCATGGGTTTTGGAGCTTGGGTGAGGGATAGTTGGGATCAGAGGTTTCTAGATAGAGCCCAACTCCAACTGTGCCAGAGGGGCCTCATCCATGCATGTAGGGCCAGAGCACTCTACCTGATATGATTACCTCTTCAAGTAGGACCCAGGGGCTACCTGCTCAACCCTCCCCATGGCAGGCCCAAGCAGGAGCTAAGCACAATTCTCTGTTCTGGAACACTCCTTTTATCATCACTTCATTATCAAACCAGATGAAGAGGTCCCCAAACTCAGGGCTAAGGGGGCAGAACGAAAAGAAGCAACTGATGGTGCTTGTTCTCTGTGAAGAGTGAGCAAGGAAAAGCATTTGACAAAAAGTAAAATGAAAGTCTAGTAAATTTTCTGTTGAATTAAAAAACAAACAAACAAAACTCAGAGTGATTGTAAATGGATCACAAAGGAAGGAGCTGGCATGGAGCCACTGTTCTACCCTTTCCATGTCCCCGAGCTACCTGGCAATCTCGTAGAACACACAGCCAGCGCTCCACAGGTCCATCTTGTATGTGTAGAACCCATCAGTGAGGAGACACTCTGGGGCTCTGTACCAGCGCGTAGAGATGTATTCAGTATATGGCTGCTTGGAATACACACTCCGGCAGGACCCAAAGTCCCCTAATTTTAGAACATCCTGCTGCAAGGGGGAGAAAAGCAAGGATAGTAACATCTCATTGTACAGTTGCTGTAATACAGACCATTTCAACCATGTACGGATTAATGGAATAATGACAGCATCTAAACTCATTTGTAAAATACAAATTACTGGTTTTATGAGCAATAATTTGTGAAAGTGCCTCTAACATATAAGGAAGTGGTGTTTATAGTCAGTAGAACATGTTTTCAAATATTCTAGCTGTATTTCACATGCATTTCCAAATGTCCCTGAGTTCTGAAAATGTTTAAGTCATGGTGTGCTTCTAAAATGAATGGACTGGCTCGGTGCCTGTGGCTCAAGTGGCTAAGGCACCAGCCACATACACCTAAGGTGGCAGGTTCAAATCCAGCCCAGGCCTGCCAAAACAACAATGACGGCTGCAACCAAAAAACAGCTGGGCGTTGTGGCGGGCGCCTGTGGTCCCAGCTACTTGGGAGGCTGAGGCAGGAGACTCGCTTGAGCCCCAGAGTTGGAGGTTGCTATGAGCTGTGATGTCACAGCACTCTACCCAGGGGGATAGCTTAAGGCTCTGTCTCAAAAAATAAAATAAAATAAAATAAAATAAAATGAATGGACTTACTACCAAATGTCCTAGTATGCCACTTGGCTCTATGGCAGCTGAGCTCCCAGCTCCCCTACTGGGGCTCGTTTACTCATTTGGCTTCTGGGGACTCCAGCTAGGGACATCCGGAACACCTACAAATTGTCTTTTTTTTTTTTTCTTTTTTTTTTTGAGACGGAACCTCGAGCTATCTCCCTGGGTAGAGTGCCATGGCTTCACAGCTCACAGCAAGCTCAGATTCCTGGGCTCAAGCGAGTCTCCTGCCTCAGCCTCCCAAGTAGCTGGGACTACAGGCGCCCGCCACAGGGCCAGCCATTTTTTGGTTGCAGCCATCATTGTTGTTTGGCGGGCCTGGGCTGGGGATTTGAACCCGCCACCTTAGGTGTATATGGCTGGCGCCTTAGCCGATTGAGCCACAGGCGCCGAGCCAAATTGTCTGCTTTAAATATAGGTAGCTTTGGTGGCTTTACAGTGAGACAGACTGAGGGCAAATCCTGCCTCTACCAGTTTCCCTTTAGAGTGTTAAGAATGACAGTTGGAATCTATAGAGATGGCTCACAACTATAATCTCAGCACTTTACCAGCTGGGAGGATCCCTTGAGGTCAGGAGTTAAGACCAGCTTTAATAAGAGTAAGACTCCTGTCTCTACTAAAAATAGAAAAAATTAGCTGGGCGTGGTGATGCCTGCCTACCTGTAGCCTACCTACTCTGGAGGCTGAGGCACGAGGCTCGCTTGAACCCAGAAATGTGCGGTTGCTATGACTGATGAGTCCACTGTACTCCAGCCTGGGTGACAGAGTGAGACCCTGTCTCAAAAGAAAATGTAGAATGACAATTATAAAGAAGTTCATTTTTTGTCTACAGCGTGAGAAGGGTACCTTCTATTATTTTCTTCCAGGTGTACAGTCAATTATGTACATGGCATTTATTAAGCAAGCCATCTTTTATAAACTGAGAGGGAAAAAATAGTACAACAAACATGCTAACCAGCTATCTGGAAATGAATGCATATCCAGTGAAAAAGTTTTTTATATTCTACCTTTATTCTGATAGCAAATCTTCATATAAAAGTTCTTACCTTTATTAGTATATTTTCTGGTTTTACATCTCTGTGAAATATTCCATTTCTACATTCAGTAAAAAAAGAATAGAATTACTTGTACTTTATTGATTCAAATTCTTGAATGTGAATTGTATTTTAAACAAATGTTAATACATTATATTAATTTCAGAGCTGTCAAAGCCCCAATAGCGTACCTGTGCATATGATCAAGGGATTTACATAACTGGTACATATAGTACATAATTTTTTTTTCTGATAATGGATGTCTTCTCCCTGTGCAATCAAGGAAACAGGCAACTATGGTTACCAATGGTACATGTCCCCTTCTATTGAAATAAACAATATAATCTAGTTTTATTGAATGATATTTTATATATACCATCTATAAACATCTATATAATTTAATATTCTTTTCTTTTTTTAAATAGAGCCTCAAGCTGTCGCCCTGGGTAGAGTGCCGTGGCATCACAGCTCACAGCAACCTCCAACTCCTGAGCTTAAGCAATCTCTTGCCTCAGCCTCCCAAGTAGCTGGGATACAGGTGTCCACCACAATGACCGGGCATTTTTTTTGGTTGTTGTTGTAGTTGTCATTGTTGTTTGGCAGGCCCAGGCTGGATTCGAACCTGCCAGCTCTGGTATATGTGGCTGGAGCCTTAGCCACTTGAGCTCCAGGCACCAAGTCAAATTTTAATGTTCTATATAGTGACATGGTTTCATTTAAGATTACATAGCAATACACTTTTTAATAGAAAATTGCTTTTTATTTTTCTTTTTGACAATTTATAGAGGTTTCTTTACATTCTCTACTATTCACTAGTAATACCATGTAACCTACAGGATTGTTGAATTTGGGGAAATCTCTATTGAGTTTCTTTTATGTCTGAATTATAAGATTTCCAGGTATTTTGAGTTTTCTATGAAGTGACTTTTCTTCAGTATTCTTTGAATTGACCCTATTGAGAGTATTTCTAGAAGACATCCCAGAGATGGCCAGCAATAATGCAAACTATACTACATACGTGTTAGAGATTTCAAAGCACATAAATGTAACCCAGTCAATGTTAACAAGATTTTAGATATGCCCACATGGTTATAACAGGAGAAGAAAATAAGACTTAAGGATAACTGAAATGGAAAAAGATGGCAGTCTTAACTGATTATATACATATATAAATATGTGCCTGGGCACAGTGGCTCATACTTGTAATCCAAGCACTTTGGGAGACTGAGGCAAGAGGACTGCTTAAGGCCAAGAGTTTGAGACCTGCCTGAGAAAGAGTGAGACCTATCTCTACAGAAGATAGGAAAAATAGCCAGGCATGATGGCACACACCTATATAGTCCTATATATTTGGGAGGCTAAGGCAGAAAAATCACTTGAGCCCATTACTTCAAGGTTGCAGTGAGCTATGATGATGCCACCACTGCACTCTTGGCTAGGTGAAAGTGTGAGACTGTCTCAAAAAAAGAACAAAACCCAACTAAATAAAAAGCGGATTCCAAAGTTCAAACTAAGACCCAATGAACCATAAGCATAGGCATAAGGAGTCAGGAATCTGCACCTCCTGGCTGTCTTCAGTCCCCAGAAAGAGAAACCTTCAGGTGCCTTCCCTTCTTGACTCTTTGGTTCCCCTTCCCCAATCCCTTATTGCCAGCCCTGGAGATAAGGGGTGCTATGGCATCACAGCTCACAGCAACCTCAAACCTCAAACTCTAGGCTCAAATGATTCTCCTGCCTCAGCCTCCCAAGTAGCTGGGACTACAAGTGCTTGCCATAGTGCCCGGCTACTTTTAGAGATGGGGTCTCAATCTGGCACAGGCTGTTCTCAAACTTGTGAGCTCAGGTAATCCACCTGCCTCGGCCTCCTAGAGTGCTGGGATTATAGGCATGAGCTACTGCACCTAGCCCCTCTCCACACATTTCTTCAAAACGAGATCCTAGGCTCAGCGGCACCTGTGGCTCAAGTGGCTGGGGCACCAGCCACATACACTGGAGCTGGCGGGTTCGAATCGAGCCCAGGCCCTCCAAACAACAATGACAACTACAATCAAAAATAGCTGGGCATTGTGATAGGCGCCTGTAGTCCCAGCTACTTGGAAGGCGAGGCAAGAGGATTGCTTAAGCTCAAGAGTTTGAGGTTGCTGTGAGCTGTGATGCCACAGCACTCTCTCCCAGGGTGACAGCTTGAGACTCTGTCTCAAAAAAAATGGAAAAATGTTGGTGTCGATGTGGAGAAAAGGGAACACTTCTACATTGCTGGTGGGAATGCAAACTAATACCTTCCTTTTGGAAAGATGTTTGGAGAACACTTAGAGATCTAAAAATAGACCTGCCATTCGATCCTACAATTCCTCTACTAGGTATATATCTGGAAGACCAAAAATCACATTATAACAAAGATACATGTACCAGAATGTTTACAGCAGCACAATTAATAATTGCTAAGTAATGGAAGAAGCCCAAGTGCCCATCGACCCATGAATGGATCAATAAATTGTGGTAAACGTACACCATGGAATATTATGCAGCCTTAAAGAAAGACGGAGACTTTAACTCTTACATATTTACATGGATGGAGCCGGAACATATTCTTCTTAGAAAAGTATTTCAAGGGGGGGCGGAGCCAAGATGGCGAACTGCAGCCAGCTTTTTACAGAAGCTCCCGTCCAGAAGGAGGCTGAAAGGACAGAACCTTAGCAAAGTAGCTGATGGTTTGGAGCAGAGACAAGAGAGAAGATTGAAGAGTGCACTTCAACCTTCCTGAGGCGAGCTGCGACCCTGAAATTACAACTAAAAGGTACAAAATCCACCACCAAGCACACGGGAGTCCCCTCCCCCACAACAAGGGCTGGCGCAGTTTACTCCATGCAAACAAGCGAGCAGAGTTCAAACTGCCTCCCACTCTATTCCATGGGAGAGACCCCCTAAAAACTGGACCTCCTACCCCCGCCAGCGTGCCACGGCACCCTCTGGCCAGACATAAAACTGTAAAACTGTATAAATC
>NW_003852544.1:648083-653854 GCF_000181295.1 Otolemur garnettii
TTTCTATCAACGTGAATGGCTTAAATTGTCCTCTAAAGAGGCACAGATTGGCTGATTGGATACAGAAACTCAGACCAGACATCTGTTGTATACAACAGGTTGCTATGAGCTATGATGCCACAGCACTCAACCAAGGGAGACAAAATGAAACTCTGTCTCAAAAATAAATAAATCCTGGCACTCTGGGAGGTTGAGGTAGGTAGACTGCCCTGAGCTCACAGGTTTGAGACCAGCCTGAGCAAGAGCAAGACCTCATCTCTACAAAAATAGCCAGGCATTGTGGCAGACACCTGTAGACCCAGCTACTTGGGAGGCTGAGGCAATAGAATCACTTGAGCCCAAGAGTTTGAGGTTGCTATGAACTGTGACACCACGGCACTCTACTGAGGGCAACAGTGAGATTCTGTCTCAAAAAGAATATAAATAGTCTTGGCGCCTGTAGCTCAAGCGACTAAGGTGCTAGCCACATACACCAGAGCTGGCAGGGTTGAATCCATCCCAGGCCTGCCAAACAGCAATGACAACTGCAACAAAAAATAGCTAGGCATTATGACAGTCGCCTGTAGTCCCAGCTACTTGGGAGGCTGAGGCAAGAGAATCCTTAAGCCCAGGAGTTGGAGGCTACTGTGAGCTGTGACACCAAAGCACTCTACCAAGGGCAACAAAGTGAGGCTCTGTCTAAAAAAAAAAAAAAAATTCTAATGTAACAGCCAGGCATGATGGTTCATACCTATAATCCTAGCACTAGCACTTTGGAAGGTTGAGACAACAGGAGGATTGCTGGAGCCCAAGAGGTCAAGACCAGCCTGAGCAAAAGTGACACCCCCATCTCTACAAAAAATAAAAAAGTCAGCCATGCATCGTGGTATATGCCTGTAGTTCCAGCTACTCAGAAAGCTGAGGCAGGAGGATCGCTCGGGTCCAGATGTCAGGATCTGCTTCTGACACCAATTGTCGGGGCCCGGGACTGGCCAGGTCTCAGGCCTGGCTTAGGTAGGTTCCGGATGCAGACCGCTAAGCTACCTTGCTCAGGAACAGTTTCTCTTAGGTGCTTGAGGGCTATCTACTTTAGCTGGAGAGAGAGAGAGAGAATATGTCTTAGAGAAAGTAAAGCAGTCTTCTTAGAACAGATAGATCTTAGTCTTTAGCAGAGCTTGGTAATCTTCAGCAGAGAGACGCCATGCTGGCATTCTGCAGGCAGAAGAGGAGACGGAGTCAGAGTGAGCGTGTCCGTGACAGAATGTGCATGTTCCTTGACTGCCTTCTCCTCCAGCCTAATATAAGGCTGAACTTGTGCCTCTCAACACTAGGCAGACGGATGGACAAGCAGATGGACAACTCCGCCTCCCTCCCCGGACCTACAGCACCTCTCACTTTCCTGGGAAGTCCCTCCACCCCATCCTGCCGCTCTCTAGGCCTCATGGAGGGCACTTGGCTTCCTCTGCTGCAACCCCCTCCAGCTCCACCCCCCTTGGAATCTGATACCAAAGAGTCAGGAGCTTGGGCCTGGGCCCAGGAAAAGAATGACCAGCAGGCTCTGTGGCCCCCTCTTGCCAAAGAGCACAAGATTGTGTGAAGCAGGAGGGCAGGCCACGGGGATGGGCAAGAATTATCTATGAATCTATTTTTCTTCAGACAAAAGGCATTTTGATAGCTCAACATCCCAGAAGTGTCATCACTTTCCCCGACCTCTGTTGCCAATTCTCCCCCCCCCTTTTGCTGTTGGCAATCACATGTGGTGACCTCACACACCCCTGCCCCATTGGCCTCCACTCCTGTTGGGCTCAGGGTGGTCCTGAGGAGCAGGCCCAGGGGCTCCACCTCTGTGCAGGGCACAGAGCCTGGGGGCATAGGAGGGGTAGATGCCTTCCTACCCCCTCTGGGCAGTGCTGCTCTCATCTCACAAGCTCTCATGCTTGTTAGAACTAAATCTCTCTCCATGCCCTTCTCACCAAGATGTTCCATTACAGGTATTTCCTATAACTCACTCCTCCTAGCCATAGGCTATACAGGCTGCTACACCCAGACATTTAAGGTTGCAGTGAGCTATGACCATGCCACCGTACTAAGGCAAGATTCTATCTCAACAACAACAGAAGAATTCTAATACAAGATATATCTCTTATGCCAAGACAATCATTACTAAACAAAGGAAGCAATTAATGTATGTTTGTTTTGTTTTAAGAGACAGGATCTCACTTCATCTCCAGGCTAGAGTATACTAGTGTGATCATAGGTCACTGTAGCCTGGAAATCCTTGGCTCAAGCAATTCTCCCACCTCAGCCTTCCCAGTAGTTGGGAGTACAGGCATGTGCCATCATGCTTGGCTATTATCATGTAGATTCTTTCTTTCTTTTTTTTTTTTGCAGTTTTTGGCCTGGACTGGGTTTGAACCTGCCACCTCCAGCATATGGGGCCGGCGCCCTACTCCTTTAAGCCACAGGTGCCACCCCTCTTTATTTTTTTGAGACACAGTGTCATTCTGTTGTCCTTGGTAGAGTGCTGTGGGGTCATAGCTCACAGAAACCTCAAATTCTTGGGCTCAAGTGATACTCTTACCTCAGCCTCCCAAGTAGCTGGGACTACAGGTGCCTGCCACAATGCCTGGCTATTTTTAGAGGTAGGGATTCACTCTTGCTCAGGCAGGTCTTGAACTCATGAACTCAGACAATCCACCTGCCTTGGCCTCCCAGAGTGCTAGGATTATAGGTGTGAGCCACTGTGCCCAGCCTTGTAGGTTCTTTAAAAAGCAAAATGTTGGCTCATTGGTAAAAAAGATTATTATAAATAATCTCAAATAATTTCATAGTGCTCAGCTGCATTTGATATCCTATCCTAATACTCTGATACATATACACACAAAAGATCAAAGTGAAAAGTCTACAGAGGTATACCTTATTTATCTAGGCTATTTGGAATAGGAAGTAAATAAGTAAAATAAGTAAAATTTCCAGGCCAAGCTGGGTAGTTCACACCTGTAATCCCAACAGTCTGGGAGGCCAAGGCCAAGGCTGATGGATTGTTTGAACTCAGGAATTCAAGATAGCCTGCGCAAGAGTTAGACCCCGTCTCTACTCAAAATAGAAAAGCTAGCCAGACTTTGTGGCAGGCCCCTGTAGTCCCAACCAATTATTCAGAAGGCTCACTTGAGCCCAGAAGTTTGAGGTTGCTATGAGCTGTGTTGCCATGACACTCTAGCCTAGAGCAACAGGGTGAGAATCTGTCTCAAAAAAAAAAAAGGGAAACCATAGTAAGTAAAATTTCTAGATAAATGAGATTTACTCCTTGAAAATGATATTCTTTTCTATTGTAACCATTTTATTTTATTATTTTTTTTTATATGAGTTCTCACTTTGTAACCCTGGCTAGAGCAAAGTGGCACTATTAGAGTTCATTGCAGCCTTGAACATCAGGGCTCAAGTAATCAAGTGATCTTCCCACCTCAGCCTCCCAAGTAACTGGAACTACAAGAGTGTACCATCATGCCTGGGTAATTTTTAAGTTTTTCATAGAGACAGGGTCTTGGTATGTTGCTCAGGCTGGTCTTGAGCTCCTGGCCACAAGTGATCGTCCTGTTTTAGCCTCTCAAAGTGCTGGGATTACAGGCATAAACCACTGTGCCCAGTCTGTAACCATTTTTAAGAATCTTAAAAATATTGGCTCAGTGCCTATAGCTGGCTCAGCGCCTATAGCTCAACCGGCTAAGGCACCAGCCACGTACACCTAAGGTGGCGGGTTCAAATCCCCAGCCCAGACCCGCCAAACAACAATGATGGCTGCAACCAAAAAATACCCTGGCGTTGTGGCGGGCGCCTGTGGTCCCAGCTACTTGGGAGGCGGAGGCAGGAGACTCGCTTGAGCCCAGGAGTTGGAGGTTGCTGTGAGCTTTGATGCCACGGCACTCTACCCAGGGGGACAGCTTAAGGCTCTGTCTCAAAAAAAAAAAAAATATTTAATTTACTTTCCCACTTTAGCTATCAGTATTGACTGAGATGCTATGGTTTCCACACTCCTTAATATGCCTGTGCTTGCTCTAACCTTTCTTGGGAAATCTGGATGCTAACAGCTGTTTGCCCAGATTGCCCTAATTTTTTTTTTATTCTAATGTACATGTTTTTTGTCTTCAGTCTCCTCCTCCATTAGCGGACTATCACCTATTACGGTCTGATACTCATGGTGTGCCAAGTTCTAAAAGCTTCTTCTAACGACCCTAGTTTAATGGTTTTAGACCAAGAAACCAAATAACTTTGTTAGAATTGTACTTAAAAACCAAGATTAAGGCTTGGCACTGGCTCAGTGACTGTGGCTCAAGTGGCTAAGGCGCCAGCCACATACACCCAAGGTGGTGGGTTCAAATCCAGCCTGGGCCGCCAAACAACAATGATGGCTGCAACCAAAAAATAGCCGGGCATTGTGGCAGGAACCTGTGGTCCCAGCTACTTGGGAGGCTGAGGCAGGAGACTCACTTGAACATAGGAGTGGGAGGTTGCTGTGAGCTATGATGCCACAACACTCTACCCAGCTTAAGGCTCTGTCTCAAAAAAAAAAAAACAAGATTAAGGCTCAGTAACTGTAGCTAAGGGGTTAGGGTGCCTGACACATGCACTAGGGCTAATGGGTTTGAACCCAGCCTGGGCCTACTAAACAACAATGACAACAACAACAACAAAATAGCTGGGTGCTGCGGCAGGTACCTGTAGTCCCAGCTACTTGGGAAGCTGAGGCAAAAGAATCGCTTAAGCTCAAGAACTGGAGGTTGCTGTGAGCTGTGATTACTGAGGGGCTTACCTATGAATGAAATGTTCAAAGCCCTTTTTTTTTTTGAGACAGTCTCTCACACTAGATAGGATGCAGTGGTATCCATCACAACTAATTGTGACCTCAGACTCCTGGGCTCAAGCAATCCTCCTGCCTCAGCCAGGACTGGGACTACAGGTGTGCTCCACCATGCCCAGCTAATTTTTTACATTTTCATAGGTAAAATTCTGCTCTTGCTTAGACTGGTCTTGAGCTCAAGTGATCCTCCTACCTCAGCCTCTCAGAATGCTAGAATTACAGGCATAAGCCACCATGCCCACCCCAAAGCCTATAACTTACAAGAAATACCATAACTTCTCAGATACAGGCAGTCCCCAGATTATGAACAAGGTAGGTTCTGTAGGTTTGTTCTTAAGTTGAGTTTGCATGTAAGTTGGAACAGGTACATTTACATGTACATTTACTTGAACATGCCTCCATTCATAAGTGTAAGGTGTACATAAATTAGACATTTGTGACTCAGGAACTACCTATATAGGGCAATCTCTTACTTTCCCAAAAGGATCCAAAAGTTTATTTATCAATTTATATACATCAACTTTTATAGATGTAGAAAAACTGGCTTACCTATGCTATTTATTAGTAATTCACTATTACATACTTTAAATCACATAATAAAATATATTAATTTTGATATAATGCTTTTTCCCCTACTATCCCACTTAATAAAAATAATTTTATTTGGAGCAGCACCTGTGGCTCAAAGAAGTAGGGCACTGGCCCCATATGCCAGAGGTGGTGGGTTCAAATGCAGCCCCGGCAAAAAACTGCAAAAAAAAAAAATAATAATAATTTTATTTGAACTTTTCATATGTATTTTCAACATCAGTGTTTTCCTCACAAAAATAGCTCATTGGCTCGGCGCCCATAGCTCAACCGGCTAAGGCGCCAGCCACGTACACCTAAGGTGGCGGGTTCGAATCCCCAGCCCGGACCGCCAAACAACAATGAC
>NW_003852544.1:654565-657882 GCF_000181295.1 Otolemur garnettii
TTTTGGTTGCAGCCGTCATTGTTGTTTGGCGGGTCCGGGCTGGGGATTCGAACCCGCCACCTTAGGTGTACGTGGCTGGCGCCTTAGCCGGCAATACAGGAGTTTTTAAATCATCTATGAGGCTGTTGCTAAAACATGGTTCCAAGTTATAAGTAATCACTCCGATGACACTAAGGCAGTTGTAGTTTTATTTGTCCTCTAAGAACAATATGATTTATAAAATGGAATATATGCTATCAGCTTTCTTTGTGATATTTACAAGGTTCCTCTGTCTTAAAATTTGACACAACTGTGAGGGTAGACTCACAGGAACATTTACTCAATGTGGACCACCCCTTTCCTCCTTTTCTCCTGGTCCCCTCAGCAAGCATCCAAAACTCATTCTGACCAAAGTTATCTCAGAATGCGCTTTCCTAAACAGTGCTTTATTGTTCAAAAGAAAGGAGATAAAGGAGCACTCTGGATTATGGTAGACTTTGTAAGGATCCAAATAGAAGGTGATTCCCTCTCATGTGAGTGATTGTTTGGAAGGAAGCTCTGCCTTATTTTTGAGACACAGAACAGAGTATCAAGCAACAGAAGAGTCCAAGGAGAAGAGTGGCCCTCAGAGTCTGATGGGTTTGAGCACACATGATCCACAGTGAGGGAAGCTCAGGCCTGGGGAGTGCTCTGCCACATAGCTGCCTCCACTGCATTCAGCACCATCCTTATTCAAATCACATGGTCATTCAGTGGGTCTTATGGCTTTACTTCTTGTCTGCAGCCATATTCTGAGTAGAGAAGATTGCCAAAAAATGCCTATGATTTTGAAGTAGTCCTGACTAAAGATTTTGAGAACCACAGCAAAGTATATATGAACTATAAGCCTCAAAGAGGATCTTAGATTAGCTTTCAAATTATTCTACATACCTCGTATTAGCTCATAGATATTCATATCCATAAGTTCACATATTAGTGCAAGAGAACCAGATTTTCTGTCACTGAAGAAGAAAGCAGGTTTTTAAGATGATTTTTGTCTTGTCTTAATCAGAAAATATGATTAAATATTTAATTCATTTGTAAACATTTCTGATAAACATTAGGTACTTTCACATCAAAGACTGTAGTATAGTACTGAAACTGGAGATTTTGCTTTTAAATCAATATTTCAGGTAAAATTAATTTAAAATACTAGTAAAACCTACTTTGAGCAAAATTCTAAATGTCCTTTTTTTAAAAAAAAAGGTAAGTCTTGAAAATATAAAATTAACTTTCAGCAGAAAGAAGAAAAGAGTTTGGGGAGTTGGTGAGCAATACAATAAAAGAAAAAAGTTAATTCATGCTCTGTGAGTACAAATTTAGCTTTAATTTACTTCCATGCTATTGGGATAAATTACAATGGGAGAACAAAACCTAAAAACTAGACAGGGGAAAAAGAAAGATGCATCACATCACTCCTATGTCATGTCCAAGCCTGATACTTAGTGGGAACAGAGGCTTCTGGCTAAGCCACCAGCTTTTCCTGAGTTCAAGCAGGCCTTTAAAGAGTTTCCCAAGCCCTGAGCAGAGATCCTGTGTCACCCTGCTCTGGGTACCTCCAGTCTAGCTGGAAGGACTCCCACTGCCTCTTGGCTGCTAGGAGGCCCCCATGATATTCTGGACATAAGGGCTTCATAAGTGTAAAGTGTAAAGCACCAGCACATGCGGAGTTGTGACTATTACATGCAAACTACAGCTGCTGGATCTGGCCCAAACTGACTTCTAAGGACACTGTAGGTCAAAAAGCCATACAGCAATGACAAGATATTTCATTTTGAGTTTAAAACTGTTCCATCCTCTGATTAAAATCCACTGGACTTTAACTGGCAGAGACTGGAGTGCCTTCGCTCACCTTATAGGCCAGGCTCCCCCTAGAGCTTTGGTTCTCAACCTTCTTAATGCCACAACCCTTTAATACAGTTCCTTAGGTTGTGGTGACCCCCCAAACATAAATTTATTTTCGTTGCTACTTCATAACTGTAATTTTGCTAATGTTATGAATCATAATGTAAATATCTGATATGCAGGATATATTTAGGCGATGCCTGTAAAGGGGTCGTTTGACCCCCAAAGGTTAAAAACTGACCCCCAAAGTCTAGAGCTTCTGTTTAGACTTCTCCACTGTGAAGTATTCCTTCTCAGAGGGGCAGTGATCCTGTCATCCACAGAACAGCAGGTCCTAAAACCCTGCAGCCTGATTCCCTGACTCAGTGAGGTCCAGAAGCATAGCAAAGAGCTGCCAGGGAGAAGGCTTCCAGGCCTGGGCAGGTAGCTAGGGACAAGCTGTGCTCTGCCTTCTTGACTGGTACATAAACCTGATGGAAACTATTCTATAATTAGAAGAGAAATTTTAAAATACTCAGAAATGATATCAATTATACTAAGAAAGGCTATAGGAGACTGTGTAGAAATGGTAACTGGCAGGGACAAAGTAAGAATACACAATCTCTGAAATAATACAGCAGTGCATTCCCAGTAACTCAGAGCTTACATTCAAGGTTTCAGAAACCTGAGTTAGCTACAAGAGACAAACTATCTGCACGATTTGTATGTGTTTACAATATAGAGTTACCTAAACAAAGGCATCTCCACAGGAGGAATCAGATACACATCTGTCCAAATAAAAATGTAATGTAAGAAGAAGTGAAATTGTTATTTTCTGAGCTACAAAGCAAATATTTAAAATGTCTATGATGCCTTTCTTTCTTAAAAAGAAATTTAGCATTTTTATCAAATTTAGATAACTTTTCAATCTCCAGATATACTTACAAAACCACTTCATGCAGCGTAAGAATGTTTGGGTGTGGGTGCAGGCGCCTCAGTGCTTGTATCTCTCGTAGATTGTTCACTTGCTCAATACTATTATGTAAGTAAAAATAAAGAACTAATTTACAATTTAGGTAAACTAGGGTTAAGTCATTACTTATCATCCTCGATCACAATTCAAAAACTCACAAAAAAATAAAATAAAATAAAATGTAAAAACTCACAAATATTTCAAGCATCTTAATCAGGTTTTATTTTTCCCATTAGAAACTAAAGCTTTGGCTCGGCGCCTGTGGCTCAAGTGGCTAAGGCGCCAGCCACATACACCTAAGGTGGCAGGTTCAGATCCCCAGCCGGGCCCGCCAAACACAATGATGGCTGCAACCAAAAAATGGCCAGGCATTGTGGCGGGCACCTGTAGTCCCAGCTACTTGGGAGGCTGAGGCAGGAAACTCGCTTGAGCCCAGAAGTTGGAGGTTGCTGTGAGCATGATGCCATGGCACTCTACCCAGGGGGATAGCTTGAGGCTCCGT
>NW_003852544.1:658182-660238 GCF_000181295.1 Otolemur garnettii
AAAGCTTTCGAAAACTAAAAACAAAAGCTCAAATAAATATCTCATTTCAGCATTATCTTAAAAAAAAAAATCAAGGTTCTTTTTTTTTTTTTTTTTTGAGACAGAGTCTCTCTTTGTCACCCTAGGTAGTGTCATGGTATAATAACTCACAGCAACTTCAAACTCTTGGACTTGCCTCAGCCTTCCAAGTAGCTAGTACTACAGGCACCCCCCACAATGCCTGGCTATTTTTAGAGACAGTCTTGCTCTTGGTCAGGCTGCTCTGGAATCCATGAGTTCAGGCAACCCACCCGTTTCAGCCTCCCACAGGGCTTAAGATGATAGGCGTGAGCCACCGAGGCTGGTCTCCTAATTTCTTAAATGGGTGAAAAATATGAACAAAGGAAGACACATAAATGGCCAATAACCCTGTGAATAAATATTCATATTATTATAGTCATCAGGAAAGAGGAAACTAAAACTGCAATTAGATTAACACCATACAACTCACCAGAATGGCATAAATTCAAAAGACTAAGAACACCAAATGCTGTTGATGATATGGCGCAACTGGAATCTTTATTCTTTTCTTAGCAATATAAAAAGCTACATCACTTTGGAAAAAGTTTTGGCAGTTTCTTATAAACATATACCTACCCTTTGACCCAAGTGATGCTATTTCTAGGTAAATGCCTAAGAAAAATGAAAAAATATATCTACAAGAAGTGGAATTTCACAGCAAACTGGCGACAATTAAAAGTTCATTAACAAGAGAATGGATAAAAAAATTGTGTTATAGTTACAGATTGGAATGAATACTACTAAGCATTAATGTATTGACTATAGATACAACAATAAGGATGAATCTCAAAGACCTGATTCTAAGCTAAAGGTTCTAGAAACAAGAACATATACTAGCTTTCACAGTCATTGCAATACATTAGGCTCCATAGAGACAGTGCCGGGGCAAGTGAGAGCCAGACGGGTGACTCTGCCTCGCTGAGGAAAAATAACTAAACATGGGCAAAGGAGATCCTAAGAAGCCGAGAGGCAAAATGTCATCATCTGCAGTCTTTGTGCAAACTTGTCAGGAGGAGCACAAGAAGAAGCACCGAGAGCTTCAGTCAACTTCTCAGAGTTTTCTAAGAAGTGCTCAGAGAGGTGGAAGACCATGTCTGCTAAAGAGAAAGGAAAATTTGAAGATATGGCAAAGGTGGACAAGGCCTGTTATGAAAGAGAAATGAAAACCTATATCCCTCCTAAAGGGGAAACAAAAAAGAAGTTCAGGGATCCCAATGCACCTAAGAGGTCTCCTTCAGCCTTTTTCTTGTTTTGTTCTGAATATCGCCCAAAAATCAAAGGAGAACATCCCAGCCTATCCATTGGTGATGTTGCAAAGAAGCGGATGACAGCAGCCTTATGAAAAGAAGGCTGCAAAGCTGAAAGAAAAATACGAAAAGGATATTGCTGCATACCAAGCTAAAGGAAAGCCTGATGCAGCGAAAAAAGGAGTCATTGAGGCTGAAAAAAAGCAAGAAAAAGAAGGAAGAGGAGGAAAGGAGGAAGATGAAGACGAAGATGATGAATAAGCTGGTTCTAGAGAAGTTTTTTTCCCTAGTCTATAAAGCATTTAACTCCCCTGTATACAACTCACTCCTTTTAAAGAAAAAAATTGAAATATAAGGCTGTGTGAGATTTGTTTTTAAACTGTACAGTGTCTTTTTTTGTATAGTTAACACACTACCAAATGTGTCTTTAGATAGCCCTGTCCTGGTGGTATTTTCAATAGCCACTAACTTTGCCTAGTACAGTATGAGGGTTGTAAATTGGCATGGAAATTTAAAGCTGTGTTGATGCACAGCACAAATTAGTTACATATGGGGATGGTAGTTTTTTCATCTTCAGTTTTCTCTGATGCAGCTTATACAAAATAATGGTTGTTCTGTTAACTGAATACCACTCTGTAATTGCAAAAAAACAGTCTGCAGCTGTTTTGTTGACATTCTGAATGCTTCTAAGTAGATACAATTTTCTTTATTAAAAAAAAAAAGAAAGGGCTTGGCGCCTGTGGCTCAAG
>NW_003852544.1:660508-665101 GCF_000181295.1 Otolemur garnettii
AAGGGCAGTGCCTGTGGCTCAGTGAGTAGGGCACTGGCCCCATATATGGAGAGTGGTGGGTTCAAACCCAGCCCCGGCCAAACTGCAACAAAAAAATAGCCAGGCATTACGGCAGATGCCTGTGTTCCCAGCTACTCGAGAGGCTGAGGCAGGAGAATCACCTAAGCCCAGGAGTTGGCAGTTGCTGTGAGCTGTGACGCTACGGCACTCTACCAAGGGCAATAAAGTGAGACTCTGTCTCTAAAAAAAAATATATATATATATGTGCGATTTCATTTAATATAATATGAATTTCTAGAAAAGGATAGAGGAAAAAACCATAATAGTGGTTGTCTGTAATGGGGTAGGAAATGGCTGAAAAGGAACATGACAGAACTTTCATAGAAACAGAAATGTTCTATATCTTGATTACATGGGAATATCTATTTGCCAAAATTGTACAGTTAAGCTATTTGTACTTGAGTGTATGCAAATTTTCTTTAACAAAAGAGAATTATATGATGTTATCAGTTGCATGTTTGTATACTCCAAAATTCATATATTGAAACCCTAAGCCCCAGTGGGATGGTATTAGGAGGTGGGGCCTTTGGAAGGTCATTAGAATAGAACCTCATGATGGGATTAATGCTTTTATAAGGAGAGACTTAAAAGAGCTTGCTTCCTTTCTCTCTTCTTCCGCCATGTGAGGATACAACAAGAAGATGGCCACCAGCAAATCATGAAGTAGGCCCTTTCCAGACACCAGATCTGCTGGCACCTTGATCTTGGACTTTCCAGCCTCCGGAACTGTAAGAAATAAATGTCTGTTGTTTCAGCCACCCAAACTATAATAATTTGTTATAGCAATACAAATACTGAGGCATATAATAATGACCAAGTAGAGGAAGGGGACTTGGTGGAGGTATAGATTAAATAAAAATTGAGGCTCGGCGCCTGTGGCTCAAGTGGCTAAGGCGCCAGCCACATACACCTAAGGTGGCGGGTTCAAATCCAGCCTGGGCTGCCAAACAACAATGATGGCTGCAACCAAAAAATAGCCAGGCGTTGTGGCGGGCACCTGTGGTCCCAGATACTCGGGAGGCTAAGGCAGGAGACTCACTTGAGACCAGGAGTTGGGAGGTTGCTGTGAGCTGTGATGCCACGGCACTCTACCCAGGGGGACAGCTTGAGGCTCCTGTCTCAAAAATAAATAAATAAATAAAATAAAATAAAAAATAAAAATTGAAGGGTTGGTTTGGCACCCCATAGCTCAGTGGTTAAGGTGCCGGTTACATGCACCGGAGCTGGAGGGTTTGAACCAGGCTGGGGACTGCTAAACAACAAGAACTGCAACAAAAAAAAATAGTTGGGCATTGTGGCAGGCACTTGTAGTTCCAGCTACTTGGGAGGTTGAGGCAAGAGAATCACTTAAGCCCAAGAGTTTGAGGTTGCTGTGAGCTATCATGCCATCGCACTCTACAGAGGGTGACATAGTAAGACTCTGTCTCAAAAAAAAAAAAAATTGAAGGGTTGTTAATTCTGACTGCTAGGTATGAGGAGTAGGGGAGTTCATTCCATATTATATTCTTTCTTTTCTTTTTCTTTCCTTTTTTTTTTGAGACAGAGCCTCAAGCTGTCACCCTGGGTAAAGTGCCATGACATTCACAGCAACCTCCAACTCCTGGGCTCAAGCAATTCTCCCACTTCCACCTCCCCAGTAGCTGGGACTATAGGCACCTGCCACAATGCCCGGCTATTTTTTGTTTTGGGGGGCGTTTTTTGCAGTTTTTGGCCAGGACCGGGTTTGAACCCACCATCTCCGGCACATGGGGCCGGTGCCCTATTCCTTTGAGCCACAGGCACCACCTGTCCAGCTATTTTTTGTTGCACCCTTCATTGTTTGGCGGGCCCAGGCGGGATTCAAACCCGCCAGCTCAGGTGTATGTGGCTGGTGCCTTAGCCACTTGAGCCACAGGCGCCAAGCCATTATATTCTTTCTAAGTGAAAAGAGCGAGCTTTTAGAGAGGCTTGAATTTCTTGCCTTTGATTTATAATCTTACACAGCAGGCTTTTATCTTTGTAAAAGTAATGTGAGGACTTTTTAGTGGTGTGACTTGAGAAAAACTGTATCACATCTAGTTTTGACAGTGGCATTACAGTCTATAGCCAGGCGGAACACTGGGAAGGCTCTGGACCTACACAGACCTGGGTTCTAGACTTGGCTCTACTACTTGCCAGTCAGGTAGCTGTGGTCAAGGTTGGGAACTTAAATCTCTCTACATCTCAGTTCCCTATGCTTAGAGACAGCAACAATAGCATCCTTTTCCTAGGGCTGCGGTAAGGATTAAATGACGCATGCACATCACTCACCTAGTACTATTGATGATACCTGATATGTAGTGAACAACTGCTAAAATCTTTATTATTATTACTACTATCTCATTTCATTCTTCAAAATAGTCTTCAAGTCCTACTAACTTGAACTATCTGCTATGGAAAAGTTGACTTTATGGCAAGTTATCTTATTACTGTGCCCCAGAACTGCATTAAGTGCTTTACCTGAGTTATTTAACTGGACACTCACAACAACCTTAAGAGGTAGAATACTGTGGTTATCCCCACTGTATAAAGAAAGAAAAAGAAACTGATGCATAGGGAAATTAAGGAATTGTCCAAGGCCATATTAACAGTGGAAGAGCTGCTAGTTCCACCTTTAGAGTCAGAGCTAGTAACTCTATGCTGACTGGGTTTAGCAGACGAGTCCTAATATTATTGCTTCAAGGCACAAAGAGATATCCTATAAATGCCAACACTAGGAATTTTTTTTTTTTTGGAGACAGAGTCTCACTATGTCACCCTCAGTAGAGTGCCATGGCATCATAGCTCACAGTAATCTCAAACTCTTGGGCTTAGGCGATTCTCTTGCCTTAGTCTCCAGAGACTCTCTGTCTCAAAAAAAAATAAGGCTTTAAGTAACTCAAAAGGAAAACAATGCCCAGAAGTTGAAAGTACCCTTCCTAATATAGTAGTAATGCATTGAGCTTTTTTGTTTTACCCTACCTGAAGTTCCTATTAGCAAAGATTATGACAAAACCCATTAATTTCTATTTTCAATGAAAGCAGAAGGAAAGGAAAGGAAGGAAAATTTGGAGGGAGTAGGGGTCAGTGGCTCCAAATACCAACCTCATTTTGCCCAAGTGACTCAGTGTGATTTTTCCTCTGTTAACGTTTCACAGTCCCCAACCACCCACACAGCTATGCAAGGTGACTGACTTTCAGTATTTATTAGACAATGAGAAATAAGTAGAAAGGGATTTTTTGTTTGTTTGTTTGTTTTTAGAGACAGAGTCTTACTTTATTGCCCTCAGTAGAGTGCTATGGCATTACAGCTCACAGCAACCACAAACTCTTGGGCTTAGGTGATTCCCCTGCCTCAGCCTCCTGAGTAGCTGGGACTACAGGCGTCTGCTACAATGCCCGGCTATTTTTTTGTTGCAGTTTGGCCGGGGCTGGGTTCAAACCCACCACCCTCAGTATATGGGGCCAGCACCCTACCCACTGAGCCACAGGTGCCACTCAGAAAGGAATTTTTAAAGATACATAAAATTAACTTTGGAATTACTCTTCAAGTGAATAAGATTAAACTGCTGATTAATAATGACAGATACTCTGAACTCTAAAAGCTAGAAATGTGATTTTCATGGTCAAAAAACAAAAATAAAGAGTATCAAATTTGAGGATCTAATATCAGTGACACTGGAACATCCAATAAATTACAGTAAGTCCTCTCTTAACATCATCAATAGCTTATTGGAAACTGCAACTGTTAAGAGAAACGTACAGCAAGACCTTGAAAAATGTTCTTTCCTTCAACATTGTTTTGTTATAATGACAGTGAGATAAAAATTTGGTTTTGTTTTATGTCGTTTCACTTAAAGCACAGCTTTAAAACTCTATTACCAATCTCATCCTTAGAGATGACACCAAAAGCAGGTGTCTAAAAGAAACCAAAAGTAATTTCTTCCTATAAATCAGAAGTAACAGTAATACCTTTACCAATACAAGCTTATGAGCAATATGAGTCATTCCAGATTTCCTATGGCTCTTGTTTTTATTGCCTGTTTTGATTTGTTTTTTAATCTCTTTTTTTTTTTTTTTTGAGACAGATTCTCATTTTGTCACCCTTGGTAGAGGGCCGTGGAGTCATAGCTCACAGCAACCTCAAACTCCTGAACTTAAGCGATTCTCTTGCCTTAGCCTCTCGAGTAGCTGGGACCACAAATGCCAGTCACAATGCCCAGCTATTTTTTGAGACAAGGTCTTGAACCTGTGAGTTTAGGCGATCTACCCACCTCAGCCTCCCAAGGCTAGGATTACCCTAGGATTACATGCATGAACCACCACACCCAGCCTCATGTTGTTGGGGTTTTTTTTGCATTTTTTGGCCAGGGCCAGGTTTGAACCCACCACTTCCAGTATGTGGGACCAGTGCCCTACCCTTTGAGCCATAGGCACTGCCCCCCAGCCTCATGTTTTTAATCTTATTTTGGACTTCTTTTAGACTTATAAAAGAGTTACGGCTCGGCGCCTATAGCTCAACCGGCTAAGGCGCCA
>NW_003852544.1:667724-672494 GCF_000181295.1 Otolemur garnettii
GTGGCTGGCGCCTTAGCCAGTTGAGCTATAGGCGCCAAGCCATTACAACACTATTAACTAAACTAAGGACTATATTCACGTTTCTCCAATTTTTCTACTAAAGTTTTTTTTTCTTCCAGCATCCAGAATACCACATTACAATTTAAGTTGTCATGTTCCCTTAGACACTTCCATCTCTGACAGTGTTTCTGAAGTTTTTCACTACCTTAATAGTTTTAAGGAATATTGGGAAGGTATTTTGTAGACTCTTCCTCAGTTTAGGCTTGTCTGGTAACTTTGATCATTTATAGTTATAACCTGGTATCTGCTAGGTTTCTCACTGTAAAGTTATTATTTTTCCCTATTTTCTACTCTTTAGAAGCAAGTCATTAAGTCCAGCCCATACACAAGGGGAAAGAAATTAAGCCCCACCTACTAGAGAAAGGAATACAGGCAGTCCCCAGGCTATGAACAAAATAGGTTCTGTAAGTTTGTTCTTAAGCTGAATTTGTATGTAAGTTGGAACAGGTATATATATCTATTATATAAGTGCGAGTTAATATATAAGTCAGGTGTTTGTAACTTGGGGACTGCCTTATCAATTTGTGAACATATGTTAAAATCTCTATAGTAATTAATAAACAATATTAGCATTTATTATTAGTAATTTATTAACATTAGTATTATAATTAGTGGTATTTATTATCCATATTAATAAATAATAATTAAAATTAATATTGGGAAATAATATATTTTTAAATTTTGTGTTTCTTAGAGACAGGGTCTTGCGCTGTCACCTAGTCTGGAGTACAGTGGCATGATGATAGCTTACGTCAGCCTTGAACTCCTAGGCTCAGGCAATCTTCCTGCCTCAGCCTCCCAAGTAGCTGGGACTACAGGCATAACACATCTAATAAATTTTTCTTTCTACTTGCTTTCTTTTTCTTTAAGAGACAGGGTCTGACTATGTTGCCCAGGTTAGTCTTAAATTCCTGGCCTCAAGTGATCATCCTGGCTCAGCCTCCTGAGTCACTAGGATTACAGGCACGAGCTACCATGCCTGCCTCCAATAATCAATACTTCTATAGGCTATGCAAAAACCTTGTTTATCTTTTAGGTTTCACCCACTAATTTTAGCAACTATCAGTGGATCCTGCCTGCATAAATTATTACCATGGTACTCTAATGATGACTGTTTATTTTCCTCGTTCCTTCTACATTAATTATTTGAAATTCCTCTGTAAGGAAGAATTGTTCCTTAATCCCAATTTATATATTCATTTAGTCATTTATTTATATTAGTATGTCTTTGTGGTTACTGAATAGAAAGATAGAGCGAGTTAGATTGAGAGATATAGGTTTGGTATACAGCTCAAGTTGCCTAATAGTAATAGCAATGAAAAACCCAGAGCCAAGATTTTGTTTCCTAAATACCTTTCTCCAATAAAAGGAATCAGAGCTCCTTAGAGAAATGGCAAAATCTAGGTCCGGGGCAGAGAAAATACAGCACGAGCCTAAAAAATCGTATAGCACCAAAAAGTTTTTTAAAAGAAAAGAAAAAGGACAGGCTTTATCAAAAGAACACAAAAACCAATTTAAAAGGCTCCCCATAGCCAAAGCTAGAACAATTTGAGCAAAAAAATAATAACAGCGTTAGATTATAATCATCTATGGGTTTTTTGGTTTTGTTTTGGGTTTTTTGGTGCAGTTTTTGACTGGGGCTGGGTTTGAACCCACCACCTCTGGTATAGGGGCCGGCACCCTACTCCTTTGAGCCACAGGTGTCACCCTCTCCTATGGTTTTTTTTTTTTTTAGAGACAGAGTCTCACTTTGTTGCCCTTGGTAGAGTGCTATGGCATCACAGCTCATAGCAACCTCTAGCTCTTGGGCTTAAGTAATTCTCTTGCCTCAGCCTCCCAAGTAGCTGGGACTATAGGAGCCCACCACAACACCCAGCTATTTTGTTGTTGTTGTTGCAGTTTGGCTGGGGCCAGGTTTGAATCTGCCACCCTCGGTATATGGGGCCAGTGCCCCACTCACTGAGCCACAGGCACCGCCCTCCCCTATATTATTTATTTATTTATTTATTTACAGTTTTTGGCCAGGGCTGAGTTTAAACCCGCCACCTCCAGCATATGGGGCCAGTGCCTTACTCCTTTGAGCCACAGGCGCCACCCTCTCCTATGGTTTTTAACATATATTTCAGAAGCAAATGAGAACTCACAAGATAAAACTCAAAGTCCAGTTCTCCTTGAGTTTAGACTACATAGGTTAGCAGGTCATGCTTTCCTAGGGCACATAATAATACCCGTCAAGACTAAAAACTAGACCCTATCACTGATTCTATGCATCAAACAACCACAAAATACCAATAACCTAGAACAAGTGTATTTCCTTTTGAGTAAAGCCAATACTTGAAACTGTGATTTATATAACAGAGATAAAACTATTGCTAACCTCCCCACATATACAAACCTTAAAAAAAAAAATGAAGTAATACCTAGTCAATGCTACTTTATTAAAGACTTATAGTGATTTTTTTTAAAGGAAAACACATGCTCTAAGTAGTTAAAGGCAAAGGACACTGTTTCTAAAATACAACAAATGATTATACATAGAGTAATAAAGGCTCCCATCACGCTAGTTTTCTGTTTACTCCCTCCTTTAGTCCTAAGTCTCTCATAGCAAGGAGGGCTCAAGCAGACAAGGCATTTTAGTGTGTTGAAATTCTGGTAGATGGCAGGTCCAGGATGTGCTTCACTATCAGGAAATCCCATCCCTTAAGCAATCCCTTAGTCTAAGGAACTAAGGAGGTAAGAGAATGAATTTCTGTAAATAAACTGAGTGTTGGGTGGCGCCTGTGGCTCAGTGAGTAGGGCACCAGTCCCGTGTACCGAGGGTGGTTGGTTCAAAAACAGCTCCCACCAAACTGCAACAAAAAATAGCCGGGTGTTATGGCAGGCACCTGTAGTCCCAGCTACTCGGGAGACTGAGGCAAGAGAATCGCCTAAGCCCAAGAGCTGGAGGTTGCTGTGAGCTGTGACACCACCACACCCTACCGAGGGTGACAAAGTGAGACTCTGTCTCTAAAAAATAAATAAATAAATAAATAAAAAATAAACTGAGTGTCCTTCACCTTCCAAAGAACTGCTCCTTAGAAGATTCTAATTTTCTTTGATAGAAACCTTCCTAAAATGTGTTACAGATATCTCTGCCTGCCTGACGCTCCATCTGTGACCAAGTGGCACATCTGTGATGCAACCTCTCCTTGACAGCTGATTCAAGAGAGTGAATGTGACAGTGTGTTATTCTGACAAAGTAACAATTTCCAAAATGCCTGAAGGCTGTAGGCTATTTGTTCAGTCTACTTTTTAGCTCTTCACCAAAATAATAGCTGGCATGTCCTATTGATGTAAGTACTTACATCTACCCCTGAATCTGACAGTGATCACCTCATAAGGATTCTGATCATCACATAAGGTGCAAATACATTGCATCGAAGTCCCATATTGGCAACATTGGATTCATAGTGGATTTCTCAAAGGTTGCTATTTAAGGAAGCCTCCTCTTCAGATACAGAATCATCAGTATGAGGTGCTTCAAATTCTCGTTCTCATGACTAGTTTAAAGATAAAGATGGAATGAAGTGAGGAAGATGAAGAGATCTAGAGAATGTGGAATATGTAGAGGAATGAGGGCTAGACGAAGAAGTACAGAAGGCTCAGTCACTTTGTAGTGTTGGTAGTGGAAACTGCCATACGCTTTGGGCAGTGAAAAGGGAGGATATTGCTTTACTAGACTCTGGATTGAAATTGGGCTCTGCCTACCTAGTGATCTAGAGCAATAACTGTCCAATTACTTCACATCTCTAAGCACTTCTCCTCATTAAAAAACAGGAATGATAACTATCCAGTCTGGACGTTATGAGGATGAAAATGCTCTCGATACCAATATTAATTAACTATCAATATTCCTTTTTTTATTTTTTTGAGACAGAGTTTTACTCTGTCACCCTGGAGTTGAGTGCTAAGGCATCATCATAGCTCATAGCAACATCAAAGTCTAGAGCTAAAGTGATCCTCAGGCCTCAGTTTCCCAAGTAGCTGGACTGCAAGCTCCCGCCACAACACCTGGCTAATTTTTTATTTTTAGCAGAGACAGGGTTTCACTCTTGCTCAGGCTGCTCTTGAACTCCTAAGCTCAAGAGTCTGTCTGTCTGTCTCACCTTCCAGAGTGCTAGGTTTATAGGCGTCAGCCACCGCACCCAGCCTATCTATATTCCTTTTTTGATTCGAGAAACAATTTTTTTTTTTGAGACAGAATCTATGTTGCCCTCGGTAGAGTGCCATGTTATCATACCTCACAGCAACCTCAAACTCTTGGACTTAAGCGATTCTCTTGTCTTAGCCTCCCATAGCTGGGACTACAGGTGCCCACCATAACACCTGGCTATTTTTGTTGTCATTGTTGTTGTTTTTGTTTAGCAGGTCTGGGCTAGGTTCGAGCCCACCAGCACTGGTACATGTGGCCAGCACCCTAACCACTGAGCTATGGGTGCAGAGCCTGAGAAACAATTTTTTATACTAAGAGTTTGAAATCAAGTTTTTACCCCCAAACACTTCAGAAGGCTCTGCATCAGTACTGGGAAATTACTGTTTCTTAAAAAATTACTTGGCACAGGCTCAGCGCCTGTGGCTCAAGTGGCTAAGGTGCCAGCCACATACACCTAAGGTGGCGGGTTCAAATCCAACCCAGACCCACCAAACAAAATGATGGTTGCAACCAAAAAA
>NW_003852544.1:674201-675780 GCF_000181295.1 Otolemur garnettii
GGCTCAAGCAAGTCTCCTGCCTCAGCCTCCCAAGTAGCTGGGACCACAGGCGCCTGCCACAACGCCCAGCTATTTTTTGGTTGCAGCCGTTATTGTCGTTTGGTGGCCCGGGCTAGATTCAAATCCGCCACCTTGGGTGTACGTGGCTGGCACCTTAGCCACCTGAGCCACAGGTGCTGAGCCCCATTATTGATTTTTAAAGTAAACATGGACATAAGTAAATTCTAGTATGATAAACATTAGTGCATAATCCTTACTGCCTAATGAAATTTGATTTATTTTACATATTATTAAGTGAATAAAAATTTCCCACTAATATTAAGTTGCTTTATTGATTTAAACTTATATCTGTATTGTCTTAAATATGTCTCTGATTGCCTACCTTTCAAAGTGCTGTTTCATTTGTTTACAAGCATAGTACTTTCCATCTCTCAGGTTCTGCATCTTCATAACTTCAGAAAATGTTCCCTCTCCTATTTTGCCAATTGTTTTGTAGTCTAAAAATAAAAATAATTATAAAAACAAAATTTTATTTATGCATGTATTTTGTATTCACTTCTAGACAGTAAACTTTTTATTTGTAAGATAATTTAACAGCAATATTTTGAAAATTGTTTCTACTATTTTTTGTAAGGTTTAGTGGGGTTTATGACAGCAACAAAGAACTATTTCCTCTTGGTCTATGCTCTCTTTGGTATAATGGCAACCATATAATCTGAATCCTGGCCAGCAATGAGAAGCTCAGCTACTCCAGATTTACAAAGCAGAAATGTAGTAGAGACCAGAATTATTCTAACAAGTGGGCAAAAGCATGGGCTTTGCATTGCCTAGATGTCATGTACACCACCAGCCTCGAAGCCTCCTCTTAAAATTCGCATTTCCTGATCTTGCAGAGGCCCAACTGATGTGCAATGCTTCTTTCTTTCTTTCCTTCCTTCCCTCCCTCCCTCCTTTCCTTCCCTTCCCTTCCTTCCCTTTCTTCTTTTCCTTTTCTTTCCTTCCTTCCTTCCTTCCTTCCTTCCTTTTTTCCCTTCCTTCCTTTCTTCTTTGCTTCCTTCCTTCTTTCCTCCCTCCCTCCCTTCCTTCCCTTTCTTTCTTCTCCCTTCCTCCCCCTTCTCTTCTCCTTTCTTTTCCTTCCTTCCTTCCTTCCAGACAGGGCATTGCTTTTACTCAGGCTGGTTTCAAACTCCTGAGCTCAAGCAATCCACCTGCCTCAGCCTCCCAGAGTGGTAGGCTTATAGACATGAGCCACTGAGCCCAACCTTTCATATCTTTTAATTTTCTGAAAGCTCACAGCTGCTTTCCCTGGCTTTGCTGCCACCACCATCACCTCCAGCTCTGACAATGGATTTGTAAGCCTCTAATTTACTATTTTAAATGCCCTCCTGCTTGAAATAGTGTAGTTTGTTTTCCTAACCAAAATCTGATTGACTTGGGTGGTGCCTGTGGCTCATTGGGTAGGGTGCCGGCCCCATATACCAAGGGTAATGGGTTCGAACCTGGCCCCAGCCAGCTAAATCAGCAGTGGCAACTGCAACAAAAATAGCCAGGCACTATAGTGGGTGCCTGTAGTCCCAGC
>NW_003852544.1:677491-678864 GCF_000181295.1 Otolemur garnettii
CAGGAGACTCTCTTGAGCCCAGGAGTTGGAGGTTGCTGTGAGCTGTGATGCCACAGCACTCTACCCAGGGAGACAGCTTGAGGCTCTGTCTCAAAAAAAATAAATAAATAAAAGAAAACCTTAAGTGTGTGTAACTGATTAGAAACAAACAGATCAGAATCTTTAAACCTCACCTATATTTCTGCAAAAACAAGCCTAGACTAAAAAACCTCTTCAGGGCGGAGCCTGTGGCTCAAAGGAGTAGGGCGCCAGGCCCATATGCCGAAGGTGGCAGGTTCAAATCCAGCCCTGGCCAAAAAAAATAAAAATAAAAATAAAAAACCTCTTCACCTTCAGGCTCCAAACCTGCATCAACACAAACCAGGCTTTCTTTTTTTTCTTTTTTTTTAAGGGATGGGGTTTCACTATGTTGTCTAGGCTGGCCTTGAACTCATGGGCTCCAATGATCCTCCCATTCAGCCTCTGGAGTGGCTGAGACTACAGGTGTGCACCCCCAAGCCCAGCTCACATGCTTTAAAAAATATAAAGCACTGAAGGAAGGCATCCTCTTCAGTACTCCTTTCCATGTGCACATTTTGAATATCTTGTCTAAATTCTGATTTGAGCAAACCATCAGGAAAAAGTACTAGTTTTTTAGAAATGATAATGGTTATGTCTAAGAATGAAAAACATCAGGGAGACTGGCAGCAGTGGTTCATGCCTAAAATCCTAGCACTCTGGGAAGCTGAGGCAGGTGAATTGCTTGAGCTCAGAAATTCAAGACCAGCCTTAGCGAGAATGAGACCCCATCTCTAAAAAAATAGCCAGGCGTTGTGGTGGGTGCCTGTAGTCCCAGCTACTCAAGAGGCTGAGGCAAGAGGATCGCTTAAGCCCAAGAACATGAGGTTGCCATCAGCTATGATGCCACAGCACTTAGGGTGGCAAAGTGAGACTCTGTCTCAAAAAAAAGAAAAGAAAAACATCAGGGAGCTTGGTAACCTCCCACCTAATGGGTATAATGTCAGAGTACATGGAACATCTCCTGGGTGAAGGACTCAACTACATCTCAGACACTACCTAACAAATGTAAACAATGTAACCCAATTGGAAGTACCCTGATATTAATCCAAATTTTTTCTTTTTTTTTTTTTTTTGAGACAGAGTCTCACTATGTCACCCTCAGTGGAGTGACGTGGCGTCACAGCTCACAGCAATCTCAAACACCTGGGCTTAAGCGATTCTCTTGCCTCAGCCTCCCAAGAAGCTGGGACTACAGGCGCCTGCCACAACACCTAGCTATTTTTTTGTTGTAGTTGTCATTGTTGTTTGGCAGGCACTCACCAGCGCCAGTGTATGTGGCTGGCGCCCTAGCCGCTGAGCTACAGGAGCCACGC
>NW_003852544.1:680837-689294 GCF_000181295.1 Otolemur garnettii
TAGGAGTTGGAGGTTGCTGTGAGCTGTGATGCCATGGCACTCTACCCAGGGCAACAGCTTGAGGCTCTGTCTCGAAAAAAAAAAAAAAAAAAAAAAGACACCAAAAAGGCCAAGAACATGTTATTTTAGGGAATACTAAAGCTGATGCTGAAGCATGTCAGGTAGTGGCAAGCCAATGAATATTTGCAGCCCTGCTATCTTGAGTCCCAAATGCAACACCAGTATACAATAAGAAAAGAACTGAAGTGATTAGCACAAGAGCAAACATTTGCCATAGATGATGGTTGAAGGCATTTACCAGATAAAAGAACAGTTATCCCAGAATTATTAGGAACTACTATAGTGCAGACTATGCAAAGGTCACCCATTTAGGACATTCTACTCTGCAACTACTAAGAAAAGGTTTCTATATAAAACAGCTAGCAAGCCTGGCAAAAACAGGTCAAAGATATGTCACCTGTAGCCAATTTAATGCCAAACAAGGCCCAAGTTTGCCACCACATATTCAAAGTGTAAGAACTACACCCTTTGAAAACATTCAAGTGGACTTTACTGAAATGCCTCCAAACAGAGGAAATAAGTATCTGCTGGTATTTGTATGTACTTACTCAGAATGGGTTGAAACTTTTCCTACTTGAAGTAAAAAAGCCAAAGAAATCACACATTTTCTTCTTAGAGAAATCATCCCTAAGTATGGCCTGCCTCTTTTCATAGACTCTGACAATGAACTTGCTTTTGTGGCTCCATCTCTAAAATAGAACTACAACCAAAAAAAAATTGCCAGGCATTGTGGCAGGTGCCTGTGTAGGCTGAGACAAGAGAATCGCTTTAGCCCAAGAATTTGAGGTTACTATAAGCTGTGACACCACAGCACTCTACCGAGGGCAACAAAGTGAGACTCTGTTGCCAAGAAAAAAAAAATTAGAACCTGAGCCTAATGAAACCATGGTAGAAAGGCCCCTACTTATTGATCCTGTCTACTCCAACAGATGTGAAGGTGGATGACCTTCCTGCTTAGATACATCACTCACGTGTGAAACTAGCCAGTGATGAGGAGCGGATAGTCCAACAACACCCAGAGCATCCCCACCATCTTACCCTGAAAAAATAGACTATAGCCCTGCCCTAGTCACATATTGGGAGCTGACCAGTCTATGCACAGCAGAAGCTTGTGGATAAGCAGCAGCAGCATAGGAATGATTCTCTGCTTTGAACTTTATCACCTTTCTTCTTTAATCTTAGGTGTAAGACATGGTGAAGTTTGTGAAAAACCCATCTAAAAGGTAACCCAAACAAACTATCAAAACTATGTTATTAATTTACTGTTATTATGAATGTACAGGAAAGCCTGAAAAATTGTGCATATATAACAACACCTAATATCAGGTATGTATGCCCCCCAGTGGGCCTGCCATTTGATACAATCCTCTGAACCCCCAGAGCATAATGGATTTGCTATGTAGTATACTGATATCCCTAGAAAGACAATAACCCAAGTTAAAACAGAAGGAATACCTAAGTATTTGATACATGCCAAGTTTTTAATAACATATTTGAAAGAACATGTACAAATCCATCTTGAGAAAGACATTATATTAAAAAAGGTAAGTATATATGCCACAGATTAGGCACTTGTGCAAGATGTTTGTACTGGCCTTGTATAATTTGGACCACATGAATTAACCCCAAGGACAGTAATCCAGTACATTTAATAAAAAGAAAAACTCCACCTTGTACCCCTAGAAATTGTTACTCTTTATTTATTTATTTTTTTGGAGACAGAGCCTCAAGCTGTCCCCCTGGGTAGAGTGCTGTGATATCACAGCTCACAGCAACCTCCAACTCCTGGGCTCAAGTGAGTCTCTTGCTTCAGCCTCCCAAGTAGCTGGGACCACAGGCGCCCGCCACAACGCCCGGCTATTTTTTGGTTGTAGCCATCATTGTTGTTTGGCAGGCCCGGGCTAGATTCGAACCGCCACCTTAGGTATATGTGGCTGGCAACTTAGCCACTTGAGCCACAGGCGCCGAGCCATATATATTTTATTTTTGAGATGGAGTCTCACTATGTTGCCCTTGGTAGATTGCTATGGTGTCACAGCTCTCAGCAACCTCAAACTCTTGGGCTTAAGCAATTCTCTTGCCTCAGCCTCCCAAGTAGCTGGGACAACAGGTGCCTGCCACAATGCCCAGTTATTTTTCTGTTGCACTTGTCATTGTTGCTTAGCTGGCGATGGCTAGGTTCAAATCCACCAGCCTGGGTGTATGTGGTCAGCGCCGTAACCACTGGGCTACAGGCACCAAGTCAATTGGTACTCTTTAAAGGGTAAGCCTCCTTTCCCTAGTTGTAACTGAGGAAATTGTAGTCCACTGATACTAAATATATCCAACCATACTGACCCTAAATAGGCAAAAGGTAAAGCCTATGTCAATAATAAACGTACCAATGTACCTAGAAGAGACTCTATTGTAAAAGTAAAATAACCAAAAGAAACTCAAAGCCTATGTACCAAGCTTTCTATGATGAATTACAACAATCTGCTCCAGGCCTTCCTCCTAAAAGTAAAAACTTATTCCTCCGCTTGGCAAAAAACATTACACAATCTTTAAATATAACATTTTGGCTCGGCGCCTGTGGCTCAAGTGGCTAATGCGCCAGCCACGTACACCCAAGGTGGCAGGTTCGAATCCAGCCCGGGCCCGCCAAACAACAATGACGGCTGCAACCAAAAAATAGCCAGGCGTTGTGGCGGGCACCTGTGGTGGGTGCCTGTGGTCCCAGCTACTCAGGAGGCTGAGGCAGGAGACTCGCTTGAGCCCAGGAGTGGAGGTTGCTCTGAGCTGTGATGCCATAGCACTCTACCCAGGGGGACAGTTTGAGGCTCCTGTCTCAAAAATAAATAAAGATAACATCTTGCTTTGTCTATGGTGGGACAATGATAAGTAGTCGATGGCCCTGGAAAGCCAGAGAAGCCATTCCCTCAGATCCTACTCCTGATGTCACTCAGTATAAGCATGCAGTGAGAGTAAGTGTTTAGACACTAAAAATGTCCATCATAAGTCAATACTGTTTAGCCAGAGAAAGAAACAACTTCACTATCCTGATAAAGAAACTGTCATGTCTAGGCAGAGAAAGAAACAACTTCACTATCCTAGTAGAAAAGCTATCATGTCTAGGCCTAAAAATGTATAATAAAAGCACCAAAAGTACTACTTGATTGGGCAAGGACACAACTGAACTAAACCCCCTGAGTAAATTCCCAAAACCCAGAACTACTTGAGACTATCCAGGGATCAGCATTAACTGGACAGCGACACCAGGTCTCTACTAGATCTGTAGGACACTAGCCCTACATTAAACTTCCAGATAGATGGTACAGGAGTTGTGCACTAAGTATGATCCAACCTTCCTTCTTCCTACTGCCCTTAGAGACTAGAAAACTGTTAAGTTTTCCAGTTTATGCTTCTAGACTGAAAAGACAAAAAAGTGTGGTAAGAAATTAAAGTGAGGCTCGGCGCCTATAGCTCAACCAGCTAAGGCGCCAGCCATGTACACCTAAGGTGGCGGGTTCGAATCCCCAGCCCGGACCCGCCAAACAACAATGACGGCTGCAACCAAAAAATAGCCGGGCGTTGTGGCGGGCGCCTGTGGTCCCAGCTACTTGGGAGGCAGAGGCAGGAGACTCGCTTGAGCCCAGGAGTTGGAGGTTGCTGTGAGCTGTAATGCCACGGCACTCTACCCAGGGGGATAGCTTGAGGCTCTGTCTCAAAAAAAAAAAAAGAAATTAAAGTGACAGGCTTAGTGCCCATAGCTCAGTAGTTAGGGCACCGGCCATATGCACTAGGGCGGTGGGTTCAAACCCAGCCAGAGCCTGCTAAATAACAATGACAACTACAACAAAAAAATAGCCAGATGTTGTGGCGGGTGCCTATAGCCCCGACTACTGGAAGACTGAGACAAGAGAATCACTGAAGCCCAAGAGTTTGAGGTTGCTGTGAGCAATGACGCCATACCACTCTACCAAGGGTGATATAATAAGACTCTGTCTCAAAAAAAAAAAAGAAAAAAGAAAAAAAGAAAAGAAAAGAAAAAGAAATTAAAGTGACAATAAATGGCCTCCCCAGTGAATAATTCAATATTATAGTCTACCCACCTGGGCTAAGAATGGATCATGAAGATACAGAACCCCAATATATGTGTTAAATCAAATGATCTGATTACAAGCAGTATTAAAAATAATAACAAATGAAACCAGCAAAGCCTTAACCCTACTGGCCCATAAAGAAACCCAAATCAAAAATTCTATTTATCAAAACCAATTGGCCTTAGACTATCTTCTAGCAGCTGAAAGAGAAGTGTGGGAAAATTCAATTTAACTAACTGTTGCTTACAGATTAATAATGAAGGAAAAGTAATTGAAGATATAACTTTAAAAAACTAAAACAGTTCATGTACCTATACAAATCTAGAATGAATTTAACCTAGATTCTTTATCCAGTAGTTTTCTAAACTAAGAAGATTTAAAACTATCATTATAAGTTTGCTTTTTATAATTGGAGAATGTTTGCTTTTACCATGCTTATTACCTATCTTTGTTCAATTTCTCAAAGGTATAGTCTCTGCAATTGTAATAAAAGAGAACACAGGCAAAGTGTTCATGGCTTAACAATATTATCAAGTAGCCATGGATACCAATAATGAATGACACTCCATTCTGAATTGAA
Organism: Otolemur garnettii; assembly: GCF_000181295.1. Lineage (NCBI taxonomy): Eukaryota > Metazoa > Chordata > Mammalia > Primates > Galagidae > Otolemur > Otolemur garnettii. The sequence goes on from NW_003852544.1 coordinate 685,560, forward strand.
AAGGGGGGATGAGGAAGGAGAAAAAAATCTTAAACCTCTTAATGATCCTGAGAAAGCAGCAGGCAGCTGCAGGAGAACTCTTCCTCCGAAGATAAGAACAAACTACACTGAGCTAAATAACCTTAAATTAAAAAAAAAGACTCTGTGGCTCAGCACCCGTAGCACAGTGGTTACAGCGCCAGCCACATACACCAAAAGTGGCAGGTCCAAACCCAGCCATGTCAGCTAAAACAGCTAAACACGAGCAACAAGAAATAGCTGGGCATTGTGGCAGGCACCTGTAGTCCCAGCTACTTGGGAGGCTGAGGCAAGAGAATAGCTTAAGCCCAAGAGTTTGAGGTTGCTGTGAACTGACGCTACAGCACTCTACAGAGAGCAACATAGTGAGACTCTGTCTCAAAAAAAAGACTCCTCTGTAACTAATAACAATACCCTGGTTTCTAATATACGTAGCCATAACTATGTAGCTGATATTGAACTGAAGGGGGGGAAAAGGTATAAAAGAGTTTAGGGAAAAAAACTATTCCCCAGAACTCAGCATTTTATGCCTTGAGGCACCTGAGTTCTTCACTGGCAATTAAAAGTTCCTTCCTCTATATTGCTGGTGTGCCAGTTTTAATTTGTCGTTTTTCCTGCAACAATGGCACCACTGCCCTCTAGCCCTGGCGACAGAGTAAGATTCAAGAAAGAAACGGGGCGGCGCCTGTGGCTCAAAGGAGTAGGGCGCCAGCCCCATATGCTGGAGGGTGGCGGGTTCAAACCCGGCTCCAGCCAAAAACTAGAAAAAAAAAAAAGAAAGAAAGAAAGAAACAAAGAAAGGAAAGAAAGAAAAAAAGAAAGTTGGGTATTTCCAATCATATTAAGAGTTATCCCTTAGGTTCCTTCTTTTCGCAAGTCTGATCATTTATATAAATGCAACACTGAGATTAAAAACATAAGAAGGGGGTGGCGCCTGTGGCTCAAGGAGTAGGGTGCCAGCCTCACATACATGAGGTGGCAGGTTCAAACCAAGCCCCAGCCAAAAACTGCAACAACAACAACAACAAAAAAAGATGAGGAGGATAAAGTGGCTGAAAGGATGCTCCCTAAATTACCTTCTGAAAATTTCATAACCCTCCAAACTGTCCTTTAGAGTATTTTTCCTAATCATATGCCAAGAAATTATGGATAAGGTGACCTTAGCCTTAATCACAATCAGGTCCCAGAAAACATAAAAAAACAAAACTAAGCTAAGTGATCACAGCTAACATTGTTGTACATTTACTATAGGTCAGGCACTATTTCTGCACATGTCAATTGGTACACATTATCGACCCAACTTATCACTGTGGATGTTGACCTTGATCACTAGGCTGAACAGAGTGAAGTTTCTCTATTGTAAAGTTATTCTTTCTTCCCTTCGTTCCATGGTCTAGAAGGAAGTCACTATGCATGGCATACATTTAAGTAGTGGGGAGTATTGCTCCCCTCCTTGATGACACAGTTTCTAATGAATCATTTAGAATTCTTCTATAAAGGAGATTTTTTTCTATTCTCTCCATCTATTAACTTACTCAATCATTCATATTACTATAGACCTGTGGATATTTTATACTTTAGAATTATCTGATACCAATTTACTTACTTTGCTGAAAGTTCCAACTTTGGCCATTAAGAGCTCTTTCAGTTGGCTCCTGTGTCCCTTTGACATGTCCCCATCATGGGGCATTTGTTTGGTTTTGAGCACTTCCTTAAGTTTTGGCACTAAAAGAGCTTGTATATTTCCTGCCTCAGTTCTAGGATTACCCACTTCTCCAAGGAGCCCTGGTTCCTTTACTAAAAAATGAAATTAGATACCAAGATCGTGGTGCTAGAGGAAAAATGGAACCCCATTTTTCACTTAACCATCTCAATAATCCAATGCAAAAGGTACTCCATTATCCCTCTTTTAAAAATGGGGAGTTAAGGGACAGAGAGGATAAGTAGCCTACCAAGGTCACATCAGTAAGTGTTAGAAAAGGGCTTTAAACACAGGAAATCAGTCTCCAGAATATATTTCCTGACCACATTACCACCACTGCCTCCCATTAGCAGACCATCACCAAAGGGACATAAATGAAGTCGTACCAATGTATTTAACACTTATAAAAGCACTGACCTTGGTAACAGGTCCTTTCCAAAGTAACTGGCTCAGCTGACAAGGCCCATGAGAAATGCAGAATTTGAGAACCCTGTTCCAAATGATAGAAGGGACACATTCTTTGATAGAAGGAACAATGAAAGTGTAAGTTGTGACATGGATAACCCTCACTAATAACCACTACAGTCTTTCTTGGTTTCTATTTGGTTAACTTTCTATCTTCCTATACAATCAGTTCATCAGGCAATACTGTCACTCTATACTCCTTGACAATGCCTACTATACTGTGCTGTAATCTCATGCCTTTTACAATGGTAGATAGTATTTTAACAAAAGAAGTGGGAATGACTGGCTCTTAAAACACAAGTTACAGCATGCTTACTAGAGTGGCTAAAACTTACTTGGCAACATCAAGTATTGGTGAAAATGTGGAATAAACTGATTTCTCATACATTAATAATGGAAATAAGAAATGGTATAGCCTCTTGAGAAAACAGTGGCACTTTCTTACAAAGTTAAATATGTATTGGCCATACATTCCAGCAATTCTACTCTTATGAATCTACCTGAAAGAAATAAAAACTTACGTCCATACAAAGGCTACATGAATGCTCCTAGAAGCATTATTCACCAGAGCCAAAACTGAACACAACCTAAATGTTCACCAACTTGTGAAGGTTAAAAAAACTGTAGTATGTTCATATAATAGGATACTACCAAGAAGTAAACAGGACCAAACTACTTACATATACCACTACATGCATGAATCACAAAAACATCATGCTAAATACAAGAAGGCAGATTCAAAATTCTACATATGTGTGTATGTATGTATATACATACATATATATGTATATATGTGTATACATAGACACACACACATATATATACACTGCATTTCATTTTCATGTAATTCTAGAAAGGCAACTTTTTTTTTTTTTTTTTTTGAGACAGAGCTTCAAGCTGTCACCCTGGGTAGAGTTCTATGGCTTCACAGCTCACAGCAACCTCCAACTCCTGGGCTTAAACAATTCCCTTGCTTCAGCCTCCCAAGTAGCTGGGACTACAGGCACCGGCCACAATGCATGGCTATTTTGTTTTGGTTGTAGTTGTCATTGCTGTTTGGCAGGCCCTGGCTGGATTTGAACCCACCAACTCTGTTGTATGTGGCTGGCACCTTAGCCACTTGAGCTACAGGTGCCAAGCCAACTATTTCTTTTTTGAGACAGTGTCTCACTCCGTTGCCCAGGCTAGAGCTGCATGGAGTCAACCTAACTCATAGCAACCTCAAACTCCTATGTTCAAGCTATCTTCTTATCTCAGCCTTCCAAGTAACTGAGACTACAAGCATCCACCATAACATACAACTTATTTTCCTATTCTTTGCAGAGGTAGGGGTGGGGGTGGGGGTAGGTGATGTCTTTCTCTGGCTCAGGCTGCTCTGGAATTCCTGAGCTCAAGGGATCCTCTGGCCTTGGCCTCCCAGAGTGCTAGGATTACAGTTTTGAGCCACTGCCTAAAAATGTAACATTTATATATTGGCTCAGCGCCTGTGGCTCAAGTGGCTAAGGCGTCAGCCACATACACCTAAGGTGGCGGGTTCAAATCCAGCCTGG
>NW_003852544.1:689800-692795 GCF_000181295.1 Otolemur garnettii
TAGCTGGGACCACAGGCGCCCACCACAACGCCTGGCTATTTTTGGTTGCAGCCGTCATTGTTGTTTGGCGGGCCCGGGCTGGATTCAAACCCGCCACCTTAGGTGTATGTGGCTGGTGCCTTAGCCACTTGAGCCACAGGCACCGAGCCGAAAAACTATACTCTTAAAATAGGTGAATTTTATTATGTGCCAATTATACCTTGAGAAAGCCATTAAAACCCAGGTGGGAGGATTGCTTGAGGAGTTCAAGGAGGAGTTAAAGGAGTTCAGGAGTTCAAGACCAGTCTGAACAAGAACAAGACCCCTCTCTACAAAAAAATATAAAAATTAGCCAGGTATAGTGGACTGTGTCTGTAGTTCCAGATACTTGGGAAGCTAACGTAGGAGGTCTGTTTGAGCCCAGGAGTTTAAGGTGACAGTGAGCTATGATGATGCCATTGCACTCTAGACCAGGCCACAGAGTGAGACCCAATACTACCCAACGTAGACACAAAAATCAGATTTCACTTTCAGTTAGATCCTAACTCCACAATACACTTAAAGATTGGCAAATAGTGTTAAAAGGATGAATATAAAAGTCAAACTAAAAGAAGATGCAAGCATATAATTTACCAATTCATCAGATGGGGATAACCTTTTTTTTTGAGACAGGAGCCTCAAGCTGTCCCCTGGGTAGAGTGCCATGGCATCTCAGCTCACAGCAACCTCCAACTCCTGGGCTCAAGCGAGTCTCCTGCCTCAGCCTCCCAAGTAGCTGGGACCACAGGTGCCTGCCACAATGCCCGGCTATTTTTTGGTTTTAGTCGTCATTGTTGTTTGGCAGGCCTGGGCTGGATTCAAACCCGCCACCTTAGGTGTATGTGGCTGGTGCCTTAGCCACTTGAGCCACAGGTGCCGAGCCATCAGAAAATCTTGTAACAAATTTAACAACAGCTATATATTTAGTTATAAGGCCTCTTACAAATATATAAAACAAAACACTAGAATCTCACAATGAAAAAATGGACAAAACGTATTGATTTGCTGAAGAGATTAAAATGCCCAATATGAAAAACTACTAATACTTAAAGTAATGCAAAGTTAAAAGAGCTGTTATTTTTGTTTTGTTTTGTTTTGTTTTGTTTTAAAAAATAAGATCTTGCTCTGTCACCAAGGCTGAGTGAAATAGCATTATCATAACTCACTGCTGCAGCCTCCAACTCCTGGGTTCAAGGAATCTTCCTGCCTTAGCCTCCTGGGTAGTTGCAACTACATGTATGCATTACCATACTCAGTCTGATTTTATTTTTTTTTCAATAAAGACCTTTCTAGGCTGCACCCATAGCACAGTGGTTATGGTGCCGGCCACATGCACCGAGGCTGGAGGGTTCAAACCCAGCCTGGGCCAGCTAAGCAATAATGGCAATTGCAACAGAAAAATAGCTGGGCATTGTGGCAGGCACCTGTAGTCCCAGCTACTTTGGAGGGTGAGGCAAGAGAATCGCTTATGCCCAAGAGTTTGAGGTTGCTGTTAGCTATGACACTACAGCACTCTATCAAGGGTGACATAGTGAGACAAAGTCTCAAAAAAAAGACTTTTCCATCTATCAAACTGGCAAAAGTTTGCAACAAACATGTATTCAATATAGGCTTGGCGTCTGTAGCTCAGAGGCTAGGATGCCAGCTGGCAGGTTTGAATCTAGCCTGGGCCTGCAAACAACGGCAACTACAACTAAAAAATAGCTGGACGCCTGTAGTCCCACCTACTTGGGAGGCTGAGGCAAGAGAATTGCTTAAGCCCAAGAGTTTGAGGTTGCTGTGAGCTGGGACATCACAGCACGCTACCGAGGGCAACATAGTAAGACTCTGTCTCAAAAAAAAGAAAATGTGTATTCAATATATGAATAAGGAATAAGACTATAGTGAGGCAGGAGTCACATGACATGGCGCAACTGATGGGGAAACCAATGTGGCAACATGTAGCAAGCCACAGAAAACTAGCCAGGCTTTGTGGTGGGCACCTGTAGTCCTAGCTACTAGGAGGCTAAGGCAAGAGAATCACTTAAGCCCAAGAGTTTGAGGTTGCTGTGAGCTGTAATACCACAGCACTCTACTGAGGGCAACATAGTGAGACTCTGTCTCAAAAATAAATAAAGAACACAGAAAACACCTACTGTCCTCTACAAATATCATGTGCTTCTTGGGGAGGAGAGATGATAGATTCTCACTTTCTGCTTCATCATTTCTGTACTTTATGAGTCTTCTAAAATAAGCATGTACTACTTATATTAGTAGGAAAAGATAATTAGAAAAAAAGAGGGTATATGCTTTGGTTCAGCAATTACCCTTCCAGATTTGTATTCTATGGATACCAAAGAGACGTAAACAAAAATTTATAGACAAAAACGGTCATCACAGTATCACAACAGTAAAAATGCTAGAAACTTACTCAATATCAAGGAAATAACCTAATAAGTTACAAAACAGCCACAGGCTGAAATATTATATAGCTATTAATATGATGCTTTCAAATAATATTTAATGTTATCAGAAAATACTCAGCCAAAATTTAATGTTAAGTGAAACAAAAAGGATGGTGCCAGATACTGTGCCTCACACTTATAACCCCAGCACTTGGGGGTCCTAAGCAGAAGGATCACTGAGGTCAGGAGTTCAAGACCACCTTGGGCAACATAAACATCTACAAAAAATGTTAAAAAGCCAGGAGTTGTGGCACGCACCTGTATTCCCAGCTACTTGGGGGCTGAGGTGGGAGGATCACTTAGCTTGAGCCTAAGAGTTCGAGGGTACAGTGAGCTATGATTGTGTCACTACACTCCAGCCTCAGTGAAAGAGCAAGACTCTGTCTCTAAAAATAAATTTTTAATTAAAGAAAAGGATGGTAATGATTATACATATACTTGCATAGCAGCACAGAAAAAGACTAGATGTGAATAGGTAAAAATTTTCAAAGTATATCTGGGTGAAATTGAAGGTGATTTTAATTTTCTTTATT
>NW_003852544.1:693808-695597 GCF_000181295.1 Otolemur garnettii
TAATGCCACGGCACTCTACCCAGGGGGACAGCTTGAGGCTCTGTCTCAAAAAATAAATAAATAAATAAATAAATACCCTGGCATGGTGGCATGTGCATGTAGTACCAGCTACGTAGGAGGCTGAAGCAGAAGATTCACCTCGCTTGAGTCCAAGGGTTCAAAGTTGCAGTGAGCTATGATCATGCTAACAGAGTGAGTCTTTAAAAAGACTCCATACTAGCCTGGGTAACAAAGTGAGACCCTGTCTTTAAAAAAAAAAAAAAAAAGGAAGAAAGAAAAAGAAACTTTTTAGAGATATTGGTGAACCTGTTGGCCAAAAAAAGCATGAACTTAAAACAAACTGTTTTTATCCTTTTCTTTCTTACCTTAAGAGATACTTGTTCTGGTAAAATGAACTGGCTTAAAACTACAATATTAGACTTTAAGGGAGACAGACACAAATATCACAGAAGGGGAGTGATGGTCAGTTACTAAAAAGCTATGGATTGAGGAATTAAGATTTAAAAGGATACAGAGAAATTTTACAAAATAAATTCCAGTTTGTTTTCATCACAGATAAGTTAAGCAGACTTAATTTAAAAACATGACAAAATAAAAAAAACAGGTCAACTGTGAACTTTAAAGTGGTTTAAGTACACAAATTCAGAGAGTGTGCCAGCGTTCCAGGCTGGCTTCAGACCATCACAACCAACAATAAATGGAACTCACTGCCAGGAGATGGCTATGGTAGATAAAGGGTCCCTTATTTACCCCAAGGTTCTTTAGTAGGCAGAAAGTTTTCTTCCTACTTAACACGCCAGACTCTGAGGTATAAAACAAGGATAACACACTCAGCACCTGTAGCTCAGCGGCTAGGGCACCAGCCACATACACCAGAGCTGGTGGGTTCGAATCCAGCCCAGGCCTCCCAAACAATAACAACTACAACCAAATAGTACATTGTACATTGTACATTGTACCAAATGTAGTCCCAGCTATTTGGGAGGCTAAGGCAAGAGAATCACTTAAGCTTCGAATCCAGCCCAGGCCTCCCAAACAATAACAACTACAACCAAATAGTACATTGTACATTGTACATTGTACCAAATGTAGTCCCAACTATTTGGGAGGCTAAGACAAGAGAATCACTTAAGCCCAAGAGTTGGAGGTTGCTGTGAGCTGTGATGCGATGCCATGGCACTCTACCGAGGATGACAAAGTGAGACTCTGTCTCAGAAAAAATTAAAAATAAAAATAAAACAAGGATAACAGGCAGGAGGAGAAAAAAACAATCCCTATTAAAAAAAAACACCTGGGAAAAGTTCCTATTCTCTCCAACAGGATCTGGCATATTTTCAAGGCCTTCAAAGTTTAAGAGGAAACATTAAGATGTAGAATATAAAGCTCTGAAGGGCACAAAGCCATGCGAGTTTTTTTAATTTAAAAATATTAGGAGGACACAAATGTCTTTGTTACATGGATATCTTGTATAATGCTTAACTCAGGACTTTTAGTGTGCCTATTACCAGAATAGTGTTCATTATACCCTATAGGTAAGTTTTTACCCCTTCCCCCGAGCTATAATCCCCAGCTATAGTATTTTCAATTTAAATCCCAATCCACATTGATGGGAATAGAGACAGGCACCAAAAAAAATAAAAATAAAAATAAAAACAGACTCAAGGACAAAGAGGAATTAAAATAACATAGTTGGGCTCGGCTCCTATAGCTCAACCGGCTAAGGCGCCAGCCACGTACACCTAAGGTGGTGGGTTCGAATCCCCAGCCCGGACCCGCCAAACAACAATGA
>NW_003852544.1:696411-697940 GCF_000181295.1 Otolemur garnettii
AAAAAAAAAAAAAAAGATTCTATTCACTTTTAATAAACCAAGGCTTGTTTCAGGGATTCAAGCCTTATTTAACATATGCAAGTGGAGGTCAAATTCACTTTTTGTGAAATGTAAAACTTGTCACATTCAAGTCCAAACACTTTTACTTGTGTGTTGCTTATAAAGTTCTTAATCAAGGCTAGACATATATTAGAGCAATGTGGCTTTACCAGCAGAGGGATGAAAAGAATTGGAGGAGGTTAATTATTGAGTCCAACTACAGTTTACAAGGAAGAGGAATTCTGCTTCTTTTTTAATTTCTATTCTCTTCAAGAGATTAAATAGTTCAAGCTAAATTAATAAAACAGATCAGGAATCATCCATGAAGAAGGCTATACCCAATTAAGCATTTGGTATAGTGAGGAAAATCATGACCCGAATTTCAAAGCATCATGAAAACACAAAAGTACATTAAATTATTGAAAAATAAAACTTAATGTTCATTAATAAAATTTATTAATTTAAATTATACCCATTAATCCAGTAAATCCACTTCTAGGAATGTATGTCACTGATAAAACTTGAAGAATTATTCAAATATCTATTCTTTTTTCTTTTTTCCATTTCACTTTCTTTCTTCTCCAGAAAGAGACTGGCAGCAATTTGGTGGCATTTTTTCAGAATTTTAGATTTTCCCATAATTGAAAATTATAGATATTCTTCAGTAATCTGTGTTTTGTCATTTACTGTATCATACTCATTTCTTAGTATTAGCCCATACAGAACTACCCTATGCTTCAAAAAAAAGAGATAAGGGGCTTGGCAACTATAGCTCAGTGGCTATAGTTGGTGGGTTCAAAACCAGCCTGGGCCTGCCAAACAAGAATGACAACTACAAGAAAAAAATAGCCAGGTGTTGTGGCGAGCACCTGTAGTCCCAGCTACTTGGGAGGCTGAGGCAAGAGAATCGCTTAAGCCCAAGAGTTTGAGTTTGCTGTGAGCTGGGATGCCAAGCACTCTACCAAGGGCAACATAGTGAGACCGTTCTCAAAAAAAAAGAGAAAGAGAAGATCTTGTTATGTTGCCCAGACAGGACTTGTACTCCTGTGCATAAGAGAACCTCAGTATCTTCTCCACTGCACCCAGGGAGACAGGTTAAGCCTCACTGAAACAACAGATAGTTTTTTAAACTCTCTCCTATGATATAAAGCAAATTGTTACCACTTTCAGAATATGTAAGTTTTCTCTTTTTATAGGTATATTTTGAGAAGTCCATTAAAAAGACAGGAAAAGTGTATAATCCTAGAATTCTAGGAGGAAGAGTTCAGGAGTTCCATACCAGCCTGAACAAGAGCCAGACCCCATCTCTACTAAAAACAGAAAAACAAGCTGGGCTTGGTAGCACACACATGTAGTCCCAGCTGCTGGGGAGGCTGAGGCAAGAGGATTGATCAAGCCCAAGATTTGAGGTTGCTGTGAACTGTGACACCATAGTACTCTACCAAGGGCATCAGAGTAAGACTGTGTCTCAAAAAAAAAAAAAAAAAAAA
>NW_003852544.1:698905-700960 GCF_000181295.1 Otolemur garnettii
AAAAAAAAAAAAAAAAAAAACTTTTCAGAGTTAAGGATCTAATGTGTTCATTCTTTCCTTTTTTACATCCCTGCCTTCCATCTACTTGGATAGCAAATACAATTCATTTACAATTTACCACATACCACACACTGTGCTATAAGCCTCACATGGATTATCTAACCTTTGAAACAATCCTATAAGATAGGTATTATTATCTCTGCTTAAAGATGAGTGTGGAAAATTTTGTGTTCCAAGGAGGGCAACCTCTAGATAGATATCACATCCCACAAGCTCATTTTATAACTATTATTTCACACTGCTCCAATAAGAGGTAGGATGTGCAAGCATGTAGTCCCAGCCACTCAGGAGACAGAGGCAGGAGGAGTGCTTGAGCCCAGAAGTTTGAGGCTACAGTGAGTTATGATTGTGCCACTGCACTCACATCTGGGTGATAGAGCAAGGCCCAATCTCTGAACAACAAAAAAGGGATGGGAACTATTTCTCATCCCCTGAATTTGGACAACTGTAGAAATGACACTATGCTACTTCTGTGGGTAGATCAGAAAAGGTAACACAACTTCCATCTCATACTGTTGGAATGTTCACTGTCAGAACTCAACTGCTATGTTGTGAGGAAGCCCAAGTGTTGCAGAGAGACCTTATTTAGTGTTCTGGCTGGCAGCCCAAGATGAGGTCCCAGTGAACAGCCTGCATCAACTGCCATACATGGGAATGAGGCAACTTTTAGGATGACTTTAGCTCTAGCCATCATCTAACTGCAAATTCATGACAGACTCCAAGTATGACCACCTTAGTTGAGTCTAGGCAATCCAAACCACTGTGAAAGAGATTTTCATTATTTTAAGTTACTAAACTGGGGTTGTCATGGAGCAATAATAGATAACCAGAACAATGAAGAAAATATCGCACATTAAAAAGGTCAGTAACCTTCCTGAAGCTGCCATAATGTCTGACAGACTCCCAGGCCCATGCTCTTAACAACTACACTATGTAACTCCTTGCTCCCTACTATTGCAAATGATGCAAAATAAAAAAGGGAACAGGGACAGCGGGCAGCACCTGTAGCTCAGTGGGTAGGGCGCCAGCCTCGTACACTGAGGCTGGTGGGTTCGAACCCGGCCTGGACCTGCTAAACAACAATGAAAACTACAACAGGGCAGTGCCTGTGGCTCAAAAGGGTAGGGCACCAGTCCCATATGCCGGAGGTGGCAGGTTCAAACCCAGCCCCAGCCAAAGACTGCAAAAAATAATAATAATAATAATAATAAAACAGTAACAAAAGAAAATTGAAAAAAAAAAAGAAAACTGCAACAAAAAAATAGCTGGGCATTGTTGTGGGTGCCTGGGGTCCCAGCTACTTGGGAGGTTGAGCCAAGAGAATCATTTTAGCCCAGGAGTTTGAGGTTTCTGTGAGCTGTGACGCCACTGCACTTTACCAAGGGTGACAGGTTGAGACTTTGTCTCAAAAAAGAAGAGGAGGGGACAGGAATACTGTACGGAATGACAACATATCCCTAAACACATGGGCATTGCCTAGAAAACAAATAAGAAAATACATCCAGGCCAGAAGAGATGGCTCACACCTGTAATCCTAGTCCTCTGGGAGGCCCAGGCAGGAGGAATATCTAGAGCTCAGGAGTTCAAAACCAGTCTGAGCAAGAGTGAGACCCTGTCCCTACAAAAGACAGAAAAATAAGCTGGCATCCTGTCAGGTGCCTGTAGTCCCCACTTCTCAGAAGGCTGAGACAGGAGGATCACTTGAGCCCAAGAGTTTGATATTGTTGTAAGCTGGGCTGATCCCATGGCATTCTAACCAGGGCAACAGAGTGAGACTCTTTCTAAAATAAATAAATAAATAAATAAATAAAATTAGCAATTTTGGGCAGTGCTTGTGGCTCAGTGAGTAGGGTACCAGTCCCATATACCAAGGGTAGCAGGTTCAAACCCAGCCCTGGCCAAACGGCAATAAAAAAATAGCCGGGCATTATGGCAGGAGCCTGTAGTCCCAGCTACTCAGGAGGCTGAGGCAAGAGAATTGCCTAAGCCCAAGAG
>NW_003852544.1:703720-707259 GCF_000181295.1 Otolemur garnettii
AAAAAAAAAAAAAAAAATTCTTAAGGTCAAAAGAAGAAAGAGAAAATAAAGATGTCACTACTAAACAAAGTAATTGAAAACTACCAAAATGACCATCTAAAACAGTGGTTCTCAACCTTCCTAATTATTTTCATTGGACGGCACCTGTGGCTCAAAAGGATAGGGCACAGGCCCCATATGCCATAGATGGTGGGTTGAAACCCAGCCCAGGCTAAAAATAAAAAAAATTATTTTCATTGCTCATTAGCTAAGTAGCAATGAAAAGAATTTTATGGTTGGGGGTCACCACAACAGGAGGAACTGTATTAATGGGTCACAGCACTAGGAAGGTTGAGAACCACTGATCTAAAAGAACATATCAAATTATACCTAATATATTTTTTAAAAGTTTAAAAGTTATAAATCATAAATGCAAATTATATACGTATACATACTTCTATATATGTATATATAACAATCCTTTAAACATGGAGGAATAGATATATATTTATATATACATACATACATATACCTACAGAGAACATATATACTGTGAGTGTGTGTGTGTGTGTGTGTGTATAAAGATAGAGACATACACACATAGGACACTGGTAAGAATGGTTGTCTCACATAGCGAAAGCCATCTTGAAAAAATGAAAAAAATTAGCTGGATATGGTGGTATGTGCCTATAGTGCCAGCTACTCTATAGGCTGAGGCAGGAGGAGCTCTTGAGCCCAGAAATAAGGCAGCAGTGACCTATAACAATGCCACTGCACTCCAGCCTGGGCAACAGAGAAAGACCACATTAAAAAAAAAAATTGTTAGGGGCGGTGCCTGTGGCTCAAAGGAGTAGGGCGCTGGCCCCATATGCCAGAGGTGGCAGGTTCAAACCCAGCCCCTGCCAAAAACTGCAAAAAAACAAAAAAATTGTCTCTAGGTATAGGGGTACAAAGGATATAAAATGAAAAGGCAGATAAACAGAATGATTAAATAATCAAATCTAACATCACCAAAACTGCAATGAGCTGACATTAGGCACTCTGGAAGGGACACACTGACAAGGATATACCATCACCTCTAACGTATTCCTGACAAAAATATTTAAGCTAAAGTTAATCATGAGCAAACAATCAGACTGATTCAAACTGAGAGACATTTTGCAAAACACCTGGACTGGATTCTTTTCAAATGTCACTGTTGGGTGGCGCCTGTGGCTCAGTGAGTAGGGCACCAGCCCCATATACCAAAGATGGCGGGTTTGAACGGGCCCACAGCCAAACTGCAACAAAAAAATAGCCAAGCATTGTGGTGGGCACCTGTAGTCCCAGCTACTAAAGAGGCTGAGGCAAGAGAATCACTTAAGCCCAAGAGCTGGAGGTTGCTGTGAGCTATGACGCCACAGTACTCTACTAAGGGTGACAAAGTGAGACTCTGTTTCTAAAAAAAAAATTAATTAAAAAAATAAAGTGTTATTGTTATGAAAGAACCAAAGGCAAAGAACCAGATTAAAGAAAACCAAAGAGAGATTACTAAATAATGCTATTTACATTTCTTGATGAAATCCTGAAAAAAATAAAACACCTATTATAGATTAGTTATCAGGATAAATGGAAAGACTGAATATAGCTCGGCGCCTATGGTTCAAGTGGCTAAGGCGCCAGCCACATACACCTAAGGTGGCAGGTTCGAATCCAGCCTGGGCCCGCCAAACAACAATGATGGCTGCAACCAAAAAATAGCCAGGCGTTGTGGCAGGCGCCTGTGGTCTCAGCTACTTGGGAGGCGGAGGCAGGACACTGGCTTGAGCCCAGGAGTTAGAGGTTGCTGTGAACTGTGATGCCACAGTACTCTACCCAGGAGGACAGCTTGAGGCTCTGTCTCAAAAAAAAAAAAGGAAGAAAGACTGAATATAAACTGCATATTAGATAACTATTATGAACTTTAAATTTCCTAAATATTTGTAGTGTAATAGAGGAGAAAGTCCTTGTTCTAGCAGATATTTGCTGAATTACTAGTGATGAAATGTCATGTCAACAGCTAACTCTCAAAAGCTGCCTGAAAATAAATACCATATAAATTAGAGAGAAAACTCAAGAGAAAAAGTGAGCACACATAAAAAAGACAAAATGGTGCATTTAGGTGAAGGAAGAGTTTATAAATAGTCAATGTATTATTTTTATAACTTTCCTGTACATTTGAAAATTTTCAAAATAAACCAGATGAGGAGGAAAAAATGAATATAGTACAAAATATATACAGTATATGTAAGTCTCTACACTGCAAGTGTAAGCCTTTTGTAGACTGTATATCCTCACTACAGCTTTGTAATGTATTAATGAAAAAAATAAACATGTAAACAATACCCAACAAGACAAAATAAAATGTCTTGTAAAGGGTGAATGAGATGAATTATTATCGTTGTTACACAACTTACAGCATATATAAATTACCAAACAATTAGGATACAGTGCAAATTTAACATTATAACTACTCCTAACATAATTTAATCTTTTCACAGCAAAGAAGGTCAGAATTTTTCTACTCCTCAGGGTCACATCCATAACTGACAATTATATCTGTACAGTTGCAACTTAGCTGTTTGCAGTATGATTGTCAATAATTCACAAACCCAACCACAGGTAAATGTTTTTACCTACTACGTTTTCCAGAAGGACCACTTCACTTCCCAACTCTAGTTAACAGCTTTTCATTACACTAAAACGTTGCTTCGAAGTTTCTGTAAAAATAATTCCTATAAAAATACTACTGCTGACCCAAACAAAAAAATAAAATCCACCTTTACTCTTAAACGCACACAAAACTAATAACATTAAAAGGCAGGGAACCACGCTGTAAGAGGTCATTACACTACTGCCAAATGTTCAAGAATGTCAGGTTCAATCCACCATTTAAGAATAAAAAATCACACTCAACTCCCAGAAATACAACATAACAACCACGTACCAAAACAGGGCTGAACGGCACTAGGGGAGTTGGGTCAGCACTCTGAGACCCCAAAGTTCGCTGACCAGCCCCAAACTCTTCGAGCTCCCCACCGGGGGCGCTGGATTCTTACAGCCGAAGAGGATTGGGGACCCCACACGGCGCTTCTCCACCACCAGCCCAGCGGCCGCAGAAGGGCAACGAGGCCCTCAGTCCCTCAGCCCCAGAGCCGCCTCAGGATCCCCCAACCCTCCAGCCCCCGCCACTCCCTCTTCTCGTCCCCGCCCCTCCCTGGCCCACTCACTCTTCATCTTGGATGCGGAAGCCTGCAACAACCTCTTGCGGACACTGGACAGAAAAGAAAGAGGCAGGAAGGGCGGTCCCCTGCTTTCCTTGAGGCGGTGTCCTGCACTAGGACCTCCGCGGTGGTCCCTCCATGGAAAGCGTTAGGATCCGCCCGCCATGTTGTGTCTCTGTCACCCTAGCAACTGTCAGGCCCGGAACGTCCCGGGGCGGTCTTCGGCGCATGCGCATAAGTAGCCCCGCCCACATACGCATGCGCGCTGCTGACTGGCTCGTAGGCTGGGTTGCTAAGCAACCTCTCTTTAACTTTTTT